>NC_092723.1:28742944-29089960 GCF_047496885.1 Scyliorhinus torazame
TACTCATCACGAAGGCTTGGGGGGGGGGGGGGGCGTTTGCGACGGCGTGGACACTCTGCCTCCATTTCGGATAATCCCACCCACTGTAACTCAAGAGCGCCCTTCTCCCCACTCAATCGCCTGATCTATTTCTATACCTTTCTCTAGAGAAACATTATTCTCTGTCAGCAGCCTTTTTTGTATGTTTGTTATGCACGTTGCAAATTAATCTATCTTGCAACATGTCACTAAGCGATGATCCAAATGCGCAAGGCTCCACCAATTTTCTTAGTTTTGCCATTTATGTCACAATCGTCTCCCCTGTTTCTCTTAAAGCAGAGTTGAACTTAAAACACTGCATGATGATAGACGGTCTGGGTTGAAATGATCCTTTACCAATGTTGCAAGATGGTCAAAAGACATAGGGGTGGATTCTTTGTTGCCCGACTCTTGTAACTGATTTCTTGATCTGGAGAAGGGTGGAGCGTCGGCCGAAAAACAGGATTGGCGCTCAATACTCCAGTCCCCCGCTGTTGGTGGCAACGAGCTACACGCCGTCACTGGCAGCACCATGCAAAACTACTATTTTCATGGATTGTAATATGATTAGCGGACTGGAAGCCTGATGCTGCACCCTTCCGCAATGCTCCAATCCTCAGCTGGGAGCTACATGGGCGTGATTTACGAGTGGGGCCCAGACCCAATGGCTGATGAGGGGGAGCAGGAGTTAAGAAAACTTTTGGGGGGTGTAAGTCTGGACTTCAGGGAATCGGGGAATGAATTAGTGGCCAGTGCGTGAGCTCAGTGTGTCCCCCTCGGGGTCGGTATGCCCTGGCTGAGACCCCCATTGCTTCTATAAAATCATTTAAATTCACCCCCTGGCTGCAACTTACAGGCTGTTGGCAGTTCAGACTGCTGACCGTATCCTGAAAATGCCCTGAGGGCTTCTGGCCATGTGGAAACCTACCCAGCTCGCCGATCTGGGAACCCACATACCCCAGCAGTATCATCAAGGAGATAGGCGTGATCATGCTCAATCGCCAGCTCACAGGTATCAACACTCCTTAGTGTACTTCTCAGAAGCGCTGCCCACACAGTATCAGCAGAGCTCACCCCAAACAAAGGGCACATGCACCATGGCCGCTGGAACCCTCCCTGACACACAGCCCCTCTCAGGGTAAAAGCCTCACCAGTGACACTGTCAGCTAGCCCAGCCCTGAAGATCACGAGATGTCTCCAAGCCCTACCTGTACACAGTGCCCCTGATCCCATCCATCCCGCCCCCGGTCAGAAAACCTGGCCATCTCCCTGTCGCAACCTGTGTGTTAAACCTAGGCTCCACATAACAATGCAGCTACATGCAAATGCATACAACCCTCGCTCATCCCCATCTCTAGGACCTGACTGCACACCAAGCTCTGAGAATGGAGATTAACGACCAGCAGGTTGAGATGGCTACGGTATTTGGGCAAATAGCTCGTCTGTCACAGGTGTAGGGGCTGATAGACTGCTCCCAAGTGGCTCTCCACACCACATGGCACCAGGGTGTTCCCTTCATAAGCCAGAAGGGTTCCACTCCCTAAATGTCCAGCCAGTGTGCAACCACCAGATACGTGTCACGCCTGTGTGTGACCGTTTGACAGGGAATGTGCACAACACCTTCACCCTAGGCTAGTACCTGATCCCAGGGGTCTTCGAGGGATACCCCAGGCTACATCTCGTGGCTGATTGACCACAGACTTCAGCGGCAACCATGTACAATGAAACTCATAATGCGACCTGATCGGTCATGAGCTGTGCTTCTGTCTGTTAAAGATGCGTTTCCGCTGTTGTGACAGGTCCGGTGGACCCTCCAGCATAGCCCCCAGAGGGTCTCCCCTATTGTGGCCAGCTGTGCCCTCCGTAACTTAGTTCTGCAGTGGGGTGAGGAGCTTCCTGATGAGGTCTTGGAGGAGCGGCACGTGTCCTCGGATGAGGAGGTGACCCCTCTCCAAGGACGTCATGATCCCTCTGCGACCGGGGGATGAAGGTAGCTGAGCTCACACTCATGAAGGTGCTGGGGATGGGAAGTCAAGGACTGAGCCATGCTTCGGACATCTCCCGCCATAAATCTGACTTTTAGCCCCAGACTTTCTACTGCATTCGCCACCTTTGCAGTGTTGGCCTGGGTGCCACACATTGCCGGCACCATCTCCTGTGACAGAACTCCTTCTTTCAGCCTTCTATCCACAGACATGCTGATACCCTTTCCTGGTATTCCCAGTTCTGCCTTTGTATCTCAAGCAGCTCAGGGATGAACGTCTCTAAAGACACAGCAACTAGCTAGCGCACAGTTAAGTACTGGGATCCAGCAGATCTCTGACTGTCGAATCCCTGGAATCCGATGTGCGTCAGAAGCAGTGTGATGCTCACCAGATAGTGACCAAGAAGCACGTCTGCTACAATTGACCATCGAAGTGTGTGTCTCTGCGCTGGTGGATGGTGCAGGTGATAGATGTGATGCTACTTCTGTATCCTGCTCCGACATCTCCACAGACGGGATTTGTGACCGTGTTGGATTTCCTGCCAGCCTGAGGGTAAATTGTTACTCTTCTCTCCTCTACAGCATGCAACAATCTGGTTAGGGCTCCCTCTGTATAGCATGGAGCTGGTTTCCTTGTTGCCAATCTCCTGGATTGAATGAGAGCAAGTGAAGTGGAGCCGTTGAAATGCAGCGCCCCCTTGAACAGATAGTTCATGCAAGAGGTGCAGCATTTTTCACATGGGGACATTTTTTTTCAAAGTGCCGAAAAATTGCTGTCCGGATTGTGCCCCAAGAGCTGATAGAATTTGTACCAGTTTTCGCACCAAATTTGACACTGAGCCAAATTTGGGGAAAGTTCCGCCCAAGGTATAGACCCTACCTTTTAAGTCTAGAGGTGAGAAATGCATGAATAGAGGTTTCAGCAGCACTTGAGAGCTGAGACAGGGATAAAGTTGGGCTGTTATGGAGGCGCAAATAGGTGGTCACGGTGATCACTCAGATGTGAGGTTGAAAGTTCATTTTGGGGTCAGATTACACCGAGGGCTGGATTCTCCGCACCCCGGCGCTGAAACCACGTTTGGTGACGGGCCGGAGAATCCGTTTTCCCGCATGAAATCGGGACCAGCGACCAGCGCCGGCTCCGCGATTCTCCACCCCTCGAAAAGCGGCGTACACACGCCGAGTATCCACTACCTGAGGCCATTGTCTGAGGCCCGTCCCGCTATTCTCTGTTCCCAACCTGCTGAATTCCCGACAGCATAATTCTAATGTGGTCCTGCCATTCTGGAAACTCGCGAGGCAGCTGCGGCTCAGTCCACGCCCGTCGCAGTCGGGGGAGAGCCGATCAGAGAGCAGGGGGCCCTCATTCGGGACTGGGGGCTATGTGAGCGGGAGGTTCGGGTCGGGCGAGCAGTAGATCGGGGGCACTATTTACGCGGTCCAGGCCCGGGGTCTGAGTCCGCCATGGAGCAGAGCGCGGCCACTGGAGACAGTCGCCTCTGACCAGGAAGCGCGGGAGACCGTATCGGCAGCTGGAGCTGCGAGCTCCACGACAGCTGCCTGCTAGCCCCCTTAAAGGCTGTGCGTTTGTAGCCTTTTGACGCCAGATTTCCTGGCGTAAAAGGCCACAGTTTTCACAGCGGCATGGTGACATAGTCCCCAAAACAGAATCCAGCCCCAAGATTGTGAAAAGTCTAGTTCAATCTCAAACATTTGTCAGGGAGAGGGTTGCTAACACTGGTTCCCAACCAGTGTTTAGACCCGCGGCCCTGTGCCCGTATTTGTAAGAAACTGGGCCAGTTTTCGGCAACACCATGCCCGGGATCCAAGCGGCACCTCCGCCGAAGTTCCGGATGTGTACTGCGTCTCTCGGTGTGAACTCGCATAGTGGCCTTTGACAACCTCTGTCTGCCTTGGATCGGTCCTGAGCGCAGCGGACCTATCTGCCAATATCCGGAAGAACAAGACTCAATTGGGTGCGGAGCAGCGACCTATCAACATCTCGTCCGGCGCGGTGCTCGTCATGGCATGCAGGGTTGTCTGGTGGCAGAATAAGAACTGTGGTAAATCACTGTTGTACTTATATTAGAGGTTGTACGGTAGAAGCTGCACTACAGGTTCACCTGTGGCCCCTGCCTGCTGGCTCCGCCCAGCAGGCGGGGTATAAATATGCGTGTCCTCCAGCTCGCAGCCATTTCGCCAGCTGCTGTGGGAGGCCACACATCTGATACCAATAAAGCCTCAGTTTGGATTCAACTTTCGTCTTTAAGTCAAATTGATCGTGCCTCAATTTATTGGTATCAGTTTCGAAGGATGGACCTCCGTATTAAACCAGATCGCCTGCAGCTGGATCCGCACTCAAGCGACGCGAGAAAGGACTTCCAGCACTGGCTAGCTTGCTTTGAAGCGTACACCAACACGGCGCCGACCCCTGTTCCAAAGGCTCAGAAGACCCTGATCTTATATTCCAGGCTCAGCTCCAAAATCTTCCCACAGATCCAGGATGCGCCAAAGTACGCCGAAGCCATGACTCGACTTAAGGACAATTACGAGCAGAAGACAAACACGCTCTTCGCCAGGCACGCGCTCGCAACTCGTTCTCAACTACCGGGTGAGTCCATAGAAGACTTCTGGTGGGCCCTAATCCCACTAGTCCGGGACTGTGACTGCCAGGACGTTACAGCTAAGGAACACTCAGACCTCCTTTTGAGGGACACCTTTGTGACCGGAATTGGGTCAGACATCATACGTCAGCGGCTCTTAGAAGGGGCCATGCGCGACCTCGCAGAGACAAAAACGCTAGCGCTCTCCATGACAGTCGCCCTGTGCAATGTCCAGTCCTACGCCCCCAGCTGCGCGGCCCACCCATCCTACGCTTCATGGACCTCACAGGCAGCCGCCCCAGCGGTGGCACTGCCCACCCAATACGCCTGCGCTACACGCCAGCCAGCAAACCCCGGGGGGCCCCGATGCTACTTTTGCGGCCAGCAAAAGCACCCCCGCCAACGCTGCTGGGCCCGCGCTGCCCTTTGTAGAACCTGCGGGAAGAAGGGTCGCTTCGCCGCGGTGTGCCAGGCCCGCTCAGTGGCCGCGATCGCCCCCCCCCCAGTCACGGACAATGGGTGCCGCCATCTTCTCCTCCCCCCAGACCATGTGCGATCAGTGGGCGCCGCCATCTTCCCCTCCGCGCAACACGTGTGTTTCATGCTCCACCCCCGCAACGTGCGTTCCATTCGCGCCGCCATTTTGTAACCCCCAAGATCTCCGTGCGCCGCCATCTTGTCTACCCCTCAGCACATGGGCACCACCAGCGTTCCAAGGTCTGAACTCAACGGCCGCCCCATTACCCGACGACCAACCAAGGCTCGCCTCCATGTCACTCGACCAGTCTCGCCCGCATAACCTGACCAACGCATCCACCAGCGTGAAAGTCGACGGCCATGTGACCTCTTGCCTGCTGGACTCCGGGATCACCGAGAGCTTTATACACCTGGATACGGTAAGGCGCTGCTCCCTCATGATACACCCCGCCAATCAGAAAATCTCCCTGGCCTCCGGATCCCATTGCGTAGTGATCCGGGGGTACTATACGCTCACGGTCCAGGGCGTAGAATTCCACGGCTTCCGCGTCGACGTTCTCCCTAACCTCTGAGCTGCACTTATCCTCGGCCTGGATTTCAAGTGCAACCTCCAGAGCCTAACCCTTAAATTCAGCGGACCCTTACCACCCCTCACTGTGTGCGGTCTCGCGACCTTAAAGGTCGACCCACCTTCCCTCTTTGCTAATCTAACTCCAGATTGCAAACCCGTCGCCACCAGGAGCAGACAGTATAGCACCCAGGATAAGACCTTCATCAGGTCCGAAGTCCAGCGGTTGCTTCGGGAACTCATCATCGAGGCCAGCAACAGCCCCTGAAGAGCTCAAGTGGTAGTGGTTAAATCTGGGGAGAAACACCGAATGGTTGTGGACTACAGCCAGACCATCAACAGGTACACGCAGCTCGACGCGTACCCCTTTCCACGCATATCTGACATGGTTAACTAGATTGCACAGTACCGGGTCTTCTCAACGGTGGACCTGAAATCCGCCTACCACCAGCTCCCCATCTGTAAATCGGACTGTCCATTCACCCCCTTCGAGGCAGACGGCCGTCTATATCACTTCCTTAGGGTCCCCTTCGGCGTCACTAACGGGGTCTCGGTCTTCCAAACGGAGATGGACCGAATGGTCGACCGGTACGGTTTGCGGGCCATGTTTCCGTACCTAGAAAATGTCACCATCTGCGGCCATGATCAGTAGGACCACGACGCCAACCGTGCTAAATTTCTCCTCACCGCTACTCTCCTAAACCTCACTTACAACAAGAAGAAGTGTGTGTTCCAACACAAACCGCTTAGCCATCCTCAGCTATGTGGTACAGAACGGAGTTCTGGGGCCCGATCCCAACCGCATGCGCTCCCTCAAGGAGCTCCCACTGCCCCAAGGCCCTCAAACGCTGCCTGGGGTTCTTTTCATATCACGCACAGTGGGTCCGAAACTATGCAGACAATGCCCGCCCACTCATACAGTCCACCCAGTTTCCCCTGACGGCCGAGGCCCAACAGGCCTTCGCCCGGATCAGAGCTGATATTGCCAAGGCCACAATGCACGCTGTAGATGAAACACTGCCCTTCCAAGTAGAAAGCGATGCATCAGACGTCGCCCTTGCCGCCACCCTCAATCAGGCAGGCAGGCCCGTAGCATTCTTTTCCCGCACCCTTCATGCCTCTGAAATTCAGCTCTCATCCGTTGAAAAAGAGGCCCAAGCTATCGTTAAAGCTCTGCGGCATTGGAGGCATTACCTGGCCGGCAGGAGATTCACTCTCCTCACTGACCAACAGTCGGTCGCCTTTATGTTCAACAACACACAGCGGGGCAAGATCAAAAATGATAAAATCTTGCGGTGGAGAATCGAGCTCTCCACCTATAATTATGAGATTAGGTATCGCCCTGGCAAACTCAACGAGCCCCCAGATGCCCTATCCCGAGGTACATGTGCCAGCACACAGGTAGACCGACTCCGGACCCTGCACGACAGCCTTTGTCACCCAGGGGGGTCACATGGTTGTACCACTTCCTTAAGGCACAAAATTTGCCCTACTCCGTCGAGGAAGTAAGGACAATCACCAGGGACTGCCAGGTCTGTGTGGAGTGCAAGCCGCATTTGTACCGGCCGGACCACATGTGTCTGGTGAAGGCCTCCCGCCCCTTTGAACGCCTCAGCATGGACTTCAAAGGCCCCCTCCCCTCCACCGATCGTCACACATATTTCCTCAGTGTGATCAATGAATACTCCCGGTTCCCCTTCGCCATCCCTTGCCCCGACTTGATGTCTGCCACCGTCATTAAAGCCCTCAATTCGATCTTCACTCTGTTCGGTTTCCCCGCCTACATCCACAGTGACAGGGGATCCTCATTCATGAGTGATGAGCTGCATCAGTTCCTGCTCAGCAGGGGTATCGCCTCCAGCAGAACGACAAGCTACAACCCCCGGGGAAACGGTCAGGTACAAAGGGAGAATGGGACGGTATGGAGGGCCATCCAGCTGGCCCTACGGTCCAGAAATCTCCCAGCCGCCCGCTGGCAAGAGGTCCTCCCTGATGCACTGCACTCCATTCGCTCGTTACTCTGCACTGCCACTAACAATACACCGCATGAACGTCTTTTTGCCTTCCCCAGGAAGTCCACATCTGGGGTGTCGCTCCTGACTTGGCTCGCAGCTCCGGGAATCGTGCTTCTCCGTAAACATGTGCGACTCCACAAGGCGGACTCATTGGTGGAGAGGGTACACTTGCTCCACGCAAACCCCCAGTACGCCTATGTGGTGTTCCCCGACGGCCGCCAGGATACTGTCTCCCTCAGGGACCTGGCACCAGCAGGTTCCACCCCCACACCACCCCCGGCGTCACCCTCCCCTCCCTCACCGCTCGCAACACCGCCCCCCACCCCAGGACAGTCCGTCCTCCCCCTGCCCATGCCCGTCGATGAAGAGGATTTTGGCACGCTCCCGGTGTCACCCTCGACCAGGTCAGCACCAACATCGCCATCACCGCTTCGCCGCTCTCAAAGGACCATCAAGGCCCCGGACCGGCTGAACCTCTGACCAGTCCACCTGACGCCAAGAGGCATTTGTTTTGCTCTGTAAATATTAAAATCATGATTGTATATAGTTATCCACCACCCCCGCCGGACTCAATTTTAACAGGGGGTGAATGTGGTAAACCACTGTTGTACTTATATTAGGGGTTGTACGGTAGAACCTGTACTCCTGTGGCCTCTGCCTGCTGGCTCCGCCCATGAGGCAGGGTATAAATATGCATGTCCTCCAGCTCGCAGCCATTTCACCAGTTGTTGTGGGAGGCCACACATCTGATACCAATAAAACCCCAGTTTGGATTCAATTTCCGTCTTTAAGTCAAATTGATCGTGCCTCAAGAACCTTGCTCAGCGAGTCTCCCAGGATCCTGATGCTTTGCTTTTTCATACCGAGCTTAAAGTTTGCACTGCTGGGGAGTATGTGGTGGTCCTCACATGACAGATCCCATTGGCAGACATGAATCCCACACTCGTAAACGCTGTACCATTGTCGGATACGAGGACCTTGGGTATTCCGTGTGTGCTGAAAATGTTCCAGAGTTTCTCTGGTGGTTCGGGCCGTCGTCGCTTGTACCTTGGGGACCTCCGTCCACTATAAGTGAGCATCGACGAGGACGAGGACCATTGCCCCCTGAAAGGGGCCCGCGAAGTCCATGGGCGGGATTCTCCCCTACCCGGCGGGGTGGGGGCTCCGGGCTCCGAGGAGTGGCGTGAACCACTCCGCCGTCGGGCCACCCCAAGTGGTTTGCGCCCCGCCGGCCGGCAGGGAAGGGGCTTGGCGCCACGCCAACCGGCTTCGAAGTACCTCCGCCGGCCAGCGCGAGTTGGCGCATGCGCGGGAACGCAAGCGTGTGCTGGCGTCATCCCGGCGCATGCGCGGGAGGGTTCGTCTTCGCATCGGCCATGGCGGAGGACCACAGCGGCCGATGCGAGTAGCTGTGCTCGAACATATAGTCATATGCTGCGAGCAGTAGTGCCCATTGCCGGATGTGGACGGAAGCAATGGGGAAATGGCCTGATTCTCCTTGAAGAGCCCTAGGAGGGGCTTGTGGTCCGTGACAACTGTGATGCGATGCCTGTAGACATATTGATGGAATTTCTCGACCCCTAATATGACACCCAGGAGGTGCCCCCCAGGGCACAGGCCCGCCTGCGGATCGGTGGGCCCCGATCGCAGGCCAGGCCACCGTGGGGGCACCTCCTGGGGCCAGATCCCCCTGCGCCCCCCCAAGAACCCCGGAAGCCACCCACGGAGCTGGGTCCCGCCGGTAGGGACCAACCTTGATTTACCCCGGTGGGACCCTCGTTAAACAGGCGGGACTTTGGCCCATCGCGGCCCGGAGAATTTGGGCGGCCCCGGGGCCCATTCAGTTGCGCCGGTCCCCGCCATTCTCCGAGGCGGGCGGCGCGATTCACGCTGGGGCGTTTTTTGGGGGGCCGGAGAATTTGGAGGACGGCGGGTGGTCGGAGACTCCCGCCCTATAGTCCATATGGAGGCAGGACCACGGCTGACCTGGCCATTTCCATGGGTGGAACAGGGCTGCAGGAGGCAACGTCTGGTGTACCTGAGATTGGACGCAGCGCTGGGCCACCCGCTCGATGTTCACATCAATGCAGGACCACCAAATGTAGCTTTGAGCTAATATTCTCATTTTTGAACCACCATGTTCGGGGACTACAACGTGGGTCCCTCAAAGGAGCACACCATCCTCTATGCTAAGCTCCTGCATCTTGGTGGCATATGCCTTTAGGTTTTGTGGTACAGCCCTGTGCTGGGCCCCACACTGCACCCATACATGTGACCAATGCGGGATAGCTGAGGATCAGTCTGGGTCCACCCACGGATGCGGAATATCGTGACCGGTAGTGAGTCCATAAAATGGAGGGTGGAAATGACCTCACCGGCCGTCACTGGTGGAGGTGGCCAGATCAGCAGGTGCAGGCGACTTAATACGGCAGCATGGGGAATCTTGGTTCCGGAGCTGTGCTCGAACATATAGTCATATGCTGCGAGCAGTAGTGCCCATTGCCGGATGTGGACGGAAGCAATGGAGAAATGGCCTGATTCTCCTTGAAGAGCCCTAGGAGGGGCTTGTGGTCCGTGACAACTGTGATGCGATGCCTGTAGACATATTGATGGAATTTCTCGACCCCTAATATGACAGCCAAACCTTCTTTCTTGATCTGGACATACCGTTTCTCTGCATCGGCCAAATTTCCTGAGGCGAAGTCAATTGGATGTTCAGATCCGCCGTCCATTTCGTGGACCAGCACAGCCATGACACCGTACGGACAAGTGTTGCAGGTCAATAGGGTTGACCAGGATGAGCCGAAGTGAGTTAGCAGTCTTGACGAGTAGAATTCACCATGACAAAAGATGCTTCCTGCGCTCGGCTCCACTCCCAATGTTGCCCCTTCTTCAACAGACGATGGAGGACTAAAGTGGTGGCCAGATTTGGGAGGAACTTGCCAAGTAGTTTACCATTCCCCCCAAGAACGAACAGAGTTCTGTTGGGCCACCTGGTACAGGAGCCTGCCGAATTGCTTGCCCTTTCTCTTCCACCAGGTGCAAACCATGGCGGTCTATGTGGTACTCGAGGTATGTTACTTCGGCAGCGTTGAATACACATTTCTCCCGCCGGAGGTGGACGACTGCTTCCTCAAAATGCTCCAACACCTCAGCCAAGTTTTGTACGTGCTCCTGGTCGGACGAGCCCGCGATCAGAATTTCGTCGAGGTAGACCGCCATGGAGGGCAGGACTCGCAGGATGTTCTCCATTGCTCGCTGGAATATCGCATACCCGGAGGAAACCCCAAAGGGCAGGCGGGTGTATTCATGTAGCCCCTGTGCGTGTTCACGGTTACAAAGCCTTTGGACTCGCGGGCCAGGACCAACTGGAGGTAAGCGTGACTCATGTCGTGTTTCGTAAACGTGCGCCGTCCGCTGAGCTTCACGTAAAGGACCACGATCTGGTGAACCACATAACGGTCCAGTCGAGGCACACGGTTGACTGTCATTTTATAGTTGTTTCACATGACTGGGATGACCAGCGTCACCAAGTCAGAGAACCGTACTATGCGGATGATTCCCAAGTTCTCCATCCGGCCCAACTCCGCGTCCACCTTGGGTCGTACGTCATACGGGACAGGTCGGACGCGCGGTTGAGCCATGAGGTTCACATGTATTCGGACCACAGCTCCTAATATAGTGCCCAAGCCATCCTGGAATACCGATGGAAAGCTCAACAGAACTCCCTCAGGGCCATGTGGGTGCAGCAGCACATCTGCTGCCAATCTAACTGCAAGTGGCAAAGTCAGTCACGCCCCAACCCAAGCTGGAACAGCTCCAGTGGACCACCATCAGAGGAATGTTTGCAGACTGTTGACCATATTCGACCGGAACCGTTGAAGTGCCTCTACTGCCAGTGGTCCCCCGTATAAGCGGCCAACCTCACGTTGATGTCCTACAGGGTCAGCGATTGAAGGTTAGACCTAGAATGTGGTCGAACTTACGGTGACTGACAACCGATACTGATGCCCCAGTGTCGAGTTCCATGCAGATTGGGTGTCCATTAATCCGCAGGGAGATCCGGATGGGCGCTACTCTTGGCGCAACGATGTAGTGTAACTGCTGGTAGGTGCATCTTCCACGTATTAAGCCCTGTCACGTGGGGGTGGTCATGCCTGTCGGGTCAGCGGACAGGTAGATCGTCGCAGGGCCTCCTGTCTCTCTGGTTTCTGTGGCCTGTTGTGGCCCACGCTGGTGGTCATATTCCTGTTCCTCCTGGTCGGGGGAGAAAATCCGGCGGCATTCCCGGCCTCTATTACCGTGGTCTGTGTTCCTCCGGGAGCTGTCATTTTGTCGGGTACCAGCCTCCTTAGCTCTAGCCGAGTGTGATAGACACTGGTGGTTGCATCCCAGACTGAGCACTGTCAGTCCCTGGAGTTCCTGGACCCCTTGTTCGGCGCTTTCTCTGGAGATAGCTATCGTCACCGCGCCTTGCAGGTCCAGGCGGACCTCAGCTAGTAATTTCCATTGCATGGCCGCTTGGAGGAATCCACACACCAAACGGTATCTGAGTGTCTCAATCAGTGTCACTCCGAATTTGCAAGTCTCAGCCAGTTTTCGGAGGAGGGCCAGGAAGTCACTCACCAACTTGGCTTGGGCATGAGCAGCTGTGTGGATCCGGAAACGGCGTACGATGAGAGGTGGTTTTGGGCTGAAATGTTCCCCCATAAGGGTCACCAGGGCGCCGAACGACCGGGAATCTGGGGCGTCTGGGTGAGTCAAGCTCTTTATCACAATGTAGGTCGGCCCTCTGCAAGCGGTCAGTATTATAACAGGTTTTTGTGCATCGGCAGTCATATCATTCGTTCCAAAAAAATGGTCCATGTGTTCAACTTATTGCCCGCAATCATCTGTACCTGCATCAAAAGGTTCCAGTTTTCCTATGAGTGGCATTTCGGTGGTTAGTAGTGTGGCCTGCTGAAGCCTAGACGAGGTTGGCTGGGCGCATAGCAACCAGTGTCGACGGTATCTCCACTGAATCCTCGTTGGCAGTGTTAGGCAGAATGCATAGATGAAAGTAGAAATTACAGAACAAGGTTTATTTTGATACACTTACAATACTCTCCACTCCCCTAATGGTCTCCTTCCCCGACCTGCAGCTAGGCCGGGGTTTTTATACAACTGGGGCTCTCCATGTAAAGGGGAAACTTCGCCCCTTAAAGGGGAAGGCATGCCTGTCTTAAAGGGGAATTTCATACTCCAGAGAGGTCATGGGAAAACGTATAGGCCTGATCCCGGGACTTCCTTTGGGTCATAACACTACATCATCAATTTTCATATCACCTGACTCCGGTGGCGGCCATGGTGTGACTGGTCGCGCATTTGGCAGCTCCCACTCAAGGCTGTTTTTTTGGACGTTTTCCCCGTTTGTAGGGTGGATGTTCTGGAAAAAAGGTGTAGGGCAGACTGGAGAAATGTTTGGCTCCATTGGTGGGGCTAGTGGATGAATCCACAGACCAGAAGTGGGTCAAGAAGTAGGGAGCAGTTGGAGCAAGAGAATCATCATGTGACACAGGTCAAGATGGCGGAGGGTAAAGGGTCAGCCTTGCCTGCCTAGTGGTCAATGGAACAACTGGTGGACTTTTACAATGAAAAGTTTAGCCAACAGAGGGAAGGTCCAGGAGGACCTTGCCAAGACGGTGGAACCGTTAAAAGTGGGAATTGACTGTGTGGAGCAGAGGCTGGAGGCCCAGGGTCAGGCTGTTTGGAAAGTGGAGGAGGCGGTGCGGGAACACGAGGAGCCTATGCCTCGTTGGCAGCCGACATAGTTGTGATGTGGGAGACTCCGCAGTGGCTAAAGGAGACAAAAATTAAGAACTGTGGGGATGCCTTAAGGCATAGAGGGAGCAGACACTGGCATGTATGTGGCAAGGTGTTGGAGAAGTTGATGGGGGAGGGGGCCTTTAACTGGCCCCTTGAGGTTGACCGAGCGCACAGGGCGCTGATGAGGAAGCTGCAGGCGGGTGAGCCACAGAGGGCGATGGTGATGCACCTTCACCGGTTCCTGGACAAGGAGAAAATTCTGAGACATGCGAGGCAGACAAGGAGGTACACCTGGGAGGGGACCAAACGGCAGATATACCAGGATCTGGGTGCGGACCTGGGGAAGAGGAGAGCCAGGTTTAATCGGGCGAAGGCAGCCCTCTTTAAAAAGGGAGTGAAGTTTGGTATGTTGTACCCAGCCTGCCTCTGGGTGACTTTTAATTAAGAGACATTGAACTGTGAAGGAGTTGTGAGAAGATGGGCACTTTTTCAATCCGTGTTTTCTTATATCTTTGCTTTTGATTGTTGTTGGAGAACTTTTCTCCTTCGAGATGTTTTGTTTTGATTGAGGGTGAGTGCACCTTTTATTTCTTGTTTCATTGTTGCTTGTGAAGAATGCAAGCGTGGGTGGGGAGGGAGGGGAATCAGTGGGAGGTAGGAGGCTTAGGCGCCTTGGGTGGGGGTGGCAAGGCAAGCTGGGCGAGCTAGTTAACGGGAGTCCAGTGGGGGGAGATCAGGTGGTTAGTGTAGCAGAGTGGGGTGGGGTAGTTGTTTTGTTTAAGGGAAGGGTTGCTAACAAAGGTGTTGTTGCTGTGGCGTAGCATGCCTTTTTACAAGAAACACACTTGAAAATCGGGGATCAGACAAGGCTCAGGAAAGGGTGGGAGGGCAAGTCTTCCATTCGGGATTAGGCATAAAGATGCAGGGTGTAGCGGTGCTGGTAAATAAACAGGTGGCGTTTGAGGTGGGGAATATAGTAGCAGATTCGGGGGGAAGGTTAGCGATGGTGAGTGGGAAGCTGGAGGAGATGCCAGTTGTCCTAGTAAATGTTAATGCCCCAAATTGGGACTATGTGGAGTTTATGAGGCGAGTGCTGGGGAAGATCCCGGACCTGGACTTGCACCGGTTGATTATGGGTTGGGGGGACTTTAACACGGTCATTGATCCCACAGGGGCTTGGGAGGTCGCGGACGAAGGCGTTTTCGCATCTGCAAAGGGTGTACTCTCAGATTAATTTTTTTGTGGTGGGCAAAACTTTATTGGCAGGAGTGGTTGACTCGGGATACTCGCTGGTCGTGGTTTCAGACCACGTCCTGCATTGGGTGGACTTGCGGGGGGGTGGGGGTTGGGGGAGAGTGCCCACGGTGGAGGCTGGACGAAGGGTTGCTGCTGGATGAGAAGGTATGTGAGCGGGTGAGGGCCGTCATTCGGGGGTATGTGGAACTAAATAATACAGGTGAGGTCTCGGCTGCCACCTGTATCAGATTCAGGCACTCAAGGCAAGGATTGGGGGGAGTTCGTATCGATCCGGGCGTGGGTTCACATCGATTCCCCCTACGTTATCGCAGGCCTCAATATCTTTAACTTTGAAGGGGATAAGGATGCAGAGCAGTATGGGTGCCACAGCCCAATATCACTGCTGAATGTACACACCAAATTGTTGGCTAAGATAGTGGCCTCGCGGATTGAGGACTGCGTGCTGGGGGGTGCTAGGGGAAGACAGACTTGGTTTGTTAAGGAGAGGCATCTATCGGCTAATGGTAGGCATCTGTTGAATGTTCTCATGATGCCCTCGGAAGGACGGAACGTGGTGGCAGTCGATGTGGATGTGGAGAAGGCCTTTGATCGGATAGAATGAGAATGTTTGTGGGAGGTACTGGGGTGATTTGGGTTCGGGCAGGGGATTTGTCCACTGGGTCCAGTTGTTGTTATCAGGCGCCAGCAGCATGTGGGAGGACAGACCGGGTGAGTTTGGGGTATTTTAGGTTTATCGTGGGACGAGGCAGGGATGCCCACTCTCCCCAATGCATTTTACCAATTTAAGGTAGTCCACGGGGTGCATATGACGGTGGCCAGAATGAGCAGGTTTTTTGAGGGGGTGGAGGATAGTTGTGGGTTGTGCGTTGGTGGGGGGGTGGGGGGGGGGGCGTGAACCATGTCCACATGATTCTGGCTTGTCCGAAGCTGGAAGGATTCTGGCGGGCGTTCGCTGATGTGATGTCTGAGGTGCTGAGGGGGAAGGTGGTCCCGAGTCCCAAACTGGCAATTTTTGGGGTGTCGGAAGACCCGGGCGTCCAGGAGGTAAGAGAGGCCACGTTTTGACCTTTGCCTCTTTGGTAGCCCAGAGAAAGAGGGAGGGGCTCGAGTCCGCCAAACCCGGGGTGTGTGGGTCTGGTAGTATGTATTGGGGGCCATGTGGGACTGGAAGCCCTAATGTCATTGGCTGACAGATCCCGGGTCCTGGTTGGCCGTTGACCTCTAGCTCCGCCCTGAAGGCGGAGTATAAGAAGCCGGAGTCCTCCCCCGCAGGCCATTCTACTATCGAGCTGTGGGGGAACAGACACGCTTAATAAAGCCTCATCGACTTCACTCTATTCGTCTCACGGAGTCTTTGTGCGCTACAATTTATTAAGCGTGTCTAAAAAGGACTATGGAGCTCAGGATCATTCCGGAATGCCTGAGGATCAGCCCCCACGCAGTGAACGCGGCAGCAGCCTTCAAGCACTGGCAGACTTGCTTCGAGGCCTACCTCAGAACGGCCACCGGCCGGGTCACAGAAGACCAAAATCTACAGGTCCTGCACTCGAGGGTGAGCACGGAGATCTTCTCCCTCATCGAAGACTCGGAGGATTTCCAGACGGCGTTCGCAGCACTGAAAAGTCTCTATGTCCGCCCAGTTAACCAAATCTACGCTCGCTACCAGCTCGCGACGAGACGGCAAGGTCCCGGAGAATCGATGGACGAATTCTACGCCGCGCTGCTGATTTTGGGACGAGCCTGCAGCTGCCCTTCGGTGAACGCAAATGAACACGCGGACATGTTAATGCGCGATGCTTTTGTGGCAGGTATGAATTCCTCCCAAATCCGCCAAAGACTTCTAGAAAGAGAGTCGCTAGGACTCTCAGAGGCCCGGGCCCTAGCAGCCTCCCTAGACGTGGCCGCGCGTAATACCCGCGCCTACGGCCCCGACCGCGCGGCAGCCCATTGGGCTCCGTACGTACCCGTCGCGACAAACCCACCCCCCCCCCGGACACCCCACAGGCTTGCGCGGTTCAGACGCCAAGTCGCATCGGGGGCGCCCGCTGCTATTTCTGCGGCCAGGCGAAACACCCCCGGCAGCGCTGCCCGGCCCGCGCAGCAATCTGCAAGAGCTGCGGGAAAAAGGGCCATTTCACGGTTGTGTGCCGGTCCCACGAGGTCGCCGCCGTCCCGGGAGAACAGGGAGCCCTGCACGCCGCTTACGCTCCCCAACCCCCCCGCCCCCGCACCCCATGTATGACCCGCCGGCGCTACCACTTTGGGTCCCGCCCACCACTCCCCACGGAGAAGAGGGAGTTCTGGCCGTCTCTAACGCCCCCCTAACCCCCCCCCCCCCCCCGCGCTCCACGTCTGACCCGCCGGCGCTACCAACTTGGGTCCCGACCACCGCTGTCCCCGGAGAGGAGGGAGCCCCGCGCGGTCCTAACGCTCCCCAACCCCCCCAGCGCCCCATGTGCGATCTGCAGACGCCGCCATTTTGGGTCCCGGCCACCACGAGGGGAGGAAGGGCGCTGCCATCTTCGACCACCCCAAACCTCTGCGACGCGTGGGGGCGGCCATTTTGTCCACCCCCGCCGCCATCTTGTGACCCCCCAGCCACGTGCGATGTATGGGGGCGGCCATTTTGTTCATCCCCGACGCCATCTTGGACAGCAACAACGGACCCCACTCCACTACTACAACCACGTCTCGCTTCAATTACGCTCGATCAAGCTCGGCCCCGGACACTCCAGACGACGACGACAATGGTGCTAATAAACGGCCACGAGACACCATGCCTAGTCGACTCCAGGAGCACGGAGAGCTTTATCCACCCCGACACGATAAGACGCTGTTCCTTGACCACCTACCCCAGCGCACAAAAGATTTCCCTAGCTGCAGGATCCCACTCCGTACAGATCCAAGGATTCTGCATAGTTACCCTAACGGTGCAGGGGAGGGAGTTCAAAAACTACAAACTAAACGTCCTTCCCCAACTCTGCGCCCCCACCTTACTGGGATTAGATTTCCAATGCAATCTACAGAGCCTTACGTTCAAATTCGGCGGCCCAATACCCCCACTCACTATCTGCGGCCTCGCAACCCTCAAGGTGCAACCCCCGTCCTTGTTTGCGAACCTCACCCCGGATTGCAAACCCGTCGCCACTAGGAGCAGACGGTACAGCGCCCAGGACCGGACCTTCATTCGGTCCGAAGTCCAGCGGCTACTAAAGGAGGGCATAATCCAGGCCACCAATAGTCCCTGGAGAGCGCAGGTGGTAGTAGTGAAGACAGGGGAGAAACAAAGGATGGTCATAGACTTTAGCCAGACCATCAATAGGTACACACAACTAGACGCGTACCCTCTCCCCCGCATATCCGACATGGTCAATCGGATTGCCCAATATAAAGTCTTCTCCACCGTGGACCTCAAGTCCGCCTACCATCAGCTCCCCATCCGCCCAAGTGACCGCAAGTACACAGCCTTCGAGGCAGACGGGCGATTATACCATTTCCTAAGGGTCCCATTTGGCGTCACAAACGGGGTCTCGGTCTTCCAACGGGAGATGGACCGAATGGTTGATCAACATGGGTTGCGGGCCACGTTCCCGTATCTCGACAATGTAGCCATCTGCGGCCACGACTAGCAGGACCACGACGCCAACCTCCAAAAATTCCTCCAGACCGCCAAAGCCTTGAACCTCACGTACAACGAGGACAAGTGCGTTTTTAGCACCAATCGGCTAGCCATTCTGGGCTACGTAGTGCGCAATGGGATAATAGGCCCCAACCCCAAACGTATGCGCGCCCTCATGGAATTCCCCCTCCCACACTGCCCAAAAGCCCTGAAACGCTGCCTGGGGTTCTTTTCATACTACGCCCAGTGGGTCCCCCAGTACGCAGACAAGGCCCGCCCCCTAATACAGACCACGACCTTCCCTCTGTCGACAGAGGCTTGCCAGGCCTTCAGCCGCATCAAAGCGGATATCGCAAAGGCCACGATGCGCGCCATCGACGAGTCCCTCCCCTTCCAGGTCGAGAGCGACGCCTCCGACGTAGCTCTAGCGGCCACCCTTAACCAAGCGGGCAGACCCGTGGCCTTTTCCTCCCGGACCCTCCACGCCTCAGAAATCCGCCACTCCTCAGTGGAAAAGGAAGCCCAAACCATAGTGGAAGCTGTGCGACATTGGAGGCATTACCTGGCCGGCAGGAGATTCACTCTCCTCACTGACTAACGGTCGGTAGCCTTCATGTTCGATAACGCACTGCGTGGCAAAATCAAAAACGACAAGATCTTAAGGTGGAGGATCGAGCTCTCCACCTTCAACTACGAGATTTTGTATCGTCCCGGAAAGCTGAACGAGCCGTCCGATGCCCTATCCCGCGGCACATGTGCCAACGCACAAATTAACCGCCTCCAAACCCTCCACGCGGACCTCTGCCACCCGGGGGTCACTCGGTTTTTCCACTTCATCAAGTCCCGCAATCTCCCATACTCTTTAGAGGAGGTCCGTACAGTCACAAGGGACTGCCACATCTGCGCGGAATGCAAACTGCATTTTTTCAGGCCGGATGGTGCGCACCTGATTAAGGCTTCCTGCCCCTTTGAACGCCTTAGTCTTGATTTCAAAGGGCCCCTCCCCTCCACCGACCGCAACGCATATTTTCTTAATGTGGTGGACGAATACTCCCGCTTCCCATTCGCCATTCCCTGCTCTGACATGACCGCGGCCACAGTCATTAAAGCCCTGAATACCATCTTCACACTGTTCGGTTGCCCCGCATACGTCCACAGCGACAGGGGGTCCTCTTTCATGAGTGACGAGTTGCGCCAGTTCCTGCTCAGTAAGGGCATAGCCTCAAGCAGGACGACCAGCTACAACCCCCGGGGGAACGGGCAAGTAGAGAGGGAGAACATCACGGTCTGGAAGACCGTCCTACTGGCCCTACGGTCCAGGGACCTCCCAGTTTCACGGTGGCAGGAGGTCCTCCCGGACGCTCTCCACTCCATCCGGTCGTTATTATGTACGAGCACTAATCAAATGCCTCATGAGCGTCTCCTTGTCTTCCCTAGGAGGTCCTCCTCTGGAACGTCGCTGCCGACCTGGCTGGCGGCCCCAGGACCCATCTTGCTCCGAAAGCACGTGCGGGCACATAAGGCGGACCCGTTGGTCGAAAGGGTTCACCTCCTCCACGCGAACCCGCAGTACGCTTACGTGGAGTACCCCGACTGCCGACAGGACACGGTCTCCCTGCGGGATCTGGCACCCGCCGGCAACACACACACCCCCCCGACACCATTCACCCAACCCCCCCCCTTCCTGCCACCGCCGCACCCCGCGACCGCCCCCTTCCCAGGAGGATCGGTTCCCCTCCCCTCAGGCCCGACCAAGAATAAAGCCCAAACTGAAACCGTAAGGCTCCCGGAGACGACAACACCGGTACAAGCACCACCACCACCACCGGGGCCGAGGCGATCGACACGGACGACCAGACCGCCCGACCGACTCGTGGCGTCGATCTAAATCAAAATATGGACTTTTCACAAGAACATTTTGCTTTTCTCCCTATACCCTCTGTAAATAGTTGAAACAGGACAAAATTGTACAATACTGTATTGCCATGTGAATGTTTTTTTTTCCTCCCAGGACCTGCCCTGTAAACCCTTACCACCATACGAAGCATCACCCCGCCGGGTTCATTTTTGACAAGGGGTGAATGTGGTAGTATGTATTGGGGGTCATGTGGGACTGGAAGCCCTAATGTCATTGGCTGACAGATCCCGGGTCCTGGTTGGCCGTTGACCTCTAGCTCCGCCCTGAAGGCGGAGTATAAGAAGCCGGAGTCCTCCCCCGCAGGCCATTCTACTATCGAGCTGCGGGGGAACAGACACGCTTAATAAAGCCTCATCGACTTCACTCTATTCGTCTCACGGAGTCTTTGTGCGCTACAGTGGGTGAGTGATCTCGCGGGGAAAAAAATCAAGTTTTCCTTGAGAGAGTTTGACCAGAGATGGAAACCGTTTATCAATTTCTTCCAGGATAGTTAAGTCAGCAGGGGGAGGGAGGGGACTTTGGGGTTAAAAAAGGAGGCAGAGTGGATTGAGGGTAACAGCAGGGAGGGAGGGGCGCGGGTTTGTTGGTTATTTATTTGTTATGAGATTTCCTGGTCTGTTCTCTTTTTGGTTTTGGCGTAGACTAGGGGCGAGATTCTCTGGCCTCCCCACAGCGTGTTTGCAGGTGTCGGGACCTTCTGGACCCGCCGCTGTCAATGGAATTTCCCATTGAATTCACCCCATGCTGTCGGGAAACCCAGGGCGGGTTGTGCCATCGGCAGAACCAGAAGATCCCGCTGACGTGAACAGCCGGAAGATCTCACTCTACATAAACTGCACTGCTCTCATCTACACACCAAGTCACCTCCTCGAAATATTCATGTGATGGAATACTCTCCACTTACTTGGGAGAGTTTGGCTCAAGATGGATTGGAACTTTATGGGAAAAACAAAATGTTAGGTAAAGCTTTGTGTGAAGAAATGTCAAGACAGGCTTTCACAGGCTTCTGATAGCAAGCTGAGAAATGTCAAGACAGGCTTCTGATAACAAGGTTGTTTTAGTACCAGACAAATTGCAGACGGCCTTGGGAAGGGTTGCGCTAGGCTTGAAAATAATCATAAATTAGCTAAAAGGCACCGATGGAATGCGAGGGAGCTGCCCTCAGAAATGAGCCAGAAACTGTATAAGAACTGCTGTTAGATGTATTGGCTTTGGCTTGCTATTGTAACTCTCAAGAGATACAGTGGTCTTAGCCCCGGCCAAGAAATAAACATATGTTAAAGTAACGAGGTGTTCGACTGATCATTTCATCCGGACTGGCTGCAAAAGAATCCTCACTTGAATGTGTGCAGCTCAAACAACACTGAATAAGCTTGGCACCATCCAGGATAATGCAGCCCACTTGATTTGCACCCCATCCGCAAACACTCCCCCATCAATGACGCACAGTGGCAGCAGTGTGTACCAAATACAAGATGTACTGCAGCAACTCACCAAGGCTTCTTCAACAGCACGTTCCAACAGCACCTTCCAAACCTATGACCATTGCCATGTAGAAGAACAAAGGCTGCTCCTATCATGGATGCACAGTGGCAGCAGTGTGTACCAAATACAAGATGCACTGCAGCAACTCACCAAGGCTTCTTCAGTAGCACCTTCCAAACCTATGCCCGTTGCCATCTAGAAGAACAAAGGCAGCAGACGTTTGGGAACCCCAGCACCTGGAATCTCCCTTGCAACCTGCACACCACCTAGACATAAATAAATAACATAAAATAAAAAAGTGCCCCCACCCCGCCCCTCCCCTCGCAACATTATGAATCACAGTTTTTGTCTCTTTATATAGAGTAGGGTATCCTGCTCATATTATGAAAGGCCCAAACTAAAATGGACCAGATTTGAATTGGTTAGAAAACTGTGTAATAGTAAAAGATGTAAAAATAACCAAGGTGTCGGTGAACAGAACGATGTCTCAGATTATTGAAGATACCTTTTAGGAATGAATTTAATGCACCAATTGATTTTTAACTGTAACTTGAAGAAACTGTCGTTGAATGTTAAAATTATGGAATTTCTTTTGTTTTATGAAGGTAACTGTGGCCCACCTCCACCTTTGCGAAATGGTTCACCAACTGATGAATTTACTGGTTTGCAGTCATTTCCTGTGGGGACCAGGGTTACTTACAGCTGTTATCCAGGTTACAGATTCGCAGCCGGAAGTAGAAGATATTCTACCTGTGGTACTGGTTCGGTTTGGACACGGTTAAGGATCACTTGTGAAGGTATGACTTTGGAATAATTTTTGTCTCCTTCTGTCTTGCTCTTTCTCCGAGGAAATTACTTGGTTGGAACATTGTTCAATGATTGTGAGCAAGTGTCTAGTATTTCACCTAAATGATTATTCATGCATGCTTCTTTGAATAGGGAGTTTTGCAAGTGACCTATCTGCAGTTTTCATGACAGCTCAGGCATGATTATTAGCTTATCCAGTTTACACATGGTCTTCCAGTACGATCATCACATTGTAATCAGAAGTGGAGAGAAAGCCATTTAACTCTTCAAGTCTGTTCCATATTCAGTGAGATCATGGCTGATATGTGATCGAAATTCATATATCCACTTTTGGACCATATCGCTGAATATCTTTGGTTAGAAAAAATCTATCAGTCTCTGTTTTAAATGCGACAATTGATCTAGCATCAACTGCTATTTGCAATGGAATGTTCCAAAATTTGACCAAATTATCCTTAAACCATATTCCAGAAAGCCAGTTGGTGCAGGATATAACTGAAGCCAATCTTTGCACATTTCTATAAACATTTGAATAAACAGTTACATATTATCAACAAACAACAGCTTCCTAACTCTAGAACTACTGTTGCAGTTTGTATTTAAATCTGTTTTGATTCTATATCTAATTAGAGGAGAAAATGCATCTGTAGTTAATGCCCACCACCCCCTATAATGAAACACAGAGAGTGGATGCAAATCCTGTTTTTGCTGTTTGGTCTATTTTCAATGCTTTTATCCACCTATCAAAAGTATTTTGTTTCATTCTTTCGAGTTCCATATATGCCTGATCTGCTTCTTTCTTAGATTTCTAAACTTTTGCCTGTAGGCTTCTGGCATTAGTCCGTATGCACTTAATATGTTTTTTCTCACCTCATCATAATTCCTAGATACCTCTTCTGATGATGTAAACACCTCACTAGCCCTACCTACCAACATTGTTTGAACCAACACGACACACATGATCTTTGGCCAATTCAATTGTTTAGTCACTTTCTCAAATTAGATGAAGAAGGTTTCCGCATCTTTCTCATAAAATCTTAGCAATGTTTGAATATATTTAAATATATCCCTACTAAGCTTTTGACTAGGAAGTGTTTCTCCTTCCTTTAGACCTTCCCGATGATCTGCCTTTAACTCCAACATTTTCTGTTGCTGTTCTCTTTGCAGTTCCGGTTTCCAAAGTTCAAATTCTCTCTTTTTTGCCTTATCCTTTTTTTTCCTTTGCTAATCATTCCATCTCTACTGCAAGCTTCCACTTTTCCATTTCCTCTGCCACTGCCACATTCTTCAGTTCTATTACTTTCTGTTTATCTTTATCCTGCATTTCTAATTGCTTCATTGGCAATTGAATTCTAGCTAATTC
Organism: Scyliorhinus torazame; assembly: GCF_047496885.1. NCBI lineage: Eukaryota > Metazoa > Chordata > Chondrichthyes > Carcharhiniformes > Scyliorhinidae > Scyliorhinus > Scyliorhinus torazame. Next base: position 28,766,864 of record NC_092723.1, read on the forward strand.
CAATTATTCAGGCTGTGTCTCTGGCAAATTTAAACATTGAGCTATGGCTTGTGTTATCTCTACCTCCCTCACCCCTTAAAATAAATATAACTACAGCTTCTCCGTTGTACCCAAAAGTTTTGTTTTAGTCTCCCTTTGTAAACCAAGAACAAAGAAATGTATAGCACAGGAACAGGCCCTTCGGCCCTCCAAGCCCGTGCCGACCATGCTGCCCGACTAAACTACAATCTTCGACACTTCCTGGGTCCGTATTCCTCTATTCCCATCCTATTCATGTATTTGTCAAGATGCCCCTTAAATGTCACGATCGTCCCTGCTTCCATCACCTCCTCCGGTAGCGAGTTCCAAGCACCCACTACCCTCTGCGTAAAAAACTTGCCTCGTACATCTACTCTAAACCTTGCCCCTCTCACCTTAAACCTATGCCCCCTAGTAATTGACCCCTCTACCCTGGGGAAAAGCCTCTGACTATCCACTCTGTCTATGCCCCTCATAATTTTGTATACCTCTATCAGGTCTCCCCTCAACCTCCTTCGTTCCAGTGAGAACAAACCGAGTTTATTCAACCGCTCCTCATAGCTAATGCCCTCCATACCAGGCAACATGCTGGTAAATCTCTTCTGCACCCTCTCTAAAGCCTCCACGTCCTTCTGGTAGTGTGGCGACCAGAATTGAACACTATACTCCAAGTGTGGCCTAACTAAGGTTCTATACAGCTGCAACATGACTTGCCAATTCTTATACTCAATGACCCGCCCAATGTAGGCAAGCATGCCGTATGCCTTCTTGACTACCTTCTCCACCTGTGTTGCCCCTTTCAATGACCCGTGGACCTGTACTCCTAGATCTCTTTGACTTTCAATACTCTTGAGGGTTCTACCATTCACTGTATATTCCCTACCTGCATTAGACCTTCCAAAATGCATTACCTCACATTTGTCCGGATTAAACTCCATCTGCCATCTCTCAGCCCAAGTCTCCAAACAATCTAAATCCTGCTGTATCCTCTGACAGTCCTCATCGCTATCCGCAATTCCACCAACCTTTGTGTCACCTGCAAACTTACGAAACAGACCAGTTACATTTTCCTCCAAATCATTTATATATACTACAAAGAGCAAAGGTCCCAGCACTGATCCCTGTGGAACACCACTGGTCACAGCCCTCCAATTAGAAAAGCATCCTTCCATTGCTACTCTCTGCCTTCTATGACCTAGCCAGTTCTGTATCCACCTTGCCAGCTCCCCCCTGATCCCGTGTGACTTCACCTTTTGTACTAGTCTACCATGAGGGACCTTGTCAAAGGCCTTACTGAAGTCCATATAGACAACATCCACTGCCCTACCTGCATCAATCATCTCAGTGACCTCCTCGAAAAACTCTATCAAGTTAGTGAGACACGACCTCCCCTTCACAAAACCATGCTGCCTCTCACTAATACATCCATTTGCTTCCAAATGGGAGTAGATCCTGTCTCGAAGAATTCTCTCCAGTAATTTCCCTACCACTGAAGTAAGGCTCACCGGCCTGTAGTTCCCTGGATTATCCTTGCTACCCTTCTTAAACAGAGGAACAACATTGGCTATTCTCCAGTCCTCCGGGACATCCCCTGAAGACAGTGAGGATCCAAAGATTTCTGTCAAGGCCTCAGCAATTTCCTCTCCAGCCTCCTTCAGTATTCTGGGGTAGATCCCATCAGGCCCTGGGGACTTATCTACCTTAATATTTTTTAAGACACCCAACACCTCGTCTTTTTGGATCTCAATGTGACCCAGGCTATCTACACACCCTTCTCCAGACGCAACATCTACCAATTTCTTCTCTTTGGTGAATACTGATGCAAAGTATTCATTTAGTACCTCGCCCATTTCCTCTGGCTCCACACATAGATTCCCTTGCCTATCCTTCAGTGGGCCAACCCTTTCCCTGGCTACCCTCTTGCTTTTTATGTACATGTAAAAAGCCTTGGGATTTTCCTTAACCCTATTTGTCAATGACTTTTCGTGACCCCTTCTAGCCCTCCTGACTCCTTGCTTAAGTTCCTTCCTACTTTCCTTATATTCCACGCAGGCTTCATCTGTTCCCAGCCTTTTAGCCCTGACAAATGCCTCCTTTTTCTTTTTGACGAGGCCTACAATATCTCTCGTATAATATCTCCATCCCGAGTAATCTCTTCCACACCCAAAAAAATGTTTATAACTGAAAAGCCATCTCCAGTCAACTCCCTATTTGAACTTTACAATTTGAAATAATGCAAGCGTTTCATACTTACTCGGTGAAATTCTTAGAAACTAAGTGCTGACCCTGGGACTGAATCAGTACCGTTCTACGACACCATCATTTCCACCGGTTCTGGATCAATTCCCCGATCATTCAGGGGCTCGCACTGGCGCCATGTGAAATACGACCGATTCCAATGAAAAACGCTATCTGACTCGCTGGATTCGGGATTGCCACTCAAGAAGATGACAAGCTGTGGCCGCACATAAGCACTCCACTCTCCACACACACTCCTCCCAGCCAAGGATGGAACGGTGGCACAGTGCTTACAACTGCTGCCTCACAGCTCCGGGGACCCGGGTTCAATTCCAGCCTCGGGTGACTGTCTGTGTGGAGTTTAATTTTCTTCCAGTGACTGTGTGGGTTTCCTCCGGGTGCTTCGGTTTCCTCCCACAGTCCAAAGATGTGCAGGTTAGGTGGATTGGCCGTGCTAAATTGCCTCTCAGTGTCCAAAAGGTGGGGGATTACTGAATAACGGGGATAGTGTGGAGGCATGGGCTTAAGTAGGATACTCTTTCCAAGGGTCGGTACATGCTCGAAGGGCCGAATGGCGTGCTTCTGCACTGTAAATTCTATGAGCAACATGGTAGCAAGACGAGGGGCACCATAATTCACTGATGCAGAACAGGAAATCCTGCTAGACACAGTGAAGGAGAGGCGGGCTACCCTGTACCCCGGGGTGGGGAGGCAGTTGCCAGCCACTGTTGTGCATTGGACTTAGGTTCAGGTGGGAGAGGTCATGAACACTGTGGGCAACACCGCTAGGACCGGCTGGTAGTGCTGCAAGAAACCGCACAACCTCCTCAGGATGGCAAAATGAGTAGGCAGCATTGTGCCCCTGGGACTAATGCCCGTCCCCACACCCGCAACTCCTCCTTCCCCACGCACACCATCTGACGGTGACTGAATCCCCACCCTGCACCCCTTCCCAGCACCCATACCAGCTGCCATGGCCGAGTGCCCTGGCCATGAAGGCCATCAGCTACTCCTGTGCTGCATGCATCTGACTGTCCAACACTGTATATTTTCTGTGTCCCCTGCCCCCCTCCCCCCCCCTCCCGAAGGAAAAGGAGCTGATGGAGCCCGTGCTCATGGCTCCCATAGGGGAGGTGCCACAACAGCACAGCACCTTAGACTCCTCCCCCCTATCACTGGTGCATCTGATGGGCAGCAGACAGAACAGGGCAGCATCACGCCACCTGGGACACAGGAGCAGCAGCCGGAACTGCATCTTCAGGATGCTGAAGCACCGCTTAATCATGCCCCTGGTTGCGGCATCGTTTTTGTACAATCAGTGTCGGGAAGGAGCCCGTGGCGTTAAACTTCAAGGGCGACTGTCACCTTTACGGCCACCGGCACTGAGTGTCCTCACCCATTCCTTTGTAATGCCAGGCATGCCATGATCTGGGAGATATGTTGCACTGTTCCCCTCCTCAGCCGGATTCTTCAAGGACATGCCCGGTCCGGCAGGTCCTCAAATGACAGGCGCTTTCTGTACGCATGAGACCTCAAGCGGCGCCACCTTTGCACCTCCTCCTGGTCTCCATCCTCACTGGCGGCCTCCTGTTCCTCTCGGGCAGGCTTTGCTGCTGCGGCGTCGTCCTCCTCCAGCTCGTACAGCTGCAGTGCATCCCCCAGAGCTGTGGTGACTCATTTGAAGGCCATCATTGCTCGTTGAATTCCAATATCCAATGTCTGCATGCATATCAGCAAGGTGCGTACCCCTTTGGCAACTAGGTTCAACGGGCTACATGGTGGCCGAGGTTGGCACTGTGGACCCTGCTCCCGCATGTCTCCACCATCTGCCCCATACCCCCATCGGTGCCTGACACCATGTGGGTCTCTGGCACTGCCGCCCATCCCTCTTGACCGGGGTACTATCAATTGGCACTACCTTTGCCAGCGGTACGATTCACGGCTCTCATCCGGCACCCCCTGTAGGAGCTACTGTGCCCGTTTCTCTTGGCTGTGTTGTGTGATGCTCTGCCGCTAGGTGGCAGCTGGTTTGGGGGGGTTGTACGGTGGAGGGTGGGTTGCAAGGATGTGGGGTGGAGGTTGGGGACTGGGATTGTGGGGTAGAGGATGGGGGTTGGGATGCGGGGTGGTGGAATGGGGCCACCCATACAGTGGTGTCACTCTGCAGAACCAGGGGCCAAGATGGGTTGGCTCCTGGGCGACGGGTTATCCTCTGCGATCTGGAAGCCACAGATTGACCCAGAGACCTGCGACAATGACACGCATGCAGCGACGAGGAGTGTGATCGGGCGGCAGAGAGGCGACGGCTGGAGGAAGAGGATAATGCCAGACCACGCCCGGTGAAGAGGATACGGGGGAGGGGAAGTATGGACAGGACGTGGGACCCAGGCAGGCACAGGAGGCTGCACAATGTGTGAAAATCTAATGAGCAGTCCTATCACTCCATAATTTATTTTTTTAAAAAGTAAAGGTTATCGGGCGTCATTCTCTGATCCCCCAGCGGGTCGGAGAATGGCCGTTGGCCGCCGTGAATACCGCCCCCGCCGGTTGCCGAAGTCTCCGAAGGGAGTAAAGTCGGCGGGGCGTTAATGGCGCGCAGACGTCGGAGAATGGCACGGGTGTGCGCAAGGCAGCCGATTTTGGGCCTGCCGATATTCTCCCTTCCGGATGGGCCGAAGTCCCGTCGACGTGATGACCGGTCACGTCGACGTAAATCAAACCTCCTTTTCATCGGTGTGAACCTGTGCTCCAGGTGGGCTGGGCTCCGGGGGAGTGCCGGGAGGGGGATGGGGGGTCCGTGCCGGGGAGGAGGATGGGGGGTCCGTGCCGGGGAGGGGGATGGGGGTTCCGTGCCGGGGAGGGGGATGGGGGGTCCGTGCCGGGGAGGAGGATGGGGGGGGGGTCCGTGCCGGGGAGGAGGATGGGGGGGGGGTCCGTGCCGGGAGGAGGATGGGGGGGGGGGGTTGGTTAGAGTGGGCTGGGCTCCGGGGGAGTGCCGGGAGGGGTGTCCGTGCCGGGGAGGGGGATGGGGGGACCGTGCCGGGGAGGAGGATGGGGGGTCCGTGCCGGGGAGGGGGATGGGGGGTCCGTGCCGCGGAGGGGGATGGGGGGTCCGTGCCGGGGAGGAGGATGGGGGGGGGGGGTTGTCCGTGCCGGGGAGGAGGATGGGGGGGGTCCGTGCCGGGAGGAGGATGGGGGGGGGGTGGTTAGAGTGGGCTGGGCTCCGGGGGAGTGCCGGGAGGGGTGTCCGTGCCGGGGAGGGGGGTGGGGGGTCCATGCCGGGGAGGAGGATGGGGGGTCCGTGCCGGGGAGGGGAATGGGGGTTCCGTGCCGGGGAGGGGAATGGGGGGGGGGGGGTCTGTGCCGGGGAGGAGGATGGGGGGGGTCCGTGCCGGGAGGAGGATGGGGGGGGGGGTTGGTTAGAGTGGGCTGGGCTCCGGGGGAGTGCCGGGAGGGGTGTCCGTGCCGGGGAGGGGGATGGGGGGACCGTGCCGGGGAGGAGGATGGGGGGTCCGTGCCGGGGAGGGGGATGGGGGGTCCGTGCCGTGGAGGGGGATGGGGGGTCCGTGCCGGGGAGGAGGATGGGGGGGGGGTCCGTGCCGGGGAGGAGGATGGGGGGGGGTCCGTGCCAGGAGGAGGATGGGGGGTGGGGGTGGTTAGAGTGGGCTGGGCTCCGGGGGAGTGCCGGGAGGGGTGTCCGTGCCGGGGAGGGGGATGGGGGTCCGTGCCGGGGAGGAGGATGGGGGGTCCGTGCCGGGGAGGGGAATGGGGGGTCCGTGCCGGGGAGGGGAATGGGGGGGTCCGTGCCGGGGAGGGGGATGGGGGTCAGTGCCGGGGAGGGCGATGGGGGGTCCATGCCGGGGAGGGGAATGGGGGGTCCGTGCCGGGGAGGGGAATGGGGGGTCCGTCCAGGGAGGAGGATGGGGGGGGGTCCGTGCCGGGGAGGGGGATGGGGGGTCCGTGCCGGGGAGGGGGATGGGGGGGTCCGTGCCGGGGAGGGGGATGGGGGGTCCGTGCCGTGGAGGGGGATGAGGGGTCCATGCCGGGGAGGAGGATGGGGGGGGCGGGGGCCGTGCAGGGGAGGGGAATGGGGGGGCAAGTGAGTTGGTCCACCTGGCCAGGTGCAAACCTCCAACAGTTGGACCCATGCGGTCCATGCCACCTGGTTGGGGGGAAGGAGGGGATATGGGCAATGATGACATGTCGTAGTTCCCAACCCCCCACCAGGCCGTCATGTTTTCCGATCATCCAGCGATGTTGGCCGCCGTGGCAGCCGCTAATGTCTATGTTGCCCTGGATGAGGAGGAGGAGGAGGAGCGTGCCAGAGAGGCGGCGCAGGCTGCCGCAGAGGGGCAGGCGGCTGGAGGGACACCTTACTGACAGGACGAGGAGGGGGAGGAGGACGTCGCGGCCCCACGGCAACGGAGGCACCCGAGGGCGCCGCGTGTGTACCGGCCCCGGCAGTCATACCAGGACCTCACAGACCGGGAATGCAGGAGGAGACTCCGGATGAGGCGGGAAACCGTGGCACACATCTGCCACCTGCTGGCACACCTGTCACCGCGTGGCACTGGCGGGGGACAACCTCTCCCCGTGTCCGTCAAGGTTACGGTGGCCCTGAACTTTTATGCAACGGGGTCATTCCAGGCACCGAGTGGGGACCTGTCCGGCATATCCGTGCATCCGGGCAGTGACAGATGCCGTATATGGCATGGCGCACCGCTACATCCGCTTCCCTGTGGACCGGGCAAGCCATGATGCCCGGGCCGTGGGCTTCTCTGCCATGGCCGGGTTCCCCATGGTCCAGGGCACGATTGATGGGATGCACGTCGCCGTGCGGCCACCTGCAGATAACAGGGCCGTGTTCACCAATAGGAAGGGGACCTATTCGATGAACATACAGGTGGTCTGCGACCACCGCATGATGATCCTGCATGTCTGCACCCGTTACCCAGGCAGTGTACACGACTCATACGTGTTGTCGCGGTCATCCATCCCCGGCATGTACGAGGGACGCCATCCCCGGCTGAGGGGCTGGTTGCTGGGCGACAGGGGCTACCCATTGCGATCGTGGCTGATGACGCCTACACGGAGGCCACGCAATGAGGCGGAGAACCGCTACAATGATGCCCATGTAGCGACAAGGGGAGTGATAGAGAGGTGCTTTGGCGTGCTGAAGATGCGCTTCAGGTGCCTGGACCTCTCTGGGGGCGCCCTCCAGTATCGGTCAGATAGGGTCGGCTGCATCATTGTGGTGTGCTGCGTCTTGCACAACATAGCCCAATAGAGGGGCGATGTGCCGCAGGGAGAGGAGGGCGGAGTGGAGGAGCAGCAGGAAGAGGCGCAGTCCTCCCCAGATGAGGGGGATGGGGGCAATGGTCAGGGCAGACGGGCTAGACACAGGCGGGTGGCTGTCCACCGTTACCGGCTGGCCCAGCGGGCACGGGACAGACTGATAGCCGCCCGCTTCACTGACTAGATTGGCGTGGGAATCGGGTAGTATGGCCACAGACCGCACACCATGACAACAGCTGATCACCCACACCCCCCACCCATCCACCCACCCAGCACCCTCACCCCCCTCCCCAACCCCTCCCACCCCACCCGCATGCACACCACCCCCCCCATTGCCGATCCACCTGCGGCACAATGGCCGGGCTCACACAGTTGCGGGTGGACGCGTGTCTACTGCAGGCCATGGAGGTTGATGACAACCCGCCCTGCGATGAGCTCCTGGCTCCACATCGTTGGACTATGTCTGACCCATGGCCACAGTACCACCATCCACCCGGACCATCCCTGCATGCGGCTGTGACACTGCAGCGCACGGTCCCGTCCTCTGCCCGGGGGGATGTTGATGGCGGCCCAGGGGGAAGGGGGCAGACTCACCTTGGGCTGTGGTAAGACCACCCCTCACACACACACTTGCGCTCAACGTACATGACACCCCCGCACACTTTGGACAGAGCACAAAGGCAGCTTCTGTAGGTGTAACATTGACTTTAATAACCAAAGGAGTTCATGCACGTGCCCTAGCCCCTAAAACTCATCTGTGCCCTGCACCCGTGCCAACTTACTCAGTGTCTAATTGTTTGGCCTTACGGGCCCTTTGACTACGTTTACGTGGTTCCCCAGACGGTACAGCAGAACTGGAGGTGGACTCCTGTGATTCCTGCCCTCTGACACAGGATCCCTTTGGCGGCCGTTTCCTGGGGCGTCCTGGCCTAGATGGGCCAGGCTGCGGCCCGGGCGACTGGGATGGCGAGCTGCCAGCCTGTCCTGCCCGTTGCCCACCCGATGCACCTGGGACGGAAGGGGGGGGAGTCCGAGGTGTCGCGGTGTTCCGGGACCTCCCCTACAGGGGGATCCGGGACGGACCACACCACCTGCTCCTCCCTCGGGGTGCCCGATGGCCCCCAGACCTCTACATGGGTGGGGGATGCGAACGGACTGGCCATCCGACGCCCCCCCGACATCTGGCGCTGCCAGTCCTGGAGGCCCGTGCTGGTATTGACAGGGGTCTGCAGGTTTGCAGCCATGGAGCCCAGGGGGTTGGCAAACCCTGTCTGTGACAGTGCGACGCCGGCTCGCACATGGCCACTGGCGCCAATGCCCTCAGCGATGGCCTGCTGAGACTGGGCCATGGCCTGCTGAGACTGGGCCATGGCCTGCAAAGACTGGGCTATGGCCTGCAGAGACTGGGCTATGGCCTGCAGAGACTGGGCTATGGCCTGCTGAGACTGGGCTATGGTCTACTGAGACTGGGCCATGGCGTTGAGCGCCTCTGCCATCTGGCGCTGGCACTGGCTCATGGCCTCCTGTGAGAGGGCAGCCATGTCCTGGGCCACAGACGTCGCCTGCACGGAAAGCCCCAGGCCTCGCAAACCGTTCCCCATGTCTGACACCATCGCACCCATTTCTTCCACCGTGGACGCCACCCATGCGGTGTCGGCCTGGGTGGCACGCATGACCGGCACCACTCCCAACTCCTGGACGCGGGTGGACTCCTCCACCTGCGACTGCAGCCGCCGCAAGCCAGCCGTCACCCTCTTCGCTCGTCTCTGGGTCGGTGGTTGCATCGGATCTATGTGTGAGTGTGGTAACTCCAGGAACCCGGGATCCATCTGGGCGGCAGATGTTCGCTTGGGCTGGGCTGCCCTCCGACCGCTCGGCCCCTCTGCTGCTCCTACCTCCACCTGCTGTACCGGGACGGCTGTGTTGTGCGCACCAGTGAGTGTAGCAGACGCCTCATCACTAAAGTGCCCAACCGAGGTGAGTGTTCCTGCGATGGTGGAGGGTGTTGGTGACAGCAGCGGCGTTGTGTCGTGCTCTTCGTCCCACTCTGAGTACATGGCACTTTGGGGTGGGGGTTCGTCTCCACCCATCCACTCTGAGTCACTGTCCGGTATTTCGTCTTCCTGGGTAGTGCTGTCCCGGGTAGTGCTGTCCCTGGTAGGAGTGTCCTGGGTAGTGGTGTCCTGGGTAGTGGTGTCCTGGGTAGTGGTGTCCTAGGTAGTGGTGACCTGGGCAGTGGTGTCCTGGGTAGTGGTGTCCAGGCTTGGCTGTGACGGGGGCCTGTGGCTGCCCCTCTCGTCGCTGGGTGGCACACACCTGCGTCGTTGCACCCGCACGTGATGGGGGCGTCGTCTCCCTGTTGCTCCAGGTCTCTCCGAATCCCGTGGTGTGCGAGGGGCATCCTGCGGGCGTCGCATGCCGGAGGGTCCGGGTCTCTCCGTCTCTCGTTGTGTGCGAGGGGCATCCTGCGGGCGTCGCATGCCGGAGGGTCCGGGTCTCTCCGTCTCCCGTGATGTGCGAGGGGCATCCTGCGGGCGTCGCATGCCGGAGGGTCCGGGTCTCTCCGTCTCCCGTGGCCTCCGAGGGGCATCCTGCGGGCGCCGCATGCCGGAGGGTCCGGGTCTCTCCGTCTCCCGTGGCCTCCGAGGGGCATCCTGCGGGCGCCGCATGCCGGAGGGTCCGGGTCTCTCCGTCTCCCGTGGCCTCCGAGGGGCATCCTGCGGGAGGTCTGCATCTGCGGGGATGGGTGTCTCGACGTTTGCTCCTGCGATACACAATGAAGCATGCATGGTTGGACACACAGGCAGTGATCAGGTGGTATGGGGGAGGGGGATATAGGGGAGGGGGGATATGGGGACGGGCTGTCGGTGGCTCACTTGCTAGTACGCCCCCGACCTCTGCATCAGCAACCTCCCGGTCCTCAGGTCCGCCAGCCAGTTCCAGGGCCCTTTCCTCGTGTTCGGTCAGTGGCCTCTCATCAGCGGGGCCTCCTCCAGTCCTCACATGCTCCCTGGTGTTGTGTGCGCGTTTCTCCTGTGGCGGGGGGGGGGGGGGTGGGGGTGGTGGCAGGGGTAAAAGGCAACAGTGTTAGGCAGGTATATGAATGCATGCCATCGGTTGCGCGTGTATTGCAGAGGTTAAGGTTAGGGCTGGATTCACTTGGGGAAATGGGGGATATGGGGATGGGGGGGATATGGGGGAGGGGGGATATGGGGAAAAGGGGGAGGGGGGATATGGGGGAGGGGGATATGGGGAGGGGGGATATGGGGGAGGGGGGATATGGGGAGGGGGGAAATGGGGGAGGGGGGATATGTGGAAGGGGGATATGTGGGAGGGGGGATATGGGGAAGGGGGTTATGGGGAGCGGGGATATGGGGGAGGGGGTATATGGATATCGGGCGGGGGGGGGGAGGCTCACCCTGCCTGCTCTGACGAGGTCGTTCACCTTCTTGTGGCACTGGGTGCCTGTCCGCGGTGTCAGGGCCGCAGCGGTGACGGCCTCTGCCACCTCCCTCCACAGACGCCGGCTGTGGCGTGGGGCAACTCTGCGGCCGTGCCCGGGATACAGGGCCTCCCTCCTCTGCTCCACTGCGTCCAGGAGCGCCTCCACATCCCGTGACTGGAACCTCGGGGCTGAGCGGCGGCCAGCCATCCAGTCGGGTGTTCCGGTCGGGTGTTCCGGTCGGGTGGGGGGGAGCAGCGCGTCCTTATGAGCCGTCACGCCGTGCGGCGTGTATGACGCTGCACGGCGTGAACCACGTGCGCAAGCGCGGATCCCGTCACGTCGCTGCTAGCCCATTTCGGGCCTGAGACTTTGCAACCATTTTTCCGGCGTGACGCAAGTCAGATTTGCGCCGTTTTATGCGCCGATCGGCGGACTTCGTGCCGATAACGGAGAATTTCGCCCATGATCTTCTGAGCCAGTGTTTCATTCTATAATCTTCCCAAAAGTGGGGCCTCTAGCAGGTTTTCAAAACAGAGAGAGAGGGTTATTGGATGCTGATTAGTAAAAATTTGTTGGGATGTTTTGAAACGTGGAAAGCAAGTTACTGGATGCAAAATAATAAAACTTGGACTGGGATTAATTGTTCAAAGATGAGATCTATGAATCCTTAAAAAAAAGAGTAAATGGGCTTCTGAGTTGCTGGACAGAGGAATTGGAGTTAGTGTGGTATAATGTACAGGTTAGAATCCACAGGGGAAGTAGAAGTCGCTCAGACTTTCCTAAAGGTGGAGGATTTAACTCTGACTGGTTTACAGAAATTAACCAAGAATCAGTTAACTGAATTGGCAGGTAAACTGGAATTAGAATTAACTGCAGCAGTAAGGTCAGTTGACATTATTGAAAGCATAGTTAAGTATTTAAAATTGCATGTGTTCTCAGATAGACCAAGTACTCTGAAAAATGAAGCAATTGAATTGACAAAGATTCAATTACAAAGAGAAATAGAAAAGAAGAAGCTTGAAACGTAGGAAATGGAAAAATAAATTGAAAGAGAGAGTGATTTTCAAAAGGAAATTGAAATGAGGAAACTTGACGTGAAAATGGAAAGACTAGCAAGGGAAGAAAGGGAAAAGAGAGGAAATTTAAAATTAAAATGCTGGCAATTTAAAAAGAGACACCAGAGCAGGTTGTGGAGAAACATAATACTAGAACAAGAACCTAGTGGGGAAATGTTTAAATTTATACAAACTCTTCCAAAATTTGAGGAAAAGGATGTGGAAGCATTCTTTATTTCTTTTGAAAACGTAGCTATGCAGATTAAATGGCCAGAAGAAATTTGGACAATACTTTTACAAGGAGCCTGGTTGGTAGAGCTAGTGAGGTGTGTCCATCTTTATTGGAAGAGGTGTCTGTAGATTATGCTGTAGTAAAGAAAGCTATCCTAAATGCATATGAGTTGGTTCTTGAGGCATACAGGCAGAAATTTCAAAGTGCAAGAAAACAGCCTGGAAAACTTATATTGCATTTGAGAGTCTAAAGCAAAATAATGTTGATCGTTGAAAACTGCCATTACAGATAGAGAGAACACGGGACTTCCGGTGGCGGCCATGGAGTAGGAGGTCGCACACTTGGTAGCTCCCACTCGTGACGGACCTTTTGGACCTTTCTCCCCAAATGTTTTCGAATTTTATTTGAAAAATAGGGAGTGGATGGAACAGTGAGGAGGAATCCCACACCAGTATATGAAGAGTTGGACCAGAAGTGGTCGTAGAAGAAGGAAAAATCGAGCAGAGAAGGCACGTGTAAAACCCACAGCACAAAAATACTTGGTGGAGGTGCAGGGTACTGGCTCAGCGGCCCAGTGGTCAACGGAGCAGCTGGCTAAATTTATTCAGGAGGGTTTCGGCAAGCAAAAGGAGGAAGGTCTAGACCCAATCAAGGCATCTATCGACCAGGTGGAGCAGGGGCTGGAAGCCCAAGGTCGAGCGATCCAGAAGGTTGAGGAGAAGGTGGTCGAGCACGAGGAACACCTAACTGAGCTGGAGTTACAGGTGGGGCTGATGAGGGATCAGCAGAAAATGCTGCAGGACAAGGTGGAGGACATGGAGAACAGATCCCGCCGACAGAACTTGAGGATCGTTGGCTTCCCTGACGGCCACGAGGGAAAGGATGCAAGGACCTATGTGGCAAATTTGCTTGAGAAGTTAATGGGTGATGGGGTTTGCTCGACCCTTGGGAAGTGGATAGAGCGCACAGAACGCTTGTGAGAAGACCGCGTGTGAACAAGCCGCCGAGGCCGATGGTAGTGCGAATGCGGCAGTTCCTGGATAAGGAACAGATTTTGCGGTGGGCCAAGCAGACACGGAGCTGCAAGTGGGAGAACAGCATGCTGCGCATCTACCAGGACCTGGGTGCGGATCTGACCAAAAGAAGAGCGTGATTCAACCGAGTAAAATCGGCCCTTTTTGAGAAGAATGTGAAGTTTGGGCTGCTATATCCAGCTCGTTTATGGGTCACTTTTGAAGATCAGGAACTCTATTTTGAGTCACCGGACGAGGCAATGGACTTTATTAAAAGTAAAGGGTTGGCAGGTGACTGAGGCCACTGAACCCTTGGGACAGGTAATGCTGTATAGATTTTGTTAAAGTTATTCTCGTTTTGAACTGCATGTGAAATGTATTTTATATTGATTCTTGGGCTGTTGCTCAGTTTTGTAAGTTAACCTGGTGCTGGTGGGGGAAGGGTGGATGGATCTTCTTTGTCTTTTCTGTGTGTTCGGTTGGTGCTGTGTTTTTTGAATATGTATATCCGAAGTGGGGGAGGGGGGGATCAATAGCAGGAAGGATGTTTGGCGCCATGCGGGGGAGCTACCAGGCTAGTTGGGCGGGCTAGCTCACGGAAGGGCAGTGGGGGGTGAGCAGATGATAAGTTTGCTAAAGGGGGTTGGAATTGTTGTGCTGTTAATTGGGGGGTGGGGGGGGAGACAGGGGAGACAGATGCTGGGAAGCAAATGCGAGGTCGAGGACGGAAAGTGCCGAAGAGTGGGCCTGCGGGAGCGCGGGGCGTGAGCTGGAGGCTGGCCTAAGAAGGGTGATGGTTGATCGGCAGGGGCGGAGGGCAAGATACCTCCCGGTCAGGGTGATCACATGGAATGTTAGAGGGCTGAATGGGCCGGTTAAGAGGGCTTGCATGTTCACGCATTTGAGGGAATTGAAGGTGGGCGTGGCAGTGCTACAGGAGACACACCTGAGGGTAACAGATCAGACCAGATTGAAGAAGGGGTGGGTCGGGCAGGTATTTCACTTGGGGTTGGACTCTAAGACTAAGGGGGTTGTGATCTTGATTAATAAACGGATTCATTTGAGGCGGGAAAATAGTTGCGGATATGGGGGGCAGGTATATCATGGCCAGCGGGATGCTGGAGGGGACACCGGTGGTGTTCGTGAATGTCTACGCACCAAACTGGGATGATGAAGAGTTTATAAGATGGGTGTTATGGAAGATCCTGGGCCTGGATTCACACATATCTGATATGGTCAATCAGATTGCGTAGTATCGCGTCTTCTCAACAATTGACCTGAAATCCGCCTACCACCAACTCCCCATCTGGAAGTCGGACCGGCCATACACTGCCTTCGAGGCGGACGGTCGCCTCTACCACTTCCTTAGGGTCCCTTTCGGTGTCACAAATGGGGTCTCGGTCTTCCAAAGAGAGATGGACCGAATGGTCGACCAGTACGGTTTGCGGGCCACCTTTCCGTACTTAGATAATGTCACCATCTGCGGCCATGACCAGCAGGACCACAATGCCAACCTCGATAAATTCCTCCGCACTGCCACTCTTCTCAACCTGACCTACAACAAAGAGAAGTGTGTGTTCAGCACGACCCGGTTAGCCATTCTCGGCGATATAGTCCAAAACGGACTTTTCGGGCCCGACCCCGACCGCATGCTGCCCCTCATGGAACTTCCCCTTCCCCACTGCCCTCAAATGCTGCCTGGGGTTCTTTTCCTACTGCGCTCAGTGGGTCCCAACCTATGCGGACAAGGCCAGCCCACTCATTCAGTCCACCCAATTCCCCCTTGCGGCCGAGGCACAACGTGCTTTTGCCCGCATCAGAGCAGACATCGCCAAGGCCGGGATGTGCGCAGTGGACGAGTCACTGCCTTTCCAAGTAGAAAGTGACGCTTCGGATGTCGCCCTTGCCGCCACTCTCAACCAGGCAGGCAGACCCGTGGCATTCTTTTCCCGCACCCTTCATGCCTTGGAAATTCAACACTCATCCGTCGAAAAGGAGGCCCAAGCTATCGTTGAAGCTGTGCGGCATTGGAGGCATTACCTGGCCGGTAAGAGATTCACTCTCCTTATGGACCAATGGTCGGTAGCCTTCATGTTCGATAACACACAGCGGGGCAAGATCAAAAATGACAAAACCTGCGGTGGAGAATCGAGCTTTCCACCTATAATTACGAGATCTTGTATCGCTCCGGTAAACTCAACGAGCCCCCCAGACACCCTCTCCCAAGGTACATGTGCCAGCGCACAAGTGGACCAACTCCGGGTCCTACACCACAGCCTTTGTCACCCAGGGGTCACTCGATTGTACCATCTGGTCAAAGCTCGCAATCTGCCCTTCTCCGTCGAGGAAGTAAGGACAGTCACCAGGGACTGCCAGGTCTGTACAGAGTGCAAGCCGCACTTCTACCGGCCGGACCGTGCGCGCCTGGTGAAGGCTTCCCACCCCTTTGAACGCCTCAGCGTGGAGTTCAAAGGGCCCCTCCCTTCCACCGACCGTAACACGTACATTCTCAGTCTGGTCGATGAGTACTCCAGATTCCCCTTCGCCATCCCACTCCCCGATATGACGTCTGCCACCGTCATCAAGGCCCTCAGCACCATCTTCGCTCTGTTCGGTTCCCCCGCCTACACCCACAGATCCTCATTCATGAGCGATGAGCTGCGGCAGTTCCTGCTCAGCAGGGGTATAGCCTCCAGCAGAACGACCAGCTACAACCCCCGGGGAAACGGGCAAGTAGAACGGGAGAATGGGACGGTTTGGAGGGCCGTCCAGCTGGCTCTATGGTCCAGGAACCTCCCAGCCTCTCGCTGCAGGAGGTCCTCCCTGACGCTCTGCACTCCATCCGGTCACTATTGTGCACCGCCACTAATAACACAGCCCATGAACGTGTTTTTACCTTCCCCAGGAAGTCCACATCCGGGGTGTCGCCCCCGACTTGGCTCGCTGCTAGTCCGGTCCTTCTCCGTAGACACGTCCGACTCCACAAGGCGGACCCCTTGGTGGACAGGGTTTACCTGCTCCACGCCAACCCTCAATATGCCTTCGTCGAGTTCCCCGACGGCCGCCAAGATACTGTCTCACTCAGGGACCTGGCACCGTCAGGTTCCACCCCCCACCAATGCGCCTCCCACCGCGCCGCCAATATTTTTTTTTTATTAAATATTTTATTGAAAATTTTTGGTCAACCAACACAGTACATTGTGCATCCTTTACACAATATTATAACAACACAAATAACAATGACCTATTTTATAAACAAAAAATGAATAAATAATAAATAACAAAAATGAAAACTAGCCCTAATTGGCAACTGCCTTGTCACAAATAACACTCTCCAAAAATATAATTTAACTGTCCAATATATAATTATCTGTAGCAACGACCTATACATACTATACAGTATATATTAACAACCCTGAGAGTCCTTCTGGTTCCTCCCCCCCCCGCCCCCCCCGCCGATCCTGGGCTGCTGCTGCTGCCTTCTTTTTCCCATTCCGTCTATCTTTCTGCGAGGTATTCGACGAACGGTTGCCACCGCCTGGTGAACCCTTGAGCCGACCCCCTTAGGACGAACTTAATCCGCTCTAGCTTTATAAACCCCGCCATGTCATTTATCCAGGTCTCCACCCCCGGGGGCTTGGCTTCTTTCCACATTAGCAATATCCTGCGCCGGGCTACTAGGGACGCAAAGGCCAAAACATCGGCCTCTCTCGCCTCCTGCACTCCCGGCTCTTGTGCAACCCCAAATATAGCCAACCCCCAGCTTGGTTCGACCCGGACTCCTACTACTTTTGAAAGCACCTTTGTCACCCCCATCCAAAACCCCTGTAGTGCCGGGCATGACCAAAACATATGGGTATGATTCGCTGGGCTTCTCGAGCACCTCGCACACCTATCCTCCACCCCAAAAAATTTACTGAGCCGTGCTCCAGTCATATGTGCCCTGTGTAATACCTTAAACTGAATCAGGCTTAGCTTGGCACACGAGGACGACGAGTTTACCCTGCTTAGGGCATCTGCTCACAGCCCCTCCTCGATCTCCTCCCCCAGCTCTTCTTCCCATTTCCCTTTTAGTTCATCTACCATAGTCTCCCCTTCGTCCCTCATTTCCCTATATATATCTGACACCTTACCATCCCCCACCCATGTCTTTGAGATCACTCTGTCCTGCACCTCTTGTGTCGGGAGCTGCGGGAATTCCCTCACCTGTTGCCTCGCAAAAGCCCTCAGTTGCATATACCTGGATGCATTCCCTTGGGGCAACCCATATTTCTCGGTCAGCGCTCCGAGACTTGCGAACTTCCCATCCACAAACAGATCTTTCAGTTGCGTTATTCCTGCTCTTTGCCACATTCCATATCCCCCATCCATTCCCCCCGGGGCAAACCTATGGTTGTTTCTTATCGGGTACCCCCCCAAGGCTCCAGTCTTTCCCCTATGCCGTCTCCACTGTCCCCAAATCTTCAGTGTAGCCACCACCACCGGGCTTGTGGTGTAGTTCCTCGGTGAGAACGGCAATGGGGCTGTCACCATAGCCTGTAGGCTAGTCCCCCTACAGGACGCCCTCTCTAATCTCTTCCACGCCGCTCCCTCCTCCTCTCCCATCCACTTACTCACCATTGAAATATTAGCGGCCCAATAATACTCACTTAGGCTCGGTAGTGCCAGCCCCCCCCTATCCCTGCTACGCTGTAAGAATCCCTTCCTCACTCTCGGGGTCTTCCCGGCCCACACAAAACCCATGATGCTCTTTTCAATCCTTTTAAAAAAAGCCTTCGTGATCACCACCGGGAGGCACTGAAACACAAAGAGGAATCTCGGGAGGACCACCATCTTAACCGCCTGCACCCTCCCTGCCATTGACAGGGATACCATATCCCATCTCTTGAAATCCTCCTCCATCTGTTCCACCAACCGCGTTAAATTTAACCTATGCAATGTGCCCCAATTCTTAGCTATCTGGATCCCCAGGTAACGAAAGTCCCTTGTTACCTTCCTCAACGGTAGGTCCTCTATTTCTCTACTCTGCTCCCCTGGATGCACCACAAACAACTCACTTTTCCCCATGTTCAATTTATACCCTGAAAAATCCCCAAACTCCCCAAGTATCCGCATTATTTCTGGCATCCCCTCCGCCGGGTCCGCCACGTATAGTAGCAAATCGTCCGCATACAAAGATACCCGGTGCTCTTCTCCTCCCCTAAGTACTCCCCTCCACTTCTTGGAACCCCTCAACGCTATCGCCAGGGGCTCAATCGCCAGTGCAAACAATAATGGGGACAGAGGGCATCCCTGCCTTGTCCCTCTATGGAGCCGAAAATATGCAGATCCCCGTCCATTCGTGACCACGCTCGCCACTGGGGCCCTATACAACAGCTGCACCCATCTAACATACCCCTCTCCAAAACCAAATCTCCTCAACACCTCCCACAAATAATCCCACTCCACTCTATCAAATGCTTTCTCGGCATCCATCGCCACTACTATCTCCGTTTCTCCCTCTGGTGGGGCCATCATCATTACCCCTAACAACCTCCGTATATTCGTGTTCAGCTGTCTCCCCTTCACAAACCCAGTTTAGTCCTCGTGGACCACCCCCGGGACACATTCCTCTATTCTCATTGCCATTACCTTGGCCAGGACCTTGGCATCTACATTTAGGAGGGAAATAGGTCTATAGGACCCGCATTGTAGCGGGTCCTTTTCCTTCTTTAAGAGAAGCGATATCATTGCTTCAGACATAGTCGGGGGCAGTTGTCCCCTTTCCTTTGCCTCATTAAAGGTCCTCGTCAGTACCGGGGCGAGCAAGTCCACATATTTTCTATAGAATTCGACTGGGAATCCATCCGGTCCCGGGGCCTTTCCCGCCTGCATGCTCCTAATTCCTTTCACCACTTCTTCTACCTCGATCTGTGCTCCCAGTCCCACCCTTTCCTGCTCTTCCACCTTGGGAAATTCCAGCCGATCCAAGAAGCCCATCATTCTCTCCCTCCCATCCGGGGGTTGAGCTTCATATAATTTTTTATAAAATGTCATGAACACTCCATTCACTCTCTCCGCTCCCCGCTCCATCTCTCCTTCCTCATCCCTCACTCCCCCTATTTCCCTCGCTGCTCCCCTTTTCCTCAATTGGTGTGCCAGCAACCTGCTCGCCTTCTCCCCATATTCGTACTGTACACCCTGTGCCTTCCTCCATTGTGCCTCTGCAGTGCCTGTAGTCAGCAAGTGAAATTCTACATGTAGCCTTTGCCTTTCCCTGTACAGTCCCTCCTCCGGTGCTTCCGCATATTGTCTGTCCACCCTCAAAAGTTCTTGCAGCAACCGCTCCCGTTCCTTACTCTCCTGCTTCCCTTTATGTGCCCTTATTGATATCAGCTCCCCTCTAACCACCGCCTTCAACGCCTCCCAGACCACTCCCACCTGGACCTGCCCATTATCATTGAGTTCCAAGTACTTTTCAATGCACCCCCTCACCCTTAGACACACCCCCTCATCTGCCATTAGTCCCATGTCCATTCTCCAGGGTGGGCGCCCTCCTGTTTCCTCCCCTATCTCCAAGTCCACCCAGTGTGGAGCGTGATCCGAAATGGCTGTCGCCGTATACTCCGTTCCCCTCACCTTCGGGATCAATGCCCTTCCCAGCACAAAAAAGTCTATTCGCGAGTAGACTTTATGGACA
This sequence comes from Scyliorhinus torazame, assembly GCF_047496885.1. Lineage (NCBI taxonomy): Eukaryota > Metazoa > Chordata > Chondrichthyes > Carcharhiniformes > Scyliorhinidae > Scyliorhinus > Scyliorhinus torazame. The sequence goes on from NC_092723.1 coordinate 28,786,839, forward strand.
TAGGAGAAAAACGAGAACTCCTTACTCCTAGGTCTGCTAAATCTCCACGGGTCTACACCTCCCATCTGCTCCATAAAATCTTTAAGTACCTTGGCTGCTGCCGGCCTCCTTCCAGTCCTGGACTTCGACCTATCCAGCCCTGGTTCCAACACCGTATTAAAATCTCCCCCCATTATCAGCTTTCCCATCTCTAGGTCCGGAATGCGTCCTAGCATCCGCCTCATAAAATTGGCATCATCCCAGTTCGGGGCATATACGTTTACCAAAACCACCGTCTCCCCCTGTAGTTTGCCACTCACCATCACGTATCTGCCCCCGTTATCCGCCACTATAGTCTTTGCCTCGAACATTACCCGCTTCCCCACTAATATAGCCACCCCCCTGTTTTTCGCATCTAGCCCCGAATGGAACACCTGCCCCACCCATCCTTTGCGTAGCCTAACCTGGTCTATCAGTTTCAGGTGCGTTTCCTGTAACATAACCACATCTGCCTTAAGTTTCTTAAGGTGTGCGAGTACCCGTGCCCTCTTTATCGGCCCGTTCAGCCCTCTCACGTTCCACGTGATCAGCCGAGTTGGGGAGCTTCCTACCCCCCCCCCCCCTTGTCGATTAGCCATCACCTTTTTCCAGCTCCTCACCTGGTTCCCACGCAGCTGTATCTCCCCCAGGCGGTGCCCCCCCGCCCATCCTCTCCCATACCAGCTCCCCCCTCTCCCCAGCAGCAGCAACCCAGTAATTCCCCCCTTCCACCCCCCCCGCTAGATCCCCCGCTAGCGTAATTACTCCCCCCATGTTGCTCCCAGAAGTCAGCAAACTCTGGCTGACCTCGGCTTCCCCCCGTGACCTCGGCTCGCACCGTGCGACGCCCCCTCCTTCCTGCTTCTCTATTCCCGCCATGATTATCATAGCGCGGGAACCAAGCCCGTGCTTCTCCCTTGGCCCCGCCCCCAATGGCCAACGCCCCATCTCCTCCACCTCCCCTCCTCCCCCCATCACCACCTGTGGGAGAGAGAAAAGTTACCACATCGCAGGATTAGTACATAAAACCCCTCTTTGCCCCCCACATTCGCCCCACCACTTTGTTCGAACGTTCTTTTTAATAACCCGCTCATTCCAGTTTTTCTTCCACAATAAAAGTCCACGCTTCATCCGCCGTCTCAAAGTAGTGGTGCCTCCCTCGATATGTGACCCACAGTCTTGCCGGTTGCAGCATTCCAAATTTTATCTTCTTTTTATGAAGCACCGCCTTGGCCCGATTAAAGCTCGCCCTCCTTCTCGCCACCTCCGCACTCCAGTCTTGATAAATGCGGATCACCGCGTTCTCCCATTTACTGCTCCGAGTTTTCTTCGCCCATCTAAGGACCATTTCTCTATCCTTAAAACGGAGGAATCTCACCACTATGGCTCTGGGAATTTCTCCTGCTCTCGGTCCTCGCGCCATCACTCGGTATGCTCCCTCCACCTCCAACGGACCCGCCGGGGCCTCCGCTCCCATTAACGAGTGCAGCATCGTGCTCACATATGCCCCGACGTCCGCTCCCTCCACACCTTCAGGAAGACCAAGAATCCTCAGGTTGTTCCTCCTTGCGTTGTTTTCCAGTGCCTCCAACCTTTCCACACATCGTTTCTGATGTGCCTCCTGCGTCTCCGTCTTCACCACCAGGCCCTGTATATCGTCCTCATTCTCGGCTGCCTTTGCCTTCACGACCCGAAGCTCCCGCTCCTGGGTCTTTTGTTCCTCCTTTAGCCCTTCGATCGCCTGTAGTATCGGGGCCAACAGCTCTTTCTTCATTTCCTTTTTGATCTCTTCCACACAGCATTTCAAGAACTCTTGTTGTTCAGGGCCCCATGTTAAACTGCCACCTTCCGACGCCATCTTGGTTTTTGCTTGCCTTCCTTGCCGCTGTTCTAAAGGATCCACTGCAATCTGGCCACTCTCTCCTCCTTTTTCCATCCGTATCCAGGGGGGATTCCCTTCTGGTTTACCGCACAGTGTTTTTAGCCGTCAAAATTGCCGTTGGGGCTCCTATCAAGAGCCCAAAAGTCCGTTTCACAGGGAGCTGCCGAAACGTGCGACTCAGCTGGTCATCGCCGCACCCGGAAGTCCGCGCCGCCAATATTGACCCCACCAGACCATCCCCCTCCTCCTTTACGCACAAGAGGACGAAGAGGACTTCTGCACGCTCCTGGAGTTCCCCGATGACTGGCCAGAATCAGCACCGCCATCGGTGCCACATCCACCACCGCCAGCACCGATTTTGCCGCTCCCAATGAAGCACCAAAGCACCGGACCGGCTGAACCTTTGACAGACTCCGGACCGTCAACATGGACTTTTCTTTCCCTACCACGGTACATAATTGCACTAATTGTATATAGTTTCACGTCACCCCCGCCGGACTCATTTTTAACCGGGTTGTTGTGAATGTGGTAAACTACTGTAATAGGAGATGTAAGGTAGGACCTGCACTACAGGTTCGCCAGTAGCTCCTGCCGGCTGGCACCGCCGACGGAGAACTGTATAAATATGCCAGTGCCCTGCCATTTCGCCAGCTGCAGCAGTAGGCCACGCATCTGACTAATAAAGCCACATTTGTACCCAACTTTAGTCTTTGTGCAATTGATCGTGCATCAAGGGATGAGGCAGTTTCTGGGAGGGCTGGAGTTTCCGAGGGTGGAGGAAGGGTTGGTGGATGGGCTGGGAGCCCCGATGGGGATTGAAGAAATAGCAGAGGGGGCTAGAGGCCATGCAGTCGGGTAAAACCCCGGGACCAGACGGCTACCCAGTGGAATTTTACAAAAGGTTCTCTGCTGGGCCCACTGCTGGTGAGGACATTTAATGAGCCTAAGGAGCTGGGGGCTCGTCCCCCGACAATGTCACAGGTCTCGATCTCACTGATCCTGAAGCGGGAGAAGAACCCTGAGCTATGCAGGTCCTACAGGCCAATCTCCCTATTGAATGTTGATGTCAACATATTGGCTAAAATATTGGCTTCAAGGATAGAAGATTGTGTCCCAGAGGTGATAGGGGACACAGCTAAGGGTTGGGCCGAGGGGGGTGGGGTAGAACACAGGGTCTCGCTATACGCCCATGACCTGCTCCTGTATATTTCCGACCCGTTGGGGAGGTTGGGAGAGATTATGAGGATTTTAGGGGTGATTGGCCGGTTTTCAGGGTACAAATTGAATATGGGGAATAGTAAGATATTTGCGATCCAGGCAAGGGGGCAGGAGAGGAGATTGGGAGAGCTGCCATTCAGAGTGGTGGGAGGGAGCTTTTGTTATTTGGTAATCCGGGTGGCACGGGACTGGGGGCTGTTACATAAACTAAATTTGACCCAGCTAGTAGAACAGATGAAGGAGGACTTTCAAAGGTGGGGCATGCTCCCGTTGTCACTGGCAGGGAGAGTATGGACCGTGAAAATGATGGTCCTCCCGAGGTGTCTGTTTGTTTTTCAGTGCCTCCCCACCTTTATCCCAAGGGCCTTTTTTAAACGAGTAAACAAAGTAATTTGGGGGTTTTAAAGAAAGTGTTGCTGGAGCGCGGCCGAGGGGAGGGTGGGTTGGCGCTGCCGAACTTTAGCAACTATTACTGGGTGGCAAATATAGCCATCATTAGGAGTGAGTAGAGGCAGCATCATGCAAGGACACACGCTTGGGGGCATTGGTAATGGCACCTCTACCGTTCTCACCGGCCCGGTACTTCCCAGCCCGGTGGTAGCCCTGAGAGTCTGGGGGTAATGGAGGAAGCATATGAGAGTGGAGGAAGCATCAGTCTGGGCTCCAATCGGCAATAACGATCGGTCTGTACTGGGAAGTCTGAATGCGGGGTTTCGGAGATGGCAGAGAGCAGGGATTGAGAGGATGGAAGATCTATTTATAGATGGAAGCTTCCCCTGTTTGAAGGATTTGGAGGAGAAATTTGAACTGCAGGAGGAAATGGATTCAGTTACCTGCAGGTACGGGATTTTTTGTGAAGGCAGGTTTCGACCTTTCCGCTCCTACCGCCAGGGGGGATGCAGGACATGGTAGTTTCCAGAACGGGGGTGGGAGAGGGGAAGGTTTCGGATATTTATAAAGAACTCTTGGAGTCTGAGGAAACGCAGACAGAGGAGCTAAAGCGCAAATGGGAAGATGAGCGAGGGGGGGAGATAGTGGCAGGTCTTTGGGCGGATGCGTTAAACAGAGTCAACATGTCCTCATCCTGTGCCAGGCTCAGCCTGATTCAGTTTAAGGTCATTCACCGGGCACACATGACGGTGGCCCGGATGAACACATTTTTTGCGCTAGAGGACAGGTGTGCGAGATTTTCAGAAGGGCCAGCAAACCATGTCCATATGTTTTGGGCGTGTCCGTAGTTTAGGGGATTTTGGCAGGGTTTTACAGATGTCATGTCCACGGTGTTAAAAACAAGAGTGGTGCCGAGTCCAGAGGTGGTGATTTTCGGAGTGTCGGAAGATCCGGGAGTCCAGGGGGTGAGAGAGGCTGACATCTTGGCCTTTGCCTCCTTGGTAGCCCGGAGACGGATATTGTTAGCGTGGAGGGACTCGAAGCCCCCGAATTCAGAGATCTGGCTTAGTGACATGGCTTAGTTTCTCAGACTTGAGAAAATAAAGTTCACCCTAAGAGGGTCAATGCTAGGGTTCGTCCGGAGGTGGCAGCTATTTGTCGACTTCTTTGGAGAAAACTAACTGTCAGCAGAAGTGGTGGTGGGGGGGGGAGCAACAGAGCTAGCTGATGATGACAAACTGGTTCAGAAAGCAAAACATTTTTCCCGTTGTCCTTTTAAATATGAGAAGTTTGATGTTATGTTATAACTGGACGGGAAGATCCCAGCCAGCTCAAAAGAGCGTGGGCATGATTCTCTGTTTCTTGAGAAGGCCAGTCGTTTATGGTGGGACAGTTCCACTGGCAGGTGCCTCCCGGGAGATTGTTCAGGTTCAGGATGGGATGAGGGGGCTGGTGGTTGCACCAAATCAGATGAATAGGGCATTTGAGGAGTTTTTTAAGAGCTTGATTGGTCGGATCCACTGGGTGATGAGTCGGACCTGATTGGTTCCCAGTGTAGTTTTCTAAGATGTTTTTGAATAGGCTGGTGCCGCATTTGGTGGAAATATATGAAAACACAGTAGCTGGAGGGACGCTTCCAGAGCTGATGGGACAGGCATCTATTTCACTGTTGTTAAAAAAGGAAAAGGAGAGGCAGCATGGTGGCGCAGTGGTTAGCATTGCTGCCTCACAGCACAGGTCCCAGGTTCGATCCCAGCTCTGGGTCACTTTCGTGTGGAGTTTGCACATTCTCCCCATGTTTGCGTGGGTTCCGCTCCCACAACCCAAAGATGTGCAGCGTAGGTGGATTGGCCATGCTAAATTGCCCCTTAATTAGAAAAAATGAAATGGGTACTCTAAATTTTATTAACAAAAAGGAAAATGACTGGAGCTTTTCGGCCAATAACTCTGTTCAATGTAGATGCCAAATTCTTGACAAAGTGTTGGTGCTTAGGTTGGAAGAGTGCCTTCTGCAGGTGATTGGGGAGGATCAGACAAGGTTTGTAAAGGGTGGGTGGTTGTCTTCAAATGTGCTGCGCATGTTAATTGTGGTGCTCTCCCTATCAGAAGGCGTGGAGCAGGATGTGGTGGTGGCGCTGGATGCGGAGAAGACGTTTGTTCGTGTGGAGTGGAATTCTTTGTTTGCGGTGTTGGAATGGTTTGTGATTGATCCGAAGTTTGGCATGGGTCAAATTGTTATATAAGAACCGAAGGTAAATGTATGTAAGAATCAGGTGAGCTTGGGATATTTTCAGCTGCATATGAAATGAAGGCTGGGGTGCCCCATGTCCCCCCTTTGTTTGTGTTGGTGATAGAGCCCTAGGCCATTGCGTTGAGCTTGGTTAAGTGGAGAGGGATTGTAAGGGGGTGAGATGGAGCACAGGGTGTCCCTGTATGCTTATGATCTTTTTTCGTATATTTCCAACCCAGTCCTCATGGTGGGGGATATAATGGAGCTGCTTAAGCGATTTGGGGATTTTTCAGGATATAAATTGAATTTGCATAAGAGCGAGTGGTTTTTGGTTTCCCCATCGGGGATGGGAGCTGGCTTTGGGGTGTTGCCAATTTGTGTGACGATGACCAGGTATCTGTGGGTATATGGCTCCATAAATTGAATTTTACAAGTGGGCAGGGTCAAGGCGGATTTGTTGAGGTGGAACAGCCTTCCTCTATTGGTAGGCGGGTTGCAGGCAGTAAAGTTTAATGTTTTGCTGCCGTTTTTGTTTTTATTCCAGTTTTTACCGGTCTTCTTGCCAAAGTGTTTTTTTTGGGTTGGAATGGTTGATTTCGATGTTTGTCGTGGCAGGTAAGTAGTGAGGATTGGGAAGACATTGCTTCAGAGGGGACAGGGTTTCTGCTGTTTAATTATTGGCTGGTGAACACCAAGAACGTGCAGGGGGTAGGAAGCCGGAGACAATGTGAGTGACAGTGGAGGCAGGCTCTTGTCGGAGGTCGAGGTTGCAGGCGCTGGCAACAGCGCTGCTTCAGTTTACCCCAGGAAAATACTCGGGTAGTGGGTGGTGGTGGCCACGCTGAAGATACGGAGGCAATTTCGGCAATACTTCAAGTTCGGGGCAGGGTCAAGGCTGATGTTTGAGTCAGCGAGACTAGATGTTAGGTTTCAAGGCTGGGAGGAGCAGGGTCTGGTGGAAATGAAGGTCTTGTTCTTGGAAGGCCAGTTTACGAGCTTGGAGGAGTTGATGGAGAAGTTTGGGATTCCACAGAGGGGGGCCTTTAGGTATATGCAGGCGCAGGATTTTGCAAGGAAGGTATTTCCGACGTTTCTCGTGACACCACCCTCCTCATTGTTGGAGGGGATGTTATCGATCATGGGGTTGGAGGAGTGGTCATCTCAGTGATTTATGGGATGATTCTGGAGGAGGGGGTTAAGGCCAAGCAAGAGGAGGAGTTGGAGCATGTTCACTAATGTCCATTAACAAATAAGATCTGCCATCCTTACCTGGTCTGGCCTACATGTGACTCCAGACCACTCTGAATGGCTTAGCAAGCCACTCAGTTGTATTCAACTGCTACAAAAGCACAAAAAAAGAATGAAACCAGATGGACTATCTGGCATCGAACCAGGCACTGGAAATGACAATGGCAAACCCAGCCCTGCCAACCCTGCAAAGTCCTCCTTACTAACATCTGGGGGCTTGTGCCAAATTTGGGAGAACTGTCTCACAGACTAGTTAAGCAACAGCCTTATGTAGTCATACTCACAGAATCATACCTTACAGACAATGTCCCAGACACCACTATTACCATTTCTGGGTATGTCCTGTCTCACCAGCAGGACAGATCCAGCAGAGGTGACATCATAATGGTAAACAGTCGGGAGGGAGTTCCCTGGGAGTCCTCAACATTGACTCTGGACCTCACGAAGTCTCATGGCTTCAGGTTAAACATGGGCAAGGAAACGTTCTGCTGATTACCACTGACCGGCCATCATCAGCTGATGAATCAGTACTCCTCCATGTTGAACACCATTTGGAGGAAGCACTGAGGGTGGCAACGGTTCATAATATGCTCTTGGTGGGGAACTTCAATGTCCATCACCAAGAGTGGCTCGGTAGTACCATCATAGACTGGGCTGGCCTGGTCCTAAAGGATATGGCTGCTAGACTGGGACTGCAGAAGGTGGTGAGGGAACCAACAAGAGGGAAAAATATAATTAACTTCATCCTTACCAATCTGCCTGCTGCAGATGCAACTGGCCATAACAGCATCGGTAGAAGTGACCACCGCACAGTCCTTTTGGAGACAAAGCCCTGTCTTCACATTGAGGATCCCCTCCATCGTATTGTGTGGGACTACCACTGTGCTACATGGGAAAGACTTCGAACAGCTCGAGCAATTCAAGACTGGGTATTCAGGAGGCATTCAGCAGGAGCAGAATTGTACTCAACCACAATCTGCAACCGTATGGCCTGGGATATCCCCCACTCTACCGTTACCACCAAGCCAGGAGATCAACACTGGTTCAATGAAGAGTGCAGGAGAGCATGCCAGAAGCAACATCTGGTATACCAAAAAATGTGGTGTCAACCTGGTGAAGCTACAAGTCAGGACTACTTGTGTGCCAAACAGCATAAGCAGCAAGTAATCGACAGAGCTAAGTGATTCCACAACGGATGCATCAGATCTAAGCTCTGTAGTCCTGCGACATCCAGCCATGAATGGTGGTGGATAATTAAACAACTCACTGGAGGAGGAGACTCCACGCATATCCCCATCCTCAATGATGGAGGAGCCCAGCACGTATGTGCAAAAGATAAGGCTGAGGCACTCGCAACAATCTTTAGCCAGAAGTGCCAAGTGGATGATCCATCTCGGTCTCCTCCAGAGGTCCCCAGCATCACAGATGTCAGTCTTCAGCCAATATAATTCACTCCACGTGTTATCAAGAAATGGCTGAAGACACTGGATACTGCAAAGACTATGGGCCTGACAATATTCCAGCAATAGGACTGAAGACTTGTGCTCCAGAACTTCTGCACTCCTAGCAACACTAGCATCTAACAGGCAATGTGGAAAGTTGCACAGGTGTGCCCTGTACACAAGGAACAGAACAAATCCAACCCAGCCAATTACCGCCCCATCAGTCTACTCCATCATCAGCAAAGTGATGGAAGAAGACAGCAACAGTGCTATCAAATGGCACTTACTCAGCAATAACCTACTCACAGACACTCAGTTTGGGTTCCACCAAGGTCACTCAGCTCCTGACCTTATACAGCCTTGGTTCAAACATGGACAAAAGAGCTGAATGCTAAAGGTGAGGTGAAAGCGACTGCCCTTGACATCAAGGCAGCATTTGACCGAGTATGACATCAAGGAGCCCTAGCTAAACTGGAGTCAATGGGAATCAGGGGGAAAACACTCCGCTAGTTGGAGTCATATCTGGCATAAAAGAAGATGGTTCTGATGGTTTTAGATCAATCATCTCAATTCCAGAACATCACTGCAGGATAGTGTCCTAGGACTAACCATCTTCAGCTGCTTCATCAATGACCTCCCAGAAGTGAGGATGAAGCAGTCCATGTCCAAATGCAACAAGACCTGGACAACATCCAGGCTTGGGCTGACAAGTGGCAAGTTACATTGGTGCCACACAAGTGCCAGGCAGTGACCATCTCCTACAAGAGAGAATCTAACCACTACCCCATGATATTCAATGACATTACCATCACTGCATCCCCCACAATCAACATCCTGTGGGTTACCATTGATCAGAAACTGAACTTGACTAGCCACGTTAATTCTATGGCTACCAGGACAGGTCAAAGTCTAGGAATCCTACAGCGAGTAACTCACCTCCTGACGCCTCAAAGCCTCACCACCATCTACAAGGCACAAGTCAGGAGTGTAATGGAATACTCTCCACTTGCCTGGGTGAGTGCAGCTCCAACAACACTCTAGAAGCTCAACACCTTCCAGAACAAAGCAGCCCACTTGATTGTTCCCCCTTCCACAAACATTAAAACCCTCCATCACCACGAACAGTGGCAGCCATGTGTACCATCTACAAGATGCACTGCAGTAACTCACCAAGGTTCCTTAGACACCACCTTCCAAACGCATTACCACTACAATCCAGAAGGACAAGAGCAGCAGATAACAGGGAACCCCACCACATGGAGGTTTCCCTCCAAGTCACTCCCTACCCTGACTTGGAAATATATTGCCAATCCTTCTCTGTCACTGGGGCAACATCCTGGAACTCCCTCCCTACCAGAAGAATGAGTGTACCTACATCTCAAGGACTACAGTGTTCAAGAAGGGAACTCACCACCACCTTCTGAAGGTCACCTAGGGATGGGCAATAAATGCTGGCCTAACGATCGACTCCCACATCTCGTAAAAATTAGTAAACAAAGACAATGACCTGGAGGAGGAGTTGTGGTGTGAAACTAGATAAGTCCCCTGGGCCGGATGGGATTTTTACTCAGATTCTCTAGGAAACTAGGGAGGAGATTGCTGAGCCTTTGGCTTTGATCTTTAAGTCATCTTTGTCTACAGGAATAGTGCCAGAAGGCTGGAGGATAGCAAATGTTGTCCCCTTGTTCAAGAAGGGGAATAGAAACAACCCCGGTAATTATAGACCAGTGAGCCTTACTTCTGTTCTGGGCAAGGTCTTGGAAAGGTTTATAAGAGATAGGATGTATAATCATCTGGAAAGGAATAATTTGATTAGAGATAGTCAACACGGTTTTGTGAAGGGTAGGTCGTGCCTCACAAACCTTATTGAGTTCTTTGAGAAGATGACCAAACAAGTGGATGAGGGTAAAGCAGTTGATGTGGTGTATATGGATTTCAGTAAAGCATTTGATAAGGTTCGCCACGGTAGGCTACTGCAGAAAATACGGAGGCATGGGATTGTGGGTGATTTAGCTGTTTGGATCAGAAATTGGCTAGCTGGAAGAAGACAAAGGGTGGTGGTTGATGGGAAATGTTCAGACTGGAGTCCAGTTATTAGTGGTGTACCACAAGGATCTGTTTTGGGGCCACTGCTGTTTGTCCTTTTTATAAATGACCTGGAGGAGGGCGTAGAAGGATGGGTGAGTAAATTTGCAGATGACACTAAAGTCGGTGGAGTTGTGGACAGTGCGGAAGGATGTTACAAGTTACAGAGGGACATAGATAAGCTGCACCGCTGGGCTGAGAGGTGGCAAATCGAGTTTAATGCAGAAAAGTGTGAGGTGATTCATTTTGGAAGGAATAACAGGAAGATAGAGTACTGGGCTAATAGTAAGATTCTTGGCAGTATGGATGAGCAGAGAGATCTCGGTGTCCATGGACATAGATCCCTGAAAGTTGCCACCCAGGTTGAGAGGGTTGTTCAGAAGGCGTACGGTGTGTTAGCTTTTATTGGTAGAGGGATTGAGTTTCGGAGCCATGCGGTCATGTTGCAGCTGTACAAAACTCTGGCGCGGCCACATTTGGAGTATTGCGTGCAATTCTGGTCACCGCATTATAGGAAGGATGTGGAAGCATTGGAAAGGGTGCAGAGGAGATTTACCAGAATGTTGCCTGGTATGGAGGGAAGATCTTATGAGGGAAGGCTGAGGGACTTGAGGCTGTTTTCGTTAGAGAGAACAAGGTTAAGAGGTGACTTAATTGAGGCATACAAGATGATCAAAGGATTAGATAGGGTGGACAGTGAGAGCCTTTTTCCTCGGATGGTGATGTCTAGCACGAGGGGACATAGCTTTAAATTGAGGGGAGATAGATATAGGACAGATGTCAGAGGTAGGTTCTTTACTCAGAGAGTAGTAAGGGCGTGGAATGCCCTGCCTGCAACAGTAGTGGACTCGCCAACACTAAGGGCCTTCAAATGGTCATTGGATAGACATATGGACGATAATGGAATAGTGTCGATGGGCTTTAGAGTGGTTTCACAGGTCGGCGCAACATTGAGGGTCGAAGGGCCTGTACTGTGCTGTAACGTTCTATGTTCTAGGTGTTGTGGAGGGTGACTGTGTGTGTGTGACTAGGGTTAATATAGTTAAAGGTTGGGAGGCACGTGGTGCAATGGTTAGCACTGGCACTGTGGCGCTGAGGTCACAGGTTTGAATCCCAGCCCTGGGTCACTGTCCGTGTGGTGTTTGCACATTCTCCCCATGTCTGCGTGGGTTTCACCCTCACAACCCAAACTTATGCAGGTTAGGTGGATTGACCACACTAAATTGCCTCTTAATTGGAAAAAAAAATAATTGGGTACTCTAAATTGATTTTAAAAAATACAGTTAAAGGTGGTGCACATGGCAAGGTCAAGGAGAGCCGGTTGTTCGAGGGGGTTGAGGATATTTGTGAGTAGTGTAGGAGAGGTCGGCTAACCATGTACCTATGCCCTAAGTTTGAGAAATCTTGGAGGTCTTTTTTCAGCAGCATGTTGACGATCTTTCACTTGGATTTGGAGCCAATCCCCTGGGGGCCATAATTGGGGTGTCGGACCTGCCGGAGCTGCAGATGGGGGCGGATGTTTTAGCCTTCGCCTCACTGTTTGCTCGCATGCGAGTCCTATTAGAGTGGAGGTCAGCTTCTCCACCCTCTGCTTCAGTGTGCCTGGGGGACCTGATGGAGTTCTTGCATCTTAAGAAGGTGAAGTTCACCTTGAGGGCGGTGATTGATGGGTTGTACGAGAGATGGCGTCGACCTATTTTTCACTATCAAGAGTTGGTTACCGTCAACTGCTAAGGGGGAGGATGGTTGGGATGGGTGGGGTTATTCTCTGAATTATATGGGGGTTGGTGGGTCGGAGAGGGGTTCTTTTGTTATTCGTTCCATTGGGGGTCGTTTTGTTTTATGCACATCTGTTAAAAAACAAATAAAACATTTTTTAAAATTGGAGTATGATACAGTGCTCCTTAGCTTAACAAGTACATACAGATTTAAAGAATAACATGGATTATAAAGGAAATCTTAAACTACTGAGGTCTCATTAACAAAATCCCTTTTAAGCACACAAAATGACTGTGGTCAAATACACACCATCCGCTCTGAACCCAAGTTAGTGTCTGGATTTCTCCTCAGAATCCCCCAGATCATCACCACATGTGAGTTTCCAAATTTCACTCGCAAAAACACACTTTAAACTTTTCCCTTAGTGGCTCACATTCTGAAATTCAGATCAGGTTTTCCAAATGACATTTTTTTTTTAATAAACGTTTTATTGAGGTATTTCTTTGGCATTTCAACAACAACAAAATCAACAATATACATAACAAGAAGAATATAAACATAGTGCAAATTCCACCTCCCTCTCCCACAGGTCTTGCCATTACTTATCCCCCGACCTATGCTAACCTAACTCCCTCCCTCCCCCTCCCCCTTTCTGCTGACGATTAGTTCTCTGCGAGGAATGGTTGCCACCTCTGGGCGAACCCCAGCAGAGACCCTCTCATGGTGAACCTAATTTTCTCCAGGTAGAGGAAGCCAGCCATGTCTGAAAGCCAGGTCTCCGATTTCTGGGGCTTTGAGATCCTCCATGCCAGCAATATACGAAGCAAAGGCCAGAACATCCGCCTCTCTCTCCTCCTGGATTCCCGGATCCTGCGACACCCCAAAAATTGCCACCTCCGGACTCATTGCCACCCTCATATTTAGTACCGTGGACATGGCATCAGTGAACCCCTGCCAAAATCCCCTTAGTTTTGGGCATGCCCAGAACATATGGACATGATTCGCTGGCCCCCCCGCGCATTTCGCACACTTGTCCTCCACCCCAAAGAATCTGCTCATCCGGGCCACTGTCATGTCAGCCCGGTGAACAACCTTAAATTGGATAAGGCTGAGCCTGGCACATGTTGCGGTAGTATTGACCCTTCCTAACGCTCCGCCCAGAGGCCCTCCTCTATCTCTTCCCCCAGTTCCTCCTCCCACTTTCACTTCAGCTCCTCGGTTTGTGTCTCCTCCGAACCCATAAGCTCTCTATATATGTCCGAGACGCTCCCCTCCCCTATCCATCCTCTAGAGACCACCCTATCCTGAATCCCCCTTAGTGGTAGGAGTGGGAAGGTCGGTACCTGCTTCCGCAAAAAGTCCCGTACCTGTAAATATCGGAATTCATTTCCCCCAGCCAATGCAAATTTCTCCTCCAGCGCCCTCATACTCGGGAAGCTACCTTCCAAGAACTAGTCCCTCATCCTCTCAATCCCAGCTCTCCGCCAAATTCAGAACCAAATTCAGGACGCCAAACTCCGTCCATCCTCCCCGGGGCAAACCGATGGTTGTCGCAGATTGGGGACCACACCGATGCCCCCTCTGCTCCCACATGTCTCCTCCACTGCCCCCAGACTCTCAGAGCCGCCACCACTACTGGACTGGTGGAGTACTGCGCCGGCAGGGGCGCAGTCACCAGTGGCCCTAAACTTGTGCCCTTACATGAAGCCACCTCAATGCGCACCCACGCTGGCTCACCATCCCACCAGCCACCTCCTAACCATGGCTATGTTAGCCGCCCAGTCGTAATTACTGAAATTCGGCAGCGCCAGCCCACCATCTCTCCGATTCCGCTCGAGCATTGCCCTCTTCACCCGTGGGGGCTTGCACCCCCCACACGTAGCCCAGGATAATCTTATTGATCCGCTTAAAAAAGGACCGCGGGATGAAGATGGAGAGGCAGTGGAAAACGAATAAGAACCTCGGGAGGACCGTCATTTTTACCGACTGGACCTTACCCGCCAGAGACAACGGGAGCACATCCCACCTCCGGAAATCCTCCTTTGTCTGGTCCACCAACCGGGCCAGGTTCAATTTGTGTAGCCTGTCCCAATCCCTCGCCACCTGAATACCCAAGTGGTATTCAGGGGAGCTAAAACTGTCCCCTACCACTCTAAACGGCAGTTCCCCCTGTCGCCTCTCCTGACCTCTCGCCTGAACCACAAACAACTCACTCTTCCCCATATTAAGTTTGTACCCCGAAAACCGGCCGAATTCCCCTAAGGTTCCCATAATTTCCCCCATACTCTCCACTTGGTCTGAGACATACAACATTAAGTCATGCGCATACAGCGACACTCTGTGCTCCACCCCCCCTCCCACCCCAACCCCCGGACCAACCCCTTCCAGTCCTTTGAGGCCCTCAGAGCAATTGCCAGCGGTTCTATCGTCAGCGCAAACAGCAGTGGGGAGAGGGGACATCCCTGTCTCATCCCCCGGTGTAGCCTGAAATATTCCAAAGTCATCCTGTTTGCCTGTACACCTTGCGGAATTGAACTAAAGAAAAGAGCATTAGACTGGGATGACCAGTTAGAATAGTGCATTATGGACATTAATTCGGGTTGCAGGGAGTGAACAAAGAGATTGGAGAAAGCATGGCGAGAGGGGGATGGGAAGCTATTTGACCAGTTCTTTGCACAAAGGATACTGCAAAGGATGCTGGGAGAAAGAGACCCAAGGCAAGCAATGTGGGAAAAAGGGCCTATAAGAATCTTGTATTTGTCACCGTTACCTTATTTGGTCGTGGGTATGTGAAATTTGAGGCTGAACCCATATGTATGAAACCAGATGCTGTGCTTCCTTTGTTCACTTGCTCTGGGGATCTCAGGAACAGTGTTGGTCCTGCTGTTATCAGAGCGAGTCTGGCTTGCAAGCTATTTGAAATAAAATAAAACAATATCTACAAATCCGAACTCAGCCTTTTGATTGAGACGAGACTGGACAGAAAGAACTCAATTTCATCAACCTAACCCAGTCAACAAATCCCCTTCCAAGCCTGAACCACTCCAGCACCGCCCATAAGTAATCCCGCTCGATTCCTTCGTAGGCTTTTTCCACGTCCATCACAACCACCACGTCAATTTCCCTACCTTCCGGGGGCATCATGATCACGTTTAGCAATCGTCTTAAATCGGCCCCCAGCTGCCTACCCTTAACGAACCCTGTCTGGTCCTCCCCTATAATGTCCGGTACACAGTCCTCTATCCTCGAGGCCAGAATTTTGGCCAGAAATTTGGCATCCACGTTCAGCAAGGATATCGGCCTCTAAGAACCACACAGCTATGGGTCCTTGTCCCTTTTCAGAATGAACAAGATCATGGCCTATGACATCGTCTGGGGTAAAAGCCCTCTTTCCTTGGCCTCGTTAAAGACCTTCAACAGTACCGCCCCCAATATTCTGGAGAACTTTTTATATAACTCGACTGGGTACCCGCCCGGTCACGGGGCCTTACCCGACTGCATGGCCTTCAAACCCTCCACTAT
The DNA here is from genome assembly GCF_047496885.1 of Scyliorhinus torazame. Lineage (NCBI taxonomy): Eukaryota > Metazoa > Chordata > Chondrichthyes > Carcharhiniformes > Scyliorhinidae > Scyliorhinus > Scyliorhinus torazame. Next base: position 28,802,593 of record NC_092723.1, read on the forward strand.
CTCCTCCAGCCCGATCGGGGCCCCCAGCCCTTCTACCAGCTCCCCATCCACCTTCGGGAAAGTCAACCCATCCAAAAAGTGCCTCATCCCCTCCGGCCCCGCAGGAGGTTCCAACCTGTCCAACCTACTATAAAAGTCCCGAAAGGTCTTGCTCAGCCCCGCCGAGTCCCCAACTAAGTTCCCATCCCCGTCAACAACTTTCCCTATTTCCCTATCGGCCTCCCTCTTTCTGAGCTGCTGTGCAAGCATCCTACTGGCCTTCTCCCCGTGCTCGTAAATCACTCCCTTCACCTTTCTGAGCTGCTCCACTGCCCTTCCTGTGGCTAACAAACCAAATTCCGCCTGTAGCCTCCGGTGTTCCCTTAACAGCCCTGCCTCTGGAGCCTCCACATACCTCCTATCCACTCGTAGAATCTCTTTTACCAGTCGGTCCATTTCTGCCCTATCCGTCCTGTCCCTGTGAGCCCGGATCGAGATCAGCTCTCCTCTCACCACTGCCTTAATCACTTCCCAGACCACCGCTGCTGAGACCTCCCCCGTGTCATTTACCTACAGGTAGTTCAGCATGCACTTCCTCAACCTCTCGCACACCGCTTCGTCCGCCAACAGCCCCACATCCAACTTCCATTGCAGGCGCTGCTTGCAATCCAAACTGACCTGCAGGTCTACCCAGTGCGGAGCATGGTCCGAGATCGTAATCGCCGAATAACCCGTGTCCACCACCCCCGACAACAGGGCCCTGCCCACAACAAAGAAGTCTATCCGGGAATACACCTTGTGTACGTGGGAGAAAAAAGAAAATTCCTTGGCCCTCGGCTGCCTAAATCTCCATGGATCCACCCTCCCCATCTGCTCCATGAACCCTTTCTGCTCCTTTGCCATTGCTGGCACCTTGCCCGTTCTCGAGCATGACCGGTCCAGGCCTGGATCAATAACCGTGTTGAAATCTCCACCCATAATCAGCCTGTGCGAATCCAGGTCCGGAATCTTCCCCAGCACCCTCTTTATAAAGCCCCATTGTCCAAAATTTGGCACGTATACGTTGACCAGCGCTACCTTCAGACCCTGCAGCTTGCCACTAACCATGATATATCGACCTCCCACATCCGAGACTATCCTCATCCACCTCAAATGCCACCCACTTGTGAATCAGAATCGCAGCCCCTCTTGTCTTTGAATCCAGCCTCGAGTGGAAAACCTGACTAACCCAACCTTTCCTCAACCTGACCTGACCCACTACTTTAAAATGTGTCTCCTGCAGCATCACCACGTCCGCCTTCAGTCACCTCAGGTGCGCAAACACACGTGGCCTCTTTACCGGCCCATTTAGCCCCCGGACATTCCAAGTGACCAGCCTAGTTGGGGGGCAAAGTCGTCCCCGTCCTCCCTGCCCCCCCTGCCGGTCAGCCACTTTCTTGGGTCCACCTCTAGCACATGCGCAGCACCTCCCCGGCCCGCCCCGGGGCTGCCCCCACCCCTCAACCCCCTCAGTGACCTTCCATCGAAGTCCCTCCTACGTCTGTAGAACCCATCCCCCCCCCCCCCCCCCCCCCCCCCGGAGCAACACCACTCTAAATCCCAACCCAGCTAATACACCCCCCCACTGTGCTTCTGTGAGCTAGCTCACCCAGCTAGCTTGGTGACCCCCGCCTCTGGCGCCAAGAAGTCTTCAACCCATTGTTCCCTCGCTTCCCTTCCCCCACTCCTGTAAACAGGTTCCCTCATCCAACAATCCCCAAACAAACACCCTGCAGCAAGAAAACACAAAGAACAAAAGCACCACCCACCAAAACCCAGACAGACACATCTCCATCCCACCAAAGTGCACAACAGTATAAACACACAAGATAAAACACAAAAGGAACATTGCCAACATCTACCCCGAAAAAGAACCAAAAACAAAACGGAAAATCGACTTTCCCACCCCCCCCCCCTTACCTTTTCCCCTAAACAAAGCTCCAAAAAAGACTGATACAAAACAATACGAGAAGGCATAGCCAATTTAACAACAGGAAGAAAAAACCAACCCAAACCCCACCACAAACCAAGGGGGAGTAAAGAAAAACAAACAACACCCCCCCCAGAGAAAAACAGAAAAGGAAAAAGGGCCCAATATAGGCCAACGTATTGTCACTGAGTCCAAAAGTTCTCAAACTCCCACCAGTCCTTTTCTTTTTGCAAAGTCCAGTGCCTCATCGGGCGACTCAAAATAATGATGTTCGTCCTCATGCGTAACCCACAGACACGCCGGGTACAGCAGACCAAACTTCACCTGCTTCTTAAAGAAAATCACCTTCACTTGGTTAAAGCCTGCCCTCTTCCTCACCACCTCCACGCTCAGGTCCTGGTACACCCGCAGGATGCTGTTATCCCACTTGCAAATCCGCGTGCGCTTGGCTTACTGCAGAATGCATTCCTTGTCCAGGAACCTGTGGAACCTTACCACCAACGCCCTCGGAGGGTCCCCCGCCCGCGGCTTCCTGGCAAGCGCCCGGTACGCCCTGTACACCTCCAGCGGTCGGGGGAATGCCCCCTCCCGCAGCAGCTTTTTGAACATACCTGCCACGTATGCCCCAGCATCTGCTCCCTCCAGGAGCCCGACAATTCTTAGGTTCTGCCAGCGGGAGAGGTTCTCAAAGTCCTCCACCTTCTTCAAGAGTCTTTTCTGCTGTTCCCGAAGCATCCCCACCTCTAGCTCCACTGCTGTTTGGTGCTCCTCTTGTTCCAGCAGCGCCTTCTCCACCTTCTGAATCGCCCGGTCCTGGGCATCCAGTCTGCTCTCTAGGCGATCAATTGATTCTTTGATCGGGTCCAGGCTTTCCCGCTTCTGTCTGGTGAAACAACCCTGAATGGCCTGCATCACTGGGTCCGTTGATCGCTGCGCTGCCACCCCAGGGGTCTGTCCCTCGGCCATACTGTCTCCCGTTGCAGCTTCAACACAGCTCGCTACTGGCTTCTTGTTTCTGCCCTTTCGCACACTTCTGATCCTTTTTTCCAGAAACCAATGCGAGGAAACAGTGCCCAGCTGCCTCAACCTACAAATTTTCCGTTTATAACCGGAAAAAAGTCTGGGGGAAAGGTCCAAAAGTCCGACCAGAGCGGGAGCCACTAAATGTGCGACTTACTCCTCCATAGCCGCCACCGGAAGTCGCCCAAATGACATTTTTAAATAAAGCTTCTGCTCTACTTTTAACAGCGAATCCAGTCCACAATTTCACACCAACCCCTTTAGGATTTCTTTGTCTTCACAGCACCTCTCAAAATTGCTTTAACTCTCGATTCCCAGACAACGCAGGCAGATTGTTGAACACTAAATGGGAAACTAGTTGTAGTAATAGTAAAGTTGTAGTTGTAGTATTAGTAAAGAAAGCACCTGAATGATAAATGGCTGGTCCAAAAGACGGTGCAGACTCGATGGGCCGAATGGCCTACTTCTGCACTGTAAATTCTATGAAAAAGAGATGAAGGGGAAGGAGGTGTTGGGAGTGGCACTGTGGGGAGGGGCCTGGACTGAAATACTGTAACAAATAAACTTGGCCTCCTCCTGCGCCAGGATAAGCCTGATTCAATTTAAAGTGGTTCATGTGACGAGAGCATGTATGAGTGGGTTCTTTCTGGATGTGGAGAATAGGTGCGAGAAGTGCTCGAGGGGGCCAGCGAATCACGTGCATATGGTTTAGTCCTGCCCGAAATTGGTCAGGTTCTGGCATCGGTGTTTGAGACATTGTCAACAATCGTGGGGGTGAGCTTGGAGCAGTGCCCTTGGTGGCAATCTTTGGCATGTTGGAGTTGCCGGAGCTGCTGAAGGGGAACGGGGCTGATGTTGTGGCCTTCGCCTCTCTGATTGCTAAGCGATTAATCCTATTTGGAAGGAGGTTGGCGGTGCCACCTAGAACTTTGGTATGGTTGGGGGATGTGGCAGAGTTTCTGCAAATGGAGAAAATTCAGTTTGCCCTGAGGTGGTCGGAGGAGTGATTCTATTTGTGGTGGAGGCATTTCATCTTCTTTTTCAAAGATCGGTTTAGCGCCAGCAATTAAGGGGGGTGTGGACGGGGGAGGGCAGGATGGGATTGGGGGGTTGTTTTGGGGGTAAAATCAGTTAGGCTATAAAGATACAAAAAAGACAAACTGTATTATGGTTGTGTGTGTTTTATGATTGTGGAAACTCTTGTATTGTTTCAAACAAAATATATATTTTAAAAAAGACAATCATCTGGGTGGATTGTGAGAGAAATCCACATTCGATCAGTTGAGTGGCATGAGCCATTTGGTTCAGAGTGTGATGTTATTTTTGAAAACTATACATTTATGAAGCTAAGGATGGGGGTTAAGGATTATTGTATTATAATCAAACTTTTCATGTTTAATTAATCTTTGTTCTTGTTAAAACTCTGCTCTGCCACGTTTAATAAATCAAAGTAAAATTCACGATTTTCTGAGCTGGGATTCCAGTTATTTTTTCTTGTTGTTCAAACTAATTAGCAGTCCTATGCCTCTTTCCCTCCATATTTTCTATAAAAAGTAAAAGTTACAACCTTCTGAGCCAGGGTTCCATTCTGAAATCAACTGCCCAGTAATAACATCAACTGGTATCGTAACACTCCTTCTTGGATAGTCTTATGACTCTTTCCCCAGGACATTCTTGCACTGCTTCACTCTGTTCCTTTATCCCTGCCTCTGTCTTCCTCCTTCCCTCCTGCCTGCCACAACTTCCCATGAGTCCAACCTGTCTTACCCCATCCATGTTCCAACACCCACCCCGTCAGTCATGCATTCATCTTCGTTCTTCTATCCCATGTTCCACCAATACCCCTCCTAGTCCTGCCTCTGTCTTTCCCCTCCCTATTTATATTGCCTCCTGTGCGCAGCACTGGCAGAGCTTCTGATGCCAGCACCAAAATCTCTTAGCAATGCCCTTAACGATAGGCAAAGGCAGTGTCTACACACCTCAAAACCATTGATGAAGTGAAGCTTGTCAGGTCCACAGTCAGGGAACAAACTGTTCTAATTTTGCTGGGTTCCAAGGATAACGCAGGAGAATGGCACCAAGAGAATTGCTTATTTGGAGAGCTGGTGCAGACATGATGGGCTGAATGCTCTCCTTTTGTGTTGTAACTATTCTGTGATTCTCACTAACTCAGTTAGTGGACAATGGGACTTTAATCTCGGGGTCGTGGTCTTGAGTTACACATTGGGATGATTTAAAATTATTTTTCATTCAAATCTCACAATTTTTTTAAAAATCTGATGGTGACAATATTTAAAGATAAAGCAATATTAAAGTAAACCCATTAAAATAGTTGCAATCATTTTTTGTCATATAAGAATCTGACTATTAAAATGACTGATCCGAATAGTTACACTTTTTCCATCAACTGATGTTGTTGTGAAGCAGTCAGTAATAAGACAAAGCTTGCAGATTTGAGAAACTTGGGGCAGAACTGCATGTAAATGTAGCTCACACTTTAAATGGCCTTATTCTGAGACTGACACTACGTCTGTGCTCCACCTAATATTGGGGCACAAAAGCCAAAAAATAAAGTTGCACAATCTTTGCCCTCCTCTGAGCTACAGACCCCATGAATTCAGATAGAATTCAGTGGCCTCCTGCTTGATGAAGCACTGATGTCCAGTAACTTACATAGAAGTAGGGTAAGTGATTTTGGAGGACCATCGGTGACTAATGATCTCGTGCTGAGATTTATTTTCCCCTTTTCCTCTTCCCATTGTAAGCAGCCTTTTTCTTTTACTCATGCTGCAATGCAGAGTGTTTAGGGGGTGGGTGGTGGTGGTGGTGGGTGGGATTGCTAATATAGCCTCCGTAATTGTGAGCTAGTGGTAAGTTAATAGCCATTTTAGACACAAGCAAAACTTGCTCCACGTGAATGCAGTGAGAAGAACTTATGCTGTTGAACTTGTAATGTTCTCTGTATGCACGGATGGCAAGGTCTTTGTAGTTGAAGTGATCAGAGAACTTGCGACTTTGTAAATAATCAAAACTGTTTATTAATTAACTAAAACAGGAAAGGGTCTGCTAAGATTAGAGTTGGATATGATGGCTAAATACAAACAACTATGATTAACTATTATTCATTACTGTTGACTCAGGAGCTGCTTGATCTATGTTTAGTCTGTAATGACTGTCCAACTTGTGTGTCTCTGTGCTGTCCAAGAGAATACATCCTGTCTCACATGTGGGTGTCTTCCATTGACCTTCTCCTGTTGCCACGCCACTTGTGGTCAGATGCTAGAATACATCCCATGTGGGTGTCTTCCAGTGACCTTCTCCTGTCGCCACACGACCTGTGGGCAGGTGATAGAATTGTACTCTGCATGCAGGCCCTAATGTTTATGTACAGTTTGATTATTATGTTATTTTTGTGAGGGCCACGAAGAATCCAGCACGAGTTTTAAGGATACAAAGAAATAACATTTATATACAATAACATATATATACAACAGCAGCAACAACTTCGCTTGCTGCTCACTCCTACCTGCTGGTTCCAAACTGGCCAGTTTTATATATACAGGGAGTCTGCTAATGATTTCTCCGCCCCCCTCATTGGGGAAGCTCATACTCCCATAGGATTGTGGGATTGTCATTAGTCCCCAGCCAATGGTAAGCAGGCAGGTTATAACATCCCTCCCCCCCCCCAAAGTCCAAGGAATCCACCGAAGACCCTGGCGAAGGAGGGCATCGGACTTGTTTTGCCGCAGGCCGGACACCATTTGCACGAGGCGCTGGATCGGGCGGCGTGTAACGAGACGGAGATCGGCGTTTCCGTGATGAACGGCGTAACGGTTGTACATCCACGGTCCGTGGGCCCGAAGATTCCCCCTCTAATGCGTCCTGTATCTCCATCTCGGAGTCAGAGTTTGCTGCCTCTGTCATCTCAGCGTCTCTATCTCCACGCGGTTCTGTAACGACATGCGCAGGCTTTGAGTGAGGCACCAGAGGGAGATTGTGAGGACTACTTTCCATTGTCTCTCGTTTCTGTGGCTGTAGAAATGAGCTCCGGGGGCGGGGAATTCTTGGAAGGGATAGTCTTCTGGACCGAACGTGGTCTACATGCTTGCGCTGGAGACGACCCTGGGCTTGCACCTGGTAAGATATAGGACCCGTTTGGTGAAAGATTACGCCAGGGACCCACTGAGCACCACCAGCAAAATTCTAAACGAACACTGGGTCACCGGGTGCAAACTGCCGAATCGGACGATGCTGAGAAAAACCAAGTCCCTGCCGTTCTTGTGTGCGGCGTACTTTTGCGCCAACGTCCGGGAAAACCATGCTAAGGCGGGTGCGAAGTCTCCGGCCCATTAGGAGTTCTGCGGGAGCTACCCCAGTCACCGCATGGGGGGTGGTCCTATACGAAAACAAAAAGCGAGCCAGTCTCGTGTCCATTGACCCGGAAGACTGCTTCTTTAGGCCTCATTTGAATGTCTGCACTGCGCGCTCCGCCAACCCATTTGAAGCCGGGTGGTAAGGGGCAGTACTGATATGGCATATGCCGTTCATCTTCATGAACCTCGGAAACTCCTCACTCGTGAATGGAGTGCCGTTATCCGTGACCAGCACCTTGGGGAGGCCATGCATACTAAAAGACAAACGCATCTTCTCAATTGTTGCTCAGGACGTTGTGCCTAGCATCTTATGCACCTCTAGCCATTTAAACTGGGTGTCAATTAATAGAAGGAACATGGATCCTTGAAAAGGGCCGGCGAAATCTGCATACAAGCGTGCCCAAGGCTGCCCTGGCCATTCCCAGTGATGTAGGGGCGCGGCCGGCGGAAGCTTCTGATGCTCCTGGCAAATGGAGCAATTTTGGGCTACTTTCTCAATGTCGGTATCGTGGCCTGGCCACCAGAAATAACTCCGTGCCAACATTCTCATTTTGGTCACACCTGGATGCCCATTGTGCAAGTCTCTTAGTATCAGCTCCTGTCCTTTTTCCGGGACAATCACACGCGTCCCCCATAAGAGGATGCCGTCTTCCACGCTGAATTCTGACAGCTTGGTGGAGAAAGCCCGCAACACGCCTGGGAGATGTCTATGCTGCCCACCATACAGGACTATGTGCCGAACATTTGACAGGACTGGCTCTGTCTGGGTCCACTCACAGATCTGTGATGCCGTGACAGGCAAGGTGTCCATAAAATCTAGGGTTGCAACCACCTCACCGGTCGTGGGGGTCGACATGGGGCCGGTCATAGATAAAGGCAATCGGCTCAGTGCGTCGGCATTCGCTATCTGCATTCCTGGTTTGTGCTCCAGAGAATACTTGTATGCAGCGAGCAACAAAGCCCAGCTCTTGATTCGTGCGGAAGCAATGGGCGGTATTGGCTTATCCTCTTTGAAAAGTCCCAGCAGAGGCTTATGATCAGTCACGATAGTGAAGTGGCGGCCATACACGTACTGGTGGAAACGCTTCACCGCAAAGACCACTGCCAGGCCCTCCTTCTTGATCTGCGCATACTTTTTTCCCGCTGCAGTCAATGTGCGGGAGGCGAAAGCTATCGGCCGCTTGGCCCCGTTCTCCATCTTGTGGGTCAGCACGGCCCCAATACCATATGGGGATGCATCACATGTGACGAGCAAAGGCTTTCCAGGATCATAGTGGGTTAGTAACCCAGACAACAACAATTGTTGTTTTACCCGCCGGAAAGTGGTTTCTTGCGGCTGACCCCAAACCCAGGTGTGATTTTTCTTTAGCAGAAGGTGCAACAGGGCCAGCGTAGTTGCCAGATTGAGGAAGAACTTCCCGTAATAGTTTACGAGGCCGAGAAAAGAACGAAGATGCGAAGTGTCAGTCGGGGCGGGGGCCTGTTGAATCGCGCGCACCTTCTCTGCGACGGGGTGCAAACCTTCACGGTCCACCCGATAACCCAGGTAGACTACTTCCTTTGCCTGAAAAACGCAGTTTGTGCGACGTAAACGGACTCCAGCCTCCGAAAAGCGTCTAAGGACACCCTCCAGATTTTCCAAATGTTCCTGCTCCGACGTCCCTGTGATCAAAACGTCATCTAAGTAGACAGCAACATGCGGTAAACCTCTCAAAATGCCCTCCATAACGCGTTGAAAACTAGCGCAGGCAGAGGATACTCCAAAGGGCAAACGTGTATATTCATACAGGCCCCGGTGTGTATTAATCATTACATATGGTCGGGAGGCAGGGTCCAGCTCCAACTGTAGGTAGGCGTGACTCATATCTAATTTTGTGAACGAGAGTCCGCCTGCAAGCTTCGCATAGAGATCCACTATGCAATGCATTGGATATCGGTCGAGTTGGGAAGCCGTATTCACTGTAAGTTTATAGTTGGCGCACAAGCGAACTGTGGCATCTGGCTTTATTACAGGTACAATTGGTGCTGCACAGTCAGCGAAACGGATGGGCCTGATGATACCTAAAGTCTCCAAACGAGTGAGCTCCCCTTCTACCTGCTACAGCAAGGCGTAAGGCACTGGGCGCGCCCGGAAATATGCGGCATGGCTCCTGGTTCGACCTGGATACTGGCTACAGCCCCTTTTATTTCCCCCAAACCGGGCTGGAATACATCTGGGTATCGTCCTAGCACCTCAGTCAACCCTCCAGAAACTGTTTGGAGGATGTGCTGCCACTGCAACCGCAAATTGCGCAACCAGTCCCGACCCAACAGGCTGGGCCCATGGCCGTGCACCACGATAAGTGGGAAGCGCCCCTCCTGGCGTCCATAAACAACAGGGGTCATCGTAGCTCCTGCTATGTCCAATGGTTTCCCCCATGTAGGTGGCCAACCTGGCCTGTGTGTCGGTTAATGTAAGGGTCTGTATACCCTGCTTGATGCGGTCGAATGTCTTCTGGGCGATCATGGAGACCGCTGCGCCAGTGTCCAACTCCATCTCAAGCGGGTGACCATTAACCCGTACTGTCACCTTAATGGGGGCCACATGGGGAGCTGCCACACAATGCAGCTGCAGGCAGTCATCCTCCGTCTCCACGTCCTCAGGAGTAGTTGCCGCAGGTTCATCCACATGGAAGGTACGGCCCCTGGGCTGGTTCCAGTTTCGGTCGGAACAATGGCGTCTCTGGCGCCCCCAGGACCGGCGTCCATGACGGGGTCGACGCCTACAAGTCTGACAAGGACATGGCTCCTCATCCATTGGTTCTGTAGGAGGCTCCCTTCGGGGAGGAATGTCCGACGGCCACTGGTGTCGATCCGGACATCGCCTCGCCCAAGATACCGCAGGAGTGCGGGGGGACGTTTTTGGACGGAAGGGGTTGCGCCCCAAGGCACGCACCCCCATTGCTTGTAGCTCCTGCACTCCTCATTCTGCGCTCTCTCGGGACAATACTATTTGAATGGCCTGTTGAAAAGTCAATATTGGCTCAGCTAACAACTTTCTCTGAGTGGCCGCATTGTTAATACCGCAAACCAAACGGTCGCGTAACATTTCTGACAAGATCTCACCATAGTCAAAATACTCTGCAATCCTGCGTAGCCTGGATAGAAAGTCGGCAAGGGATTCTCCTGGGGTCCTCTCAGCGGTATTAAACCGGTAACGTTGGACTATCGTGGGCGGGGTTGGGTTAAAATGTTGCCCCACTAAATTCACAAGTTCATCAAACGTTTTGGTGTCCGGCACAGCTGGGTACGTAAGGCTCCTAATCACCCCAAACGTATGCGGGCCGCAGGTGGTGAGCAATATGACCACCTGGCGCTCGTTTTCGGTGATATTGTTTGCCCGGAAATAGTAACGCATCCGTTGTGCGTACTGGTTCCAGCTTTCCAGCGCAGCATCAAAAACATGCAAATATCCGTACAGAGGCATGGTGTAATAGAAAACAACTTCCAACCTGTATCCAACAAAAATCCAGGGAGGTGGCTTCAGCAGTGTAGACAGCTATTCACTTTAACCCTCGTCGCCAGTTTTGTGAGGGCCACGAAGAATCCAGCACGAGTTTTAAGGATACAAAAAAATAACATTTATTTACAATAACATATATATATACAACAGCAGCAGCAACTTCGCTTGCTGCCCACTTCTTCCTGCTGGTTCCAAACTGGCCAGCTTTATTTATACAGGGAGCCTGCTAATGATTTCTCCGCCCCCCTCATTGGGGAAGCTCATACTCCCACAGGATTGTGGGATTGTCATTAGTCCCCAGCCAATGGTAAGCAGGCAGGTAATAAAAGTTATATACACAAATGATACTCTACATATCATTACAGAACTGACTTCTGAAGTTTGAGTGCTATGAAATGAAATGAAAAACGCTTATTGTCACATGTAGGCTTCAAATGAAGTTACTGAAAAGCCCCTAGTCGCCACATTCCGGTGCCTGTTCGGGGAGGCTGGTACGGGAATTGGCCTGCCTTGGACTGCTTTAAAAGCCAGCTCTTTAACCCTGTGCCAAACCAGCCCCTAAAGAGCTGAACATCAGACCCAACCAAGATTTTAAAGGAACACAATACAGGACTCATATTATACTAGAGCCAGATCCTTCCACTGCGTTTGACACGACTGCTAAAGCTATCCGAGACACATCTACTAGTAGATTTTATTAATGTTGACTGAAGGCAGAGTTATGCAATATGTGCCATTGGCTCAATGGACTTGTCAAGTTATTGAGGAAATAGAACAATTTTGAAAATGTTTAAAATAATTTTGCTGAATTGAAAAAAGACTGTTGAAGATCTGGATAATTCTTTACCATTTCAAATATGCTTTTTACCCTGTCTAGCAATTTCATGTGGTAATCCAGGGGACCTTCTAAATGGATATTATGATGCACCTAGTGCAACCTTTGGAAGTAGGGCTACGTTTTATTGTGACGTAGGGTGAGTATTCGGTGCACAAATCATTTTAAGATTGATCCTATTTTAGAATTATGTTCCATTAATGTCATTATTCAGGTATGTTTGCGATTTGTTCTTCAGTGTTCAACCAAGTGGCATTTGAGTAAGGCTTTCGGTTTATTCTCAAAAAAAGGCAATTATGTTGATTCCTTTTTAGCACGGTCCAAAATAACTTGGTTGCCCAATTACTACTAAAATTGTCAATGGAGCGATGGGACTGATTAGGGATTCGAGCCTGCTACACCATTTAATAAGATCATGACTGATCTAACGCTCATTAAATCCACTTTCTTACCTTATCCCTGTAAAAACTTATCGATCTCAACCGTGAAAATGTTCAAGGTCTCGTCACTATAGCTTCCTGGGTAAAGAGTTTCAAAGAGTCTCTACTCTTTGTGGGAAGAAATTCTTCCTCAAATCTGTCTTAGATGAGCACCCCCGTATTTTGCAATTATGCCCTCTGGTCCTAATAGTGGAAACATCACGGAATCAAAGAATTTACAATGCCAGAAGGAGGCTAATCGGCCCATCAAGTCTGCACTGGCCCTTGGAAAGAGCACCCTACTTAAGCCCATGCCTCCACCCCAACCCAGTAACCCCACCAAACCTTTTTAGACACTAAGGGCAATTTATCATGGCCAATCCACCTAACCTGCACATCTTTGGACTGTGGGAGGAAACCGGATCACCCAGAGGAAACCCACGCAGACACGGGGAGAACGTGCTAACTCCGCACAGACAGTGGCCCAAGCCGGGAATCGAACCTGTGCAGCAAGGAAGCACAAGTGGAGAGCACTGTGGCTTCACAGCGCCAGGGTCCCAGGTTCGATTCCCTGCTGGGTCACTGTTTGTGCAGAGTCTGCTCGTTCTCCCCGTGTCTGCGTGGGATCCCTCCGGGTGCTCCGGTTTCCTCCCACAGTCCGAAGACGTGCAGGTTAGGTGGATTGGCCATGATAAATTGCCCTTAGTGACCAAAAAGGTGAGGAGGGGTTATTGGGTTACGAGGATAGGGTGGAAGTGAGGGCTTAAGTGGGTCAGTGCAGGCTCGATGGGCCGAATGGCCTCCTTGTGCACTGTATGTTCTATGTTCTAGAGCTGTGAAGCAACTGTGCTACTCACTCTACTATCGTGCTGTCCATTGTGCTACTGTGCTGCCCATTGTGCTACCGTGCTGCCATCCTCCCAACATTTACCCTGTCTAACCACCTAAGGAACTCCATGGTGGGATTCTCCGCCTTGACCGGAACAATTGCCTCCTCCACACACTCTTTCATTGCAGCCATCATCTCCCTCCACAACATCTCCATGTGCTTGGCGAACTGCCTCTCAAATTCTCCGGCCATCGCCTGAGTCAAACCATCCACTGTGAGCAGAGCGACCCCACCCAGCTGCCAAGGTGACAGTGGCCCTGAACATTTGTACCACTGGGTCCTTCCAGGCGCCGAGTGGGCACCTGTTCGGGATCTCACAGAGCTTGGTGCACAGATGCATCTGCGCCATCACAGAGACCCTATATGCCCTGTCGGCACAATACATCCATTTCAATGTGTACCGAGCCCACCAGGATGCCCGGGCATCAGGGTCTCCGCCACAGCCCACGTTCCCTGGGTCCAGGTGGTGATCGGGATGCATGTTGCCCTGCGAGCACCTGCAGATGGCAGGCCACTCTTCACAAACTGATAAGGGTTCCATTCGATGAATGTGCAACTGCTATGTGACCATCATCTACGCATAAGACCATAAGACATAGGAGCGGAAGTAAGGCCATTCGGCCCATCGAGTCCACTCCACCATTCAATCATGGCTGATTTCAACTCCATTTACCCGCTCTCTCCATAGCCCTTAATTCCTCGAGAAATCAAGAATTTATCAACTTCTGTCTTAAAGACACTCAACGTCCCGGCCTCCACCGCCCTCTGTGGCAATGAATTCCACAGACCCACCACTCTCTGGCTGAAGAAAATCTCCTCATCTCTGTTCTAAAGTGACTCCCCTTTTATTCTAAGGCTGTGCCCCCGGGTCCTAGTCTCCCCTGCTAATGGAACTAACGTCCCTACGTCCACCCTATCTAAGCCATTCATTATCTTGTAAGTTTCTATTAGATCTCCCCTCAACCTCCTAAACTCCAATGAATATAGTCCCAGGATCCTCAGATGTTCATCGTATGTTAGACCTACTATTCCTAGGATCATCCGTGTGAATCACCACTGGACCCGCTCCAGTGTCAGTATGTCCTTCCTGAGGTGTGGGGCCCAAAATTGCTCACAGTATTCTAAATGGGGCCTAACTAATGCTTTATAAAGCTTCCGAAGTACATCCCCGCTTTTATATTCCAAGCCTCTTGAGATAAATGACAACATTGCATTTGCTTTCTTAATTACGGACTCAACCTGCAAGTTTACCTTTAGAGAATCCTGGACTAGGACTCCCAAGTCCCTTTGCACTTCAGCATTGTGAATTTTGTCATCGTTTAGAAAATAGTCCATGCCTCTATTCTTTTTTCCAAAGTGCAAGACCTCGCACTTGCCCACGTTGAATTTCATCAGCCATTTCTTGGACCACTCTCCTAAACTGTCTAAATCTTTCTGCAGCCTCCCCTCCTCCTCCATACTACCTGCCCCTCCACCTATCTTTGTATCATCGGCAAACTTAGCCAGAATGCCCCCAATCCCGTCATCTAGATCGTTAATATATAAAGAAAACACCTGTGGCCCCAACACTGAATCATGCATGTCTGCGACCAATACCCGTCCAATGTGCGCAACGCCTATATCCTGGCACACTCAACAATTCCCAGCCTCTTCGGAATGACCACCCTCCCTTGGGGGTTGGCTCCTAGGCGACAGGGGTTATCCACTGTGGTTGTGGCTGATGATGCCTATCCGAAGGCCACAGACCAACGTGGAGACCTGCGACAACAATGCCCATGCAGCGACCAGAGGCGTGATGGAGTGGTGCTTCTGCATCCTGAAGATGGATGGCAGTAACAGCAGGTTTGGCCCATGGTATGGAGGATGATGACATCCTGCTCGACGATGAGCTCTGATGGTCTACATCTTTTGACAATATCTGACTCCTGACCACGGGAGAACTTAGCACCATCCAACTGGGTGATCCATGCATGTGACCGAGCCATTCCATCACACGGTCCCATCAAATCCCTGGGGTGGTGCAGACGGTCGGGAGGAGTGGGGAGACCATTTCTCACCCCTCCCCACACCTCTCTAGCCAGCCCAGCCCACCTGTCACACTCCTCTGACCGAGCACCGAGGCAGGTTGTAACAGTGGGAACAGGTGTTTAATATAAACAAATATATACATATACCTGCCCTAGACCCTATCGCTATACTGTGCCCTGCATCCGTGCCAAGTTAACTACTGTCGAACTTTCTAGCTTTACGGGCTGTAATGTTAGGTCTAGATTGATCCCCAAATGGTACTCAGAAGTGGAGGGGGCCTGCACCGAATCCCGACCTGCAACCTTGGTCCCTGTTGGCGGTTGTCTTCTGGACCCAGCTGCTGCTCAGATTTCCCAGGTGGTGTGGTGCTGCTCTGTTCTGCCCGCTGCCCACCAAATGCGCCAGGGACAGGAGAGGGGGGGGGGGGAGTCCCAAGTGCTGCCGTGTTCTGGCACCTCCCCTGCGGGAGTTACTGGCACGGGCCCCATCACCTTCTCCTCCCTCGGCGTGCCTGGTGGCCCCTGGGCTACTCCATGGGATGGGGTTGCAAGCGGAGTTATCCCCTGAGGGACCCCACCACCTGCCGATGTCAGTCCTGGAGGCACACCCTCATCTCGGCCAGGGCCTGCATGCTCGCGGCCATGGAGCACCGTCTCCATCTGGGACTGCGCCACATCACGCTCCAACTGTGCCAAACCCTCTGGGCTTTGACAAAGGGTCACCTGGACTTGAAACGTTAGCTCCTTTCTCTCCTTACAGATGCTGCCAGACCTGTTGAGATTTTCCAGCATTTTCTCTTTGGTTTCCGATTCTAGCATTCACAGTAATTTGCTTTTATCCACACCGGCCACTTCCTGCCTGTGCGGTCCTCACCTGTGGTGTGACCACCTTGCTAAACCTGCTATCCACAACTTCCTCAGCATTGGGGATGACCCACAGTGAGTCCACCCACAGCTCCAGCTCTGAAATCCAGTTACCTAGAAGCTGCATTTGGACACACCTTCTGCACACATGGTCTCCAGGGACGCTGGAAGCGTATCATTTCCCACATTGTGCAGGTGGAGCATACCATGGGCCTGAGGCCTCATGCCATGATGTCCCTCTTGATTAAGCTAGTTACTCCCTGAAAAAAAAGTACATTAGCTAAGGATCTTAATAACCTTAGCTAGGAACCTTGCTTCTTACTTAACATTTGTATTGTAATTGTATGGTCTATACTCTTTATTTATTTATGTTCCCAACCAAGTCTTAAGTAATTAATTTGATTAAAAGATTGAAAATACTCATCTGCACCAACTCACCAATCAGCTTTTCCCGCGCCCTGTTCTGAACCAGCGTTTGTATTTATCTTTCTCCTCTCTCGCTCTTTCAAACTCCCGGCTCCTCTCGCTCTTACTCCTTCTTCTCTGCTCCTTGTTATTATAGAATTCATAAATGTACTCACCTAATCAGCTCTTTTGATTTTCTGGTTCTGCTTTTAGAGTCTTCTCCTTTACCCTCCAAGCTTGGTTCTCTAACTTACGTTTTTCAGTTATTTCAGTCACAGCTATTTAGATACATTTACTTGTTACGTGATCTGGATTGGCTGTACCTTCGGCGCCATGGCACAGTTCAGCTGCATCAAACTGTTGGGGAGAAAGGTACAGCTATTCGACCTTAGTGTTCTTCACTCTTCCACTCAGGAGAAACCAGACGAAGACACTCGGAGTTAAAAAGCTAGTCCTTTATTACAAGGGCTTTTGTCATTCCAAATTGAGACGCCCGAGAGCACAGATTCAAGGATGGTGCAGACAGTTATTATTCAAGATTCAACTGCAATAAATTAGCATATACCAATAATTTGTTATTAGTTATCCATGTCCAATCATGACTATTGATTGAGGTTACATCATGCATAGTTTTTGAGGATAATTGATCAATCACGTTAAAGGTCCGCATGCTTAATTAAACTATCCAATCATTACAAAGGCACTTATGTTGTCTTGCAACTAGTGATATCGGTGATCAGATATCTAGGGTGTAGCTATCAATCACCTTCCTCCCTGCTGTTTAATGGCAGACATCCTGGAGCAATAACAAATGGTATACTGTTCCAAATTGTAGAATAGATTTGAGTTTTATAATATGCAGATTTTTTGCCTGGAAGCTGGCCCCTTACTGACAAATTGTGTCCTTGTAGTGTCTGGTACAGTTGGCAGTTTGTTTCCCACAGTCAGATCTGGAGATTTTGCCTTCTCCAGTAAATAATGGAACTAGACTTTTTAAACTGGTTACAGTGTGATATCTAATTTGTAAAGAATCCCAGATTTCCTGCTCCAAAACAGTTCTCCTCATCCAGAGGGGCCATGTGTAAGATCATGTTTCGTCGTGATCTCAGCAACTGCCTTGGATGACATTCTCAGTGGCGACTGGCCACCAGATGTCTTCCAACCACACATTTGGCAATGTGGCTGGCTCTCTCTTTCATCTTTAGGGGAGGTATCCCACAGGTCACCAGGAGCTCCCGAGTGCTTGGTCCAACTGTGGAATTGCCTCTGGGGTTGCCCTTTAGGAGGTGATCTGGCCTGACTGGCATTGCTCCGTGATTTGGCAGGAGGTCGAAATGAAACGTGGGCCAAACTATGGATGGCATAGTCCATGGACCCTGCAGCTCTTGCACTCCTTTGTGCATTCAGCCCGATGGCTCATTTTAAATCTAAGGTGGACTCCGTCAACAGCTTCTTCTGAGTGGCTGTCTTGTTTATCCCACAAACCAGTCTATCTCTCAACATTTCAGAGAGGAAAGGCCCAAACTCGTAATTCTCTGCCAGCCGCCTAAGGCCGGTCAAGAAATCAGTGACCGATTTACCTGGAGACCGCAAGACCGTGTTAAACCTACACCGCTGCATGACAATGGAAGGTTTAGGGTCATAATATTCAGCTACTAAGTTGACCAGCTCATCAAACGAATTGGAGTCTGGTGCAGCCAGGTAAGTGAGACTCTTTATAATTCCAAAGGTCAGGGCCCTGCAGACGGTCAGGAGGATGACTTCCTGACGGTTTTCCCCCAAAATACTGTTAGCCTGGAAAAAGTACCACATGCATTCAGCATACTGGTTCCAGTCTTCCAGGCCTGCATCAAAGGCTTCTAGCTTACCGAACAGTAGCATTTTGAACATGTATGCCCACAGGTTCCAGCCTAGTAATCATCTGGGTCGGCTGGGTAATTCCACAAGCGAATCTGGAGTCTCCTTCATCCTCGTAGCCAGTTTATAAACCAAGGAAGCCAGTGGTAGTAGAACAAAGATTTACTGAACTATGTCCAATGCTCTACCCACAGCAGTTACTCTCTCCCAATACAGTCCCTGTTCGGACAACCAACAGTTCTGGCCCTGCTTGGGCCGGCTTTTTATGTAGGTCTAAGGAGCTCCAGCTGGGTGGTGTCTGCGCCCTACCCTGGATGTTCGTACTCCACACGCCCAATAGGAGGATCGACAATAGTTTCCCCCGGTCTTCATGGGGGTTATGAAACTATCCAACTCCTTTTGAAAGCTATGATTTTGCATCTGTTTCCTTATCTGTAAATTGTATCACTTAAATTTAAGTGTCCTGTGTGAAAATTGGCTTTTACTTTTCTTTTACTCAATGGATTATTTTTCTTTCTCTAGGTACAAACTAGTTGGTCGGTCATTTCGGATTTGTACAGCTATTGGTTGGGATGGCCAGATCCCAGCATGTGATCGTAAGTTAGAATTCCATTTTCTTAAGAGACTGAAGAGTTTGTTTCACGTGATTAACCAGCGATATACTGTTTTACTTGTATAATTTTACTGAATCTTTTTTGATTGAGCTCATGGGAAATCAAAGGATAAATTATCTTTTTCCCTCCCTCGTCCAGCATATTTTTCCCAGTCTATTGCTTATTCTGGGTCTGATTCTGGCCAGCTTCCTTTATAATTTCCCCTTTCCTTACCCTGAACTTGGATCTTCCTTGAACTTCTCTCCAATCTCACCTTATGGCCTGTTCTAGCTTATCTTCTTCATAATGTTATGACCCGGGGTGTGAGGAGCACCCAGTTTTGCAAGCCAACCACCCCACATATCACACCATAAGTATAAAAGTTTTACTCACTCATGAAAATGGCTAATTATTTACTTTCACTATTGTTAGAACCAGAATTGAAAAAACGAACTCGGCTTCTTTCAATAAATATTTCATTTATTATCGAGCAAAACTTATTTTTAAAGCACATTGCAAAAACTGGTTAACATACAATTTCTAATCTGCAAGTGTAACTATATACCTCTTTAAATCCCAACACACATACACAAAAAGGACAAAACAGATAGGGTCTCAGTGGAGATTGCCCTGCAAGTGGAAATCACTTTTTGCCATTGGGAAAACTTAATGAAAAAGGATAACATTTGAAAGGTTTTGATACTGCTGATTTGATGTGAAATCACTGCACGTTTCTGTAAATTCTTTCCTCAGGAGCTTTGATATGGATAATAATAATAATCTTTATTATTGTCACAAGCAGGCTTACATTAATACTGAAGAGAACAGAGCAGGATCACTCTCTTGTCTAAGCTTTTCAGGTTTCCAAATACAGACAAATTATACTGAAATGAGGATTTCCAGTTGGATATGAATAACTGGACTGAATTTAAGAAAAGTAAACGAGAGAGCAATTTGGGCAACCTTTGTCTTTTTAGTTTATTAGCAAACAAAGTCCAGAAAACATGTTCAAAACAGAAACTCACCACAGTCCAGTGTTTTCCAGAAAATCACCAGGGCCTCAGCCTCCGAAAGCAGTATTTTGTTCTGCAGCAATTAAAGTTCAAATGAACAAATAAACATATCTCCTCAGGCACTGTGCTGGTAATTTAGCTGAAACCATGTAATTTCTTAGAAAAAGCAGTTTGCTCGCAATCCAAAGTGAACTTATAACCTTTTCACAACAAACCCAGGTCTGTTCCCAAGAAAGTGTCTGAATTACTCAACGTCCTTCCAATTTTTAATAAATGATAATTCTTGGAGACATGCATTTATAACAACAAGAACCTGGGCCGGGATTCTCCCCTGCCCGGCGGGGCGGGGGGTCCCGGCGGGATGGAGTGGCGGAAACCACTCCGGCGTCGGGACGCCCCAAAAGTGCGGAGATCCGCACCTTTAGGGGCCAAGCCCTCACCTTGAGGGGCTAGGCTTGCGCTGGAGTAGTTGGCGCACCGCCGGCCGGCAGGAAAGGCCTTTGGCGCCGGGGCCGAAGGGACTCCGTTGGCCGGCAGAGGTCCGCGCATGCGCGGGAGCGTCAGCAGCTGCTGATGTCATCCCCGCGCATGCGCAGGGTGGGTGTCACTTCCGCATTGGCTATCGCGGAGGCTATGGCCGAGACGGAAGGAAAATAGTGCCCCCACGGCACAGGCCTGCCCGCGGATCGGTGGGCCCCAATCGCGGGCCAGGCCGGCCAACGGTGGGGGCACCCCTGGGGCCAGATCGCCCCGCGCCCCCCCCCAGGATCCCGGAGCCTACCCGCGCCGCCATGCCCGCCGGTAAGGTAGGTGGTTTGATTCACACCGGCGGGACTGGCATGACAGCAGCGGGACTTCGGCCCATTGCGGGCCGGAGAATCGCCGGGGGGGGGGCCCACCGACCGGCGCAGCGCGATTCCCGGCCCCGCCGAATTTTCGGTGCCGGAGAATTCAGCGGCCGGCGGGGGCGAGATTCACGCCACCCCCCGGCGATTCTCTGACCCAGCGGGGGGTCGGAGAATCCTGCCCTTGCTCCCTCAATTCTATTGCCACTAAACTGTTCACCACTTAACTTTCCTTTGTTCGTTGATATTGGTAATGTGTCTCTTTCTTCAGGAACTGTCCCTCTCATTCAAAAGTGCCAATATCATCACTCTCCTTAAAACACTAACCCTTGACCCAACAGTCCTTGGAAACTACCATCTCCATCTCCAACCTCCCATGTTCTCCAAAGTCCATCTTTTATTCATTTACAGGATGGGGGCAGCACTGGCTAGGCCAACATTTACTGTCCATCCCTAGATGCCCTTGAGGAGGTAGTGGTAAGCTGCTTTCTTGAACTGCTGCATTCCTTGAGTTGTAGGTACCGTTACAATACCTTGGGCTAGTGTGTGGTAAATCCCAGCCCTACATGCCCTGGAGTCACAACACAAGTGATAGCACAATTGCTTCACAGCTCCAGGGTCCCAGGTTCGATTCCGGCTTGGGTCACTGTCTGTGCGAAGTCTGCACATCCTCCCTGTGTGTGCGTGGGTTTCCTCCTGGTGCTCCGGTTTCCTCCCACAGTCCAAAGATGTGCAGGTTAGGTGGATTGGCCATGATAAATTGCCCTTAGTGTCCAAAATTGCCCTTAGTGTTGGGTGGGGTTACTGGGTTATGGGGATGGTGTGGACCTTGGGTAGGGTGCTCTTTCCAAGAGCCAGTGCAGCCTCGATGTGCCGAATGGCCTCCTGCACTGTAAATTCTATGAAATCTATGAATTAACCAATAATTCTTATAAAAATACACAAAGTCCTTGTCACCAGGCTGTGCAGTAATCATAGTCACGAGGTTTATAAATGTAAACACTATTACTGTTTATTCATAATAAGAACTATCATGAAATCTGCAGAAAATACAAGTTGATAACTGTTATTTTAACTCCGGACTCCCACTTTAACTGCCCCCACCCTCGACATACTACCATAATGCAAAAGCTAGTGGTCAACTGGAGGATTGGGAGAACTTTAACATTCAGCAAAAGGCTGCTAAAAATAAAATCAAAAAGCGAAGATGAAGTACGAAAGGAAACTAGCAGAAAACATAAACACTGAAACCAAAAGCTTCTATAAGTATATAAAGAGGAAGAGAATAGCTAAAGTAAATGTTGGCCCTTTAGAGGACGATACTGGTGAGGTAATAATGGGAACATAGAGATGGCAGAGGTATTGAACCAATATTTTGCCTCTGTCTTCACGCTCATAGGATAATAAAAGATATCCCAAAACTGCAGTTAATACAGAGGATCTTGGTACAATAACCATCACTAGGGAGAAAGTATTGAATAAACTAATGTGATTAAAGGCAGATAAGTCTCCGGGACCTGATGGCATGCACCCTAGGGTATAATAAAGGAGGTGGTAGCAGAGATAGATGATGCATTGATTGTGATATTTCAAAATTCCCTGGATTTTTGGAAAGGTCCCGGTGGATTGGAAGCGTGAGGCCCCGATTCAAAAAGGGAGCGAGGCAAAAGGTAGGAAACTGTAGACCGGTTAACTTGACCTCTGTGGTGGGGAAGTTGCTGAAATCAATCAATAAGGAGGAGATGACTGAACATTTGGAAAGACAAAGCTCAATCCACCATTATCAGCATGGTTTTATGAAGATTAAGCCATGCTTGACAAACTTGCTTGAGCTCTTTGAGGATGTAACCAGCCAGGTGGATAATGGGGAACCTGTGGATGTGGTATATCAAGACTTCCAGAAGGCGTTTGACAAGGTGCCGCATAAAAGACTAATCCAGAAGGTGTGACTGAAGGGGATTGGGGGTAGAGTACTAGATTGGATTGAGGATTGGTTAACTGACAGGAAGCAGAGGATCGGGATAAATGGGTCCTTCTCTGGCTGTCGAACTTTAACTAGCGGTGTCAGTCCTCGGACGTCAACTGTTTACAATCTATATCAATGATCAACAAGCAGGGACAGAGTATAACACAGCAAAATTTGCGGATGATAAAATCGGTGGGAAAGTAGGCAGTAAAGAGGAGATAAAGAGTCTACAGATGGATATAGATAGACTAGGAGAATGGACCAACATTTGGCAGATGGAGTTAAATGTGGATAAGTGTGAGGTTATCCATTTTGGCTGAAAAAATAGAAAGGCAAATTATTATCTAAATGGAAAACAGATTCAAAATGCGTCTGGGCAGAGGGATCTGGGTATCTTTGTGCATGAATCACAGAAAGTCAGTATGCAGGTATACATGTAATAAAAAAGGTTAAATGGAATTTTAGCGTTTATTGCAGACGTAAAGTATAAAAGGAGAGAAGTTCTATTGCAATTATATAGCGTGTTGGTGAGACCACATCTGGAGTATTGTGTCCCGTTTTTGTCTCCTTATCTGAGTGAGGATGTGGCGGCATTGAAGGCAGATCAGAGGAGATTCACCAGATTGATTCCAGGGATGAAAGGGTTGACGTATGAGGAGAGATCGAACAGTTTGGGTTTACACTTGCTGAAGTTTAGAAGAATGAGAGGAGATCTGATTGAGGTATATAAAATACTAAAAGGGATTGATAAAGTAAACGTAAATCAAATGTTCCTCCTTGTGGAGCAATCTAGAACAAGAGGTCACAGATGTAGATTGAAAGGTGGTAGATTTAAAACTGAGATTAGGAGGAACTACTTCGCGCAGAGGGTGGTGAATTTGTAGAACTTGCTGCCCCATAGTGCAATGGCATCTGAATCATTAAATGGTTTCAAGAAGGAGATAGATATATTTCTGATTTTAAAAAACAGTTTAAAGGGATATGGGGAGCAGGCAGGGATTTGAGACCAGCAAAAGATCAGCCATGATCTGATTGAATGGCAGAGTAGGCTTAAAGGGTTGAATTGCCTACCTCTGCGCCTAATTCCTATGTTCCTGTCCACACACACAAGACATACAAGCACGGAGGGGAGGGTGAAAAATAATAAGGATGAAAGTCAAAAGGTAAGGGGCGGGATTCTCTGTTGGCTGATGCCGAAATTGCAAAACGCGATTGGGTGGAGCATCGGTTCTGACGCCACAATCGTGGCGGGCACCGATTTGACGCCAAATCGCATTTGTATGTCATCTCAACAACAGCATCAATGGGGTGCGGTAGGCACGTACAGTAAACACCGTTTGGTAATCATTAGCGAGCCCGACCCGATATTCTCCGGGACCTCCGCGATTCTCCTCCTCCTATGGGCCGAGTTCCTGAAGGCGCGGTTCACTTGTGCTTTTAAAAATCGTGAAACCGGCTTTGGGGCTGATGCGGGGGAGAGAGGAGGTAGGACACAGAGAGGAGCGACTGTGGACTGCTGGGCTGGTCACTGGTTGGGGTGGCTGTGCAGGGGGGCGGTATCCCCTGATACCCGGGCAGTGTGCATAACGCCTTCATCCTGGCACACTCGACGATCCATGATATATTCGAGATGCCCCCCCTCGGCTGGGGTGTTGGCTCCTGAGTGATGGCTTATCCACTGCGGTCATGGCTGAAGACACCGATCCAGAGGCCACAGACCAATGTGGAGACCAATGATGCCCAAACAGCGACCAGGAGCATGATCGAGTGGAACTTCAACCTCCTGAAGATGCGGTTCAGGTGCCTGGACCGCACTGGAGGCAGCCTCCAATATGTTGCCACGAGGGTCACCCGTATCGTAGTGGCCAGCTGCGTCCTCCACAACATCACACAGCAGAGAGGCTCTGTGCTGGAGGAGGCAGAGGAGGAGGAGAAACATCGGGCCTCATCCGACAAGGAGGATGTGGGAGAGGGTGAGGATGGTTATGATACGGATCCAGGCAGACATAGGAGTCCGCAACGCGCCTGGGACGCTCTGATCGCCTGCAGGTTCACCAACGAGAGGGTTGGGGGACTGGCCAGGGCTATGGACACCACATCGCATCCCCTCACTCCCACCCGGCCACCGGCCACCTTCCCCTTCCAGCAACTCCTTACCGCATACCTGCCACACTACGGGGTGTGGGCCCTGGCTTGGCAGTATCAGCGGCTATGGTCCATGGGCTGGAGGATGATGACAACCTGCTCTGGAATGAACTCTGGTGCTCCACATCGTATGACAAAGTCTGACTCCTGCCCACAGTAGCACTTTCCACCATCCATCTGGATGATCCCTGCATGTGAGTTGGCTATTCCACCACGCAGTCCCATCGGATCTCTGGGGTGATAATGGTGGGGATGGTCGGGGGGCTGGAGGGGTGGGGGGAGCATGAGCCACCCATAACATCTGCCCACTCCCCCCTCTCTGGCGAGCCCACTCCTCACACCCGTCTGACAGAGCACCTAGACTGGTTTAGCAGAAGTAACAGGTGATTAATGTGCACAAATATTTTCAGATTTGTGCCCCAGCCCCTATCACTAAACTGCACCCTGCACCCGTGCCAACGTAGCTGGTCTCTAACTTTCTGGGCTTGAGGGCCCTAACGCTATGTCTAGATGGATCCCAGACGGTATAGTAAGAGTGGAATCGGCCTGCTGTGATTCCCGTCCTGTGTCCTGGGACCCTGCTGGCGAGCGTCTTCT
Source organism: Scyliorhinus torazame (assembly GCF_047496885.1). Lineage (NCBI taxonomy): Eukaryota > Metazoa > Chordata > Chondrichthyes > Carcharhiniformes > Scyliorhinidae > Scyliorhinus > Scyliorhinus torazame. Next base: position 28,827,891 of record NC_092723.1, read on the forward strand.
TGGGCGACCATGCCTGGATGGGCCTGGCTACTGCTTGGGTGTTCCAGGTGGCGTGGTACTGCCCTATTCCACCTGCTGCCCAACAGATGCACCAGGGACAGGAGTGGAGAGTCTGAGGTGCTGCAGTGTTCTGGCACCTCCCCTCGGCATGGGCCCCGACACCTCCTCTTCTCTCGGGATGCCCAATGGCTCCCGGTCTACTCCATGAGATGGGGGTGTGAGCAGAGCTATCCCCTGAGGCTCGCCCTAGCCCTGCTCTGGTCATGACCAGAGTCTGCATGCCTGCGGCCATGGAGCACAATGAGTGGACCACTTCTGTCTGGGACTGCGCCCAATCACCCAATAACTGTGCCACCACCTTCTGGGCTAGTGTCACATCAGCCAGTGACTGCGCCACCTCCCTCTGGGACTGGGCCACCTCGCTCTGTGTCTGTGTCACCTCGGCTGACACCTGGGCAATACCATTGATGTTCCCAGCCATGGCCTGCTGTGACTGGTCCACGCTCAGAAACGCCGCTGTGATGTCGAGATGGTTCTGGCACATGGTGCCTGTGAGGCAGTAACCCTGTCCTGGGCTTCGGCCAGTGCCCGCACAGAATGCCCCAGGCCTTGGACCATCTCCCCCAATGCCTCCACATCACTCTTGCGGTGTTGGCCTGGGTGGAACCACCTCCTGCTGCTGCATGCAATTGGACTCCTCCAACTGCGCTTGCAGGAACTGGATGCTCGAACGGCACCGCCTCATGTAGTCCCTGGGCCTGTGACTGCATCTCCACGATTGATAGAACTGTCCGTTCCAATAGCCTGAAATCCGTCTGGAAGGCAGCTAGTACATGGGGTCGGCCTGCCCTCCTCGGGTTTTCCTACTTCCACCTGCTGTACCAGAGCATGTGTATAGTGCACACCAGCGAGTGGCCCAGGCCAGGAGCCTCTCACGACAGTACGTGAAGTGTGTTTCTGGGATGGCGGAGGGTGTTGGAGACAGCTGTGATGGAAAATCTGTGTCATCCTCCGACTCGAGCTCCGGGGTCTCCTGAGACTTGTGCGGAAGGCTGTCATCCGAGCTGCTCTTGTTGCGGATTGGCTCACGTGGGGCTTCGCTTGTGGCACTGGCTGGGGGTGGGGGCGCCAGATGGACCAGCCCCATCTCCAGCAGCTCCTGCGAGGCACAAGGCAAGATGCATGATTAGACCGCGGGTGGGGGTGGAGTAGGGTGAGGATGGTGTGGGGGTGAGGGTGATGTGGGGGTGAGGGTGGTGTTGGGGGGGTGGTTGACACACTTGTCAAGGGGAACTGCAACTAAGTGGGGTCTCACTTCCTCACCTGCGACCGAACACCACCTTGGTGACCTCCCTTTCCTCCGGACCTGCCGATCCAGGGCCCTCTGCACTGCCACGGTTAGGGACCGCAGTTCCAGTGGTCCCCCTCCTGTCTTCTCCGCCTCCCGGTGACCTTCTCCTGGGCTGGGGTGCGAGACAAACAGAAAACTATAGTGTTAGACATTCTCTGCATGCAGTGCAGGGGTGGGTAGCTGATGGCCTCAATGGCCAGTGCACCCGGCCATGGTGGCCGATCCAGGTGGCGGCATGTGGTGCAGAGTGGGAATTCATTTGCCTATCATTCGAGGACCTGACCCGATATTCTCTGCAACCTCTGCAATGCTCCGCCTCCGCCGGGGGGTGGAATTTCCGAAGACGAGGTTTACTTGTGCTGTTGGAGGGGGTGGGGGTTGGGGGGTGGGGGTACCAGTGGTGGGGCCGGGTGACCCACACGGGTCCAGGGTGTCTAGGCATGGACCCCCATCACTGCGGCCTGCAAGGAGCCATCTTGTTGCACACACCACTGAGTGCCCTCCCTGGCCTGTGATTCTGCAGAGTGACACCGGCCACATGGGTGTCCACCCACCATCTCCGCATTCCGCACACCACCTCCCGCAACCCAGCCCCCACCCTCCGCCATACCAATCACCACCTCCCAAACCAACCGCCACCCACTGGCAGGCAGCACGCGGCCCACCCAAGGGCAACACTCACAGTAGCCCTACAGGGTGGCGTCGGAAGGGAGCCACGGAGCATACTGCTGGCATGGGCAGCGACAGCTAATGGTAGTCCTGACCGAAGGGATGGGCCCAGGTGCAGAGGCCCCACGGTGCCGGGCATGGACGGGGCTAGTGGTGCAGGCGGGAGACATGCGAGGGAGGCGCCGCAGTGCCAACCAGGGCCACCATGTAGCCCGTTGGACCTGGTAGGGCACGGGGGTCCGCACCATGCTTGCATGTCAACATTTCAACCCCTGCAGACAATGGAAATTGGAATTCATCCAGCAATGGTGGCTTTCCGCCTAGATGCCGCAACCCTGAGGGATGCACTGTGGCTGTCAGAGCTGGAGCTGCTCGAGGAGGACACTTCAGCAGCGGTGCCTGCCCAAGAGGAACAGGAGGCAGCTGGTGAGGATGGCCACTTGGGTTAGGTGTCCTCCAGGAGATGTAAGGTAGGACCTGCACTACAGGTTCGCCGGTAGCTCCTGCCGGCTGGCTCCGCCCAGGGAGAACTGTATAAATATGAATGACTTCCAGTGCCCTGCCATTTCGCCAGCTGCAGCAGGAGGCCACGCACCTGATTGTAATAAAGCCACAGTTGTACCCAACTTTAGTCTTTGTGCAATTGATCGTGCATCACTTTGTTAGTAAGGAATTAAGTTAAATCTATAGCAAGGAGCGATATAGGATCAGAAGGCACAGAATTTCTATGGGTAGAGTTGAGGAATCGCAAATGTAAAAAGACCCTGATGGGATTTACATACAGGCCGCCTAGCAGTAGTCAGGATGTGGGGCAGAAAATAAATCAGGAGATAGAAAAGGCATGTAAAAAAGGCAATATTACAATAATCATGGGGGACTTTGATATGCGAGTGGACTGGGAAAATCAGGTTGGTAGTGGATCCCAAATAAAGGAATTTGTGGAATGTCTAAGAGATGTTTTTTTGGAGAAGCTTGTGACAGAGCCTTCTGGGGAACAGGCAATTTTGAATTTGGTGATGTGTAATGAGGCAGACTTGATGAGGGATCTTAAGGTGAAGGAACCCTTAGGGAGCAGTGACAATAATATAATAGAATTTACCCTGCAGTTTGAGAGGGAGAAGCTGCAATCAGATGTAACGGTATTACAATTAAATAAGGGTAACTACAAAGACATCAGGGAGGAGCTGGTGTTGCTAACTTTTGGTTGGCTCTTAATTCGTAATTTGCTCTGTTTGTTTAACCTTTGCTCTAGAGTCGCCAGGTATCTTTATGATACAGCACCGAGGTTCATGTTCAAGTACTGATCAATAACTCAACACACCAATTAGTAAGATTCAAATCAAAACACATTTATTATATACAGTAAGTCACTACTTATGCATATAACTCTACTTTCTAGACTATTTCTATCACTAAAAGGCCTATACTTAGCTTTGGAATTGGTCCACCAGGTCAGGGGAGCAAATGGCCTTTCGTTCAGGTCCTGAGTCTGCAGGATTCAAAAGCTCGTATGGACTTGTAGCTAGGAGCGCCTATCTCATAGCGAGCATTAACTGGAGACTTACTTTTTTGGTGCGGCAGCTGGGCAGTTCACTCTCAGGGGTTGATTCGTGTTGTTGAGTGACCCTGCCAGGAAGGACGATTTGAACTTGGGGGCTTTACTTTATAGTCCTCAGGGGCTTCCCGCCCTTCGGGGTGGACCCCGTACCTGGTTCCAAATGATTGGACTGCGTTACGATCATTTGGATCGCTTTCTCCAATACTGGAGTTGTTCCCTGATTGCTGGGCGGTCCCTAAATGTCTGTTGCCCTTCCTTTGTCTTGGCTCCTGCTGGCGCCGAGGAGTCTGGCTTGGCTTTATTCACCTTAAGTGTTGCAATTGTGCCTTGGAATCGCTCATTACTATGCAGATGGCTGCTGGTTTCAGTGCTGTCTGGTTTTTGCAAGTTCCAATACACAGGATTTCTGCACTTGCTCGTTTTTGCCTATGTTGGCTGAATTTCCCTTTAGTCTTTGCGGTTCTCCATTTTAAGTCGGGAAGTGGCCAGCCCAGGTGGCTACACCCCCTCCTTGTGATCCCTAACGTGAAGCATGAAGGATCACATAACTGCGGTGACTTCTCTTCCTGACCCAGCGAACACTTTTCCGTGGCCTCTACACTGACCGTAACTATGCAATGAAAATTTTTAACTAACATTCTAACTGGCGCTATGTCAAAACAGGGACATGCATTACAACATAAACAAAACGGTACCTCTAACTATCTCTCATAAACTACACTCACTCAAACATTCAATCATACTAATCTTCCTAACAATACAAAAATAAAAGCAGCATTCACATTTTTCCTCTGGCTTGGCAGTCAAGCACAGAGGTGTACAATATTTCCATTGTAAATGAAACACATTTTCTTTTTTAAATTTACAAAAAGAACGCAAACGAATGTCCTTTATTATTGGTTGAGGGGTTTGGGGTCCTGGTGATAACCGAACATAGGGGATCTTATCCTGTATACCGGGGTGCGAGCGCGGTAGGCTCTCCTTCGCCATTTGTTCTTGCGGATATTCTGCACGATGCTGCAGAGTATCGTCAATGCTAAAAGGGATTCGACTACATAGGAAAGGGAGTACCATGTTATGAGCTTATCACACCATGATGGTGTGGTGTTGCCTGTTACTGGGCTCTGGGTGCTATGGGGAAGTGAATCATTAATGGCCGGGGGGGGGGGGGGGGGGGGGGGGGTTTGGGGTCAGGGGGTTCGCGTTCGCGCGCAACCGAATACACATTATAATGGTGGTGATCAACAGGGAGGATGTCCTCATTGTTCTTCTTCCTTCTCTTCTCTTCTTTTCTTTCCTTGGGGCTTCTGGAGTTCTGTGGGATCAAGCATAGTTTCTGTTACTATCTTGGTTAATATCTCGTCTGTTAGCACGTCTGTCCTTTAGTGCCAATTCCCCGTTACAATTTGTCACCATGTGTGACTCCCTCATTTAAAAAAAAACGAATATTCAGGACAAGACACACTTAAAAATACTGAAACAGTGCGAGCCGTCGCGCAGGCTGTGCGATTTACCATCCAAATGTTTGAGGATGTAAATAGCATAGGGATGGCTACTTAAGGGTTGCCCTAAACCAACAAAACTTTTTGAACCAAGAGTGCTGAAATGAGGTGCGTATGGGCCGTGACGGGTAAGAATTGGATGGAATCCCCGGGTAGGATGGTGACCAATGCCGTGTGTGCTCTACCTGAGCGTAGCTGACCAGAGGGGGCGGTCCTCAGGCAGGGCGGAGACCAATGCCGTTTCTCCACTGCCTGAGCAACCGACAAGAACGGGCAAAAATGTACTCATCGTGGGGGGGTTGCCGTAAAGGTTCTACCTTTGAACCAGGAGAGCAGTTATGAACGGGAGTTTGGCAAGCTCCCAGCGGTTTCTGCCGATAAGCGTGCTGGCAAGTTTTCATAGGTTTCTGCAGACAAATATGGCGTGGGGCCGTGGAAAAAAATTCTGATCTTACGTACAACACATAACAATAACAGTAACAAACAACATTAAACAACATGCTGCAGGTTCCATCAGAAAGGACACCGTTTCTCCCAAGTGGTTCCTTTTTAAAACATCATCTGGACACCTCAGTTATCAGTTGCGAACAGGGTCGCAAAGAGGTTCTCGCTTTGGGAGTCAGACTCAAAGTCGTCCTCTTCTCCCGGATGCCATACTCTTGAATGTATATGGGCTGATAGGGCTGCATGGTGCGATTTGGGGTCCATCTCGTCATTCCGGACGAGCCTGTATGAATTGTCGCAGTGCCAAAAAGTTGTGTCTAATTCTGTGGGGACGGAGTCGGGGTCGTCGTAGGGCAGTGGTCTTTGGTGGGGTTTGTTGAGGAATGTGATCAGGAAGGGATCACTCGAATCGTGTTCAGATTCGCTGGGTGTGGGGCCTGTTGCATGGGGATAGTAGGGAGGTGTGCTGTGGCTATTGTCTGTATCACAGTCGCTGTCTCTGCTGCTGCTGTCCGTGGGCATTCCGGGGCGGAGTCTAGAGTTCGGGGGTGGAGTCGAGGGTGAGTTTGTGGATGGGGTGGACGTGTTGGGGGAGGGTAGGGATACGTTGGCAGTGGGCGGGGCATGGTCTGCTGCGTCGAGCATGACGTGATGTGCGCGGTTGGACTGTGGGCCATATGCCGTAAGCTGGTTAATATGGAACCACGCAGTCTTTCCGTTGCCGTACTTAATTTTATAGACGGAGGGGCTTACTTTGTCCGCAATGCAGTACGCACCTGAATACTTCGGTGACAGGAATGTGCTGGGGTTATAGATGGAGAGCATGACCTGCTATCCTACATCAAACTCAGTCGCAGGCACTGTCTTGTTGAAACAGGCCTTGCTCTGTTTCTTCCTTGTGCCTAATCTTGCTGCGGCTGCTAGCTGAGCCGTTTTCACATTCTCCACTAACTGTTTGACTGCGTTCTTGGGTGTGAGGGCCGTCACTTCGGGGCTGGTCAAGTCCAACCCTAATAAAAATTCTGTGCCTTTCATGGGACGTCCGGTCATGTGAGTGTGTGGGGAGTAACCTGTGGATGTTGAAATAGTATTTCTCAAAAACATCAACGCAAAAGGGAGGACTGAATCCCAAGTGGTGGTGTTTTGATGGACCATTTTTCTGAGGGTTGATTTTATGGTCCGATTCATGCGCTCCACGATACCACTTGACTGGGGGTGGTATGCGATGTGGAATTTTTGGGTAATGCCAAATAGCGTGAGGACGTTCTTCATGACACGTCCCGTAAAATGGGAACCTTGGTCGGAGTCAATGCTGAGGAGGAGTCCCCATCTCGTAAAGATGTGGTGGGTTAAGATCTTTGCGGTGGTCTTTGCCGTGTTCGTTCTGGATGGGAATGCCTCTACCCATTTCGTAAAAGTGTCCATGACGACTAATACGTACTTGTAACCATTCCTGCAAGGGGGCAATGGTCCTATAAAATCGATCTGGAGGTTAGTCCAGGTGCCATTAATGGGGCGGGTGTGGCTAAGCTGAGCTTTCTTTGCGTATCTGTCTGGATTGTTTTGGGCACAGATAAGGCAATTTTCCATATAGTGCGTGACATCTTCTTTTAAATTCGGCCATCAGCAGAGCTGCCTGAAGTGGGCTGTAGTGGGATCAATTCCCTGATGCCCATGACTGTCATGGAATAAACAAGTAAGTTGATTCCTGTCCTGTTCAGGAACAAAAGAAAGGGTGTCTTTTAACACCACACCATCATGTGTGGTCAGTGCATTTTTAAATCTATCATAAGGTGCCGTAAATTTTCCTTTCAAAATCTCCCTGAGATTGTTATCTTGCTTCTGGGCCTGCACTAAATCCTCAATATTTGTCTGCGAGATCTGAACTGCATTCACTGGTGCGCTTTCGGGGGGTGTCCAAAAATATTCATGCCTGGAACATGCTTTTGCCAGTGCGTCGGCCTTTACATTTCCAGGGAGGGGAGGAACGGTGGTGACTGCGAACTTTAACAATTCCAAATGTCCTGTCCTTTGCTTTCTCTAAAATGTGGCGGAGCAATGGGGCTGAAGGGAGGGGTTTTCCGTCTGCGGAACCAAATCCTCTTGCTTTCCACAGGGGTAGGAATTCTGTAAGGCTTTTGCAGACATAGAGGCTGTCCGAGTATATGTCTGCTGGGCTGGGGAAGGAATCTGGGTGATCTATAATATACGCAATGGCTGCTAGTTCTGCCGCCTTTGCGCCTAAGTGGCCTGGTAGCTTTAAGGAGATCTCTTCTAGGGCGCGTCCCTACGCGTCCTCGACATATATGCCGCATCCTGTAATGCGCTTCCCTTCTAATACTGTAGAAGAACCGTCCACATATATCCTTAAAGGTTCGCACGTGTCTGTGGGCTGGGGGCTCAGGGGTGAACTACCTATCTTTCTGGGGGGTGTTTTCGCAATAAAGGGGCCTGTGTTGTGGTGCGGTGAGATGATTTCACATTCATGGGGGGGTGCCTGGGTACTGAAGGTTATCGGCTAAGAAAGTGTGGGTCTTGTCCCGTCCCTGCAAAAGAAGGGTCCGTCTAGCTGCTCTAATTTGGCTGACTGTACCATCCTAAAGTCGTCCTTCAAGTAAAAGTTGGGTGGGGGTGTGTGCTGTGAGGATTGTGATGGGGTTTAGTCCGGTTATGTAGGAAAAATACTGAACTGACCAGAAAACTGCAAGCAGGTGCCTTTCACAGGCCGAAAATCCCTGCTCCACAGGATCTAAAAGCCTGGAGGCGTAAGCCACGGGTCTTAATTGTTCATGCCGTTTCTGGAGGAGCACGGCCGAAAGGGTGCGGTCGGTGCTAGCTATCTCTATAGCTTAGGGGGAAAGCGGGTCTGGAACCTGTAGTGCGGGGGCTGCAATGAGGGCTCTTTTCAAAGCATCCACAGCATCTGTATGCTGCGGAAGCCATTCCCAAGGGGCTCCTTTCTTCAGGAGTTGCGAGAGGGGTGCTGCCTTGCTGGCGAAACCGTCAATATGGTTTCGGCAGTAGCCAACCAGTCCTAAAAACGACCGGAGGGCTGAAACATTCTGGGGAAGGGGCAATTTGGCAATCGAGTCAATTCTTTTGTGCTTGATCTCGCGTTTACCGTGCGTGATAATCGTACCCCAATATATCACCTTGTTTTCCAAAATCAGGGCCTTTTTTGGGTTTATTTTGCAACCAATCTGTTGTAGGAGTTCCAGGAGTTCGGACAGAAGCTCGATGTGCTCTGCCTTGGTGTCTGTCTGCCGTAATAGGTTGTCCACATACTGGACCAGAAATTCGGGGCGAGAAGATTTTGACAAACCATTTGCCAGCTGTCGGTGGAAAATGGAGGGGGAGTTGTGGAATCCTTGTGGAAGGCATGTCCATGTGTACTGCTGACTTTTAAAAGTGAAGGCAAATTTGTATTGGCACGCTTTTGCCAATGGAATGGACCAGAATCCATTACTGATGTCCAAAATCACTGGAGGCAGGAAGGGTCCCAGAGAACTGGAAAGTGGCTAATGTAACACTCCTGTCTAAGAAGGGAGGGAGGCAGACAATGGGAAATTATAGGCCGGTTAGCCTGACTTCGGTCATCAGTCAGATTTTAGAGTGCATTATTAAAGATGAGATCGCGGAATACTTGGAAGTGCATGATAAAATAGGACTGATTCAGCACGGCTTCGTCAAGGATGTCTGACAAATCTGTTAGAGTTCTTTGAGGAAGTAACAAGGAAGTTAGACAAAGGAGAACCAGTGGATGTGATTTATTTAGATTTCTAGAAGTCATTTGACAAGCTGCCGCATAAGAGACTGTTAAATAAGTTAAGAGCCCATGGTGTGAAGGGTAAAATCCTGGTATGGATAGACGATTGGCTGACTGGCAGAAGGCAGAGAGTGGGGATAAAGGGGTGTTTTTGAGGATGGCAGCCAGTGACTAGTGTTGTGTTTCAGGGGTCGGCGCTGGGATGACAGCTTTTCACAATATACATTAGTGATCTGGAAGAAGGAACTGAAGGCACTGTTGCTAAGTTTGCAGATGATACAAAGGTCTGTAGTTAGGCAGGTAGTATTGAGGAAGCAGGCGGGCTGCAGAAGGACTTGGACAGGCTAGGAGAGTGGGCAAAGAAGTGGCAGTTGGAATACAATGTAGAAAAGTGTGAGGTTAAGCACTTTGGAAGGAGAAATGGAGGCATAGACTATTTTCTAAATGGGAAGATGCTTAGGAAATCAGAAGCACAAAGGGACTTGGAAGTCCTTGTTCACGATTCTCTTCGGGTTAATGTAGTGATCTCTGTATGTGCATGTACATAAGGGGTTAATGTGATGATCACTAGAGGGCAGTACCAACAGGGGTATAAAAGCAACCGCATTGTGCCTCTCTCTTTCTCTTTTGGGTGTACTGTGACAAGAGCAGGAGTAGAGATTAACTCAGAGTGTTAGTGTAGTTAAACGTAGTTGCTGTATTTAGACCTTGTTAACCTTACTACTAGTATTAATATTAAAGTAAAGAACTCATAAAATTATTGTTTTAGTTACTCAATAAATCTTTTGTTACTACTGAACGACTTTGAGTCTTTTTCATCAAGATTCAGAAAACCTCATCAGCAATAGCATTGAGGAACATATAGTACATTCAGTAGTATATCATAACATTCTACAGAAGAGTAATAAAGCAGTTAACGTGCAGGTGAGGAAGTTAGGAAGACAAATGCAATGTTTGCATTCATGTTGAGAGGGCCAGAATATAAGATCAGGGATGTACTTCTGAGGCTATATAAAGCTCTGTTCAGACCCCAATTGGAGTATTCTGAACAGTTTTGGGTGCCGTATCTAAGGAAGGATGTGCTGGCCTTGGAAAGGGTCCAGATGAGGTTCACAAGAACCTGGAGTGAAGAGCTTGTCATATGAGGAACGGTTGAGGACTCTGAGTCTGTACTCGTTGGAGTTTAGAATGATATGGGGGGATTATAATGAAACTTACAGGATACTGCGAGGCCTGGATAGAGTGGACATGGAGAGGATGTTTCCACTTGTAGGAAAAACTAGAACAGAGGACACAATCTCAGACTAAAGGGACGATCCTTTAAAACAGAGATGAGGAGGAATTTCTTCAGCCAGAGGATGGTGCATCTGTGGAACCCTTTGCCGCAGAAGGCTGTGGAGGCCAAATCACTGAGCGTCTTTAAGACAGAGATAGATAGGTTTTTGATCAATAAGGGAATCAGGGGTTATGGGGAGAAGGCAGGAGAATGGGGATGAGAAAAATATCAGCCATGATTGAATGGCGGAGCAAACTCAATGGACCGAGTGGCCTAATTCTGCTCCTGTGACTTATGATCGGCCTGAACTTTTACTCGACGGGCTACTTCCAGCCATCAAGTGGGGACCTGTCGGGGATCTCACAGAGCTCGATGTACAGGTTCATCTGTGCCATCACGAAGGCCCTATATGCACAGTCTGCACAATACATCCATTTCAATATGGACTGAGCCCACCAGGATGCCCGGACAATTGGGTTCGCCACCATCGCCGAGATCTCCCAGGTCCCAACCATTGGCGACTCTGAATCTAGTCAACTCAACTAAGATCCTGCTCTGGCTAGCAGGGAGGTGAAGGCAACTGGGTCAGCTTCTCTCCCCACCAGAGCACCCGGATCATCAGAATCTCCAAAGATTGCTACCCACTCACTCAGTGTTACTTTCTTTCCCCAAACCCTTGACAGTATCTCGGTGACCCTCCTCCAGGAACCCACGGGCTTCGGACATGCCCATAACATGTGGGTATGATTCACAGGGGTCGCAGCACAGCGCACACATTGGTCATCCACCCCGGGAAGAACCGATTCATCCTTAGTCCGCCCCAAAATTGCCATCCAATTCTGCCCCCAGCTACATCGGCTAGAAGCACAGTTTCAACACACAACTCTACCTCACAACCAGTTCATTTAATTCTAAAAATGTCACTATATTATCGGATTGCATAACTGAAGATTAGTACAATATAAGCAGCAGTTCCCTCCAGTTAAATATTGGGAAGACTGAGTTCATTATCTTCAGTGCTCACAACAATCTCCATTCCTTGCTCCATCCAAACTCCATCCCTCTCCTTGACCATTGTCTGAGGATGAACAAGACTGCTCACAACCTTGTTGTCGTATTTGACTCAGATGAAATTTCAGTCACGTGTTTGTGCCACTGCGCAGACCACCTACTTTCACTTCTGCAACTTTGCCCATCTTTATCCGTGCCTCAACATATCTGTTGTCAAAACTGTCAACCGTGTGGTTGTTACATCTTTTCTACTTCAAGGTGACTGTAAATTGTTGTCATTTATTTTCAAAGGTAAGCAAGTAGTATTTTTCATCCTTAACCTTGCACCAATGGTTCCTACTTAGTGAATCAATATAATGGGCGTCATTCTCCGACCCCCCGCCGGGTCGGAGAATGGCCGTTGGCCGCCGTGAATCCCGCCCCCGCCGAAGTCTCCGAAGGGAGAAAAGTCGGCGGGGCGTTAATGGCGCCGCTGCCGCGGAGACTGTCACGGGTCTGCGCAAGGCAGCCGATTTTCGGCCTGCCGATATTCTCCCTTCCGGATGGGCCGAAGTCCCGTCGACGTGTTGACCGTTCACGTCGACGTCAATCAAACCTCCTTTTCATCGGCGTGACCCGGTGCTCCAGGCTCACGCCGATCAGCGAGGAGGTGAGTGACGGCCTGGGGGGTTGGCTCTGGGCAGGAAATGGCGTGGCCGCAGACTGATTGCGTGAGGAGAGGTGTGTCTCGGCTTGTGTGTGTGTGCGGCGGGGGGGGGGGGGGGTGGTTAGAGTAGGCTGGGCTCCGGGGGAGTGCCGGGAGGGGGTCCGTGCCGGGGTGGAGGTTGGGGGTTGTGGAGGGGGTCCGTGCCGGGGTGGAGGTTGGGGGGGGTCCGTGCTGGGGTGGAGGTTGGGGAGGGGGTCCGTGCCGGGGTGGAGGTTGGGGGTTGGGGAGGGGGTCCGTGCCGGGGTGGAGGTTGGGGGGGGGGGGTCCGTGCTGGGGTGGAGGTTGGGGGTTGGGGAGGGGGTCCGTGCCGGGGTGGAGGTTGGGGGGGGGGGTCCGTGCTGGGGTGGAGGTTGGGGGTTGGGGAGGGGGTCCGTGCTGGGGTGGAGGTTGGGGAGGGGGTCCGTGCCGGGGTGGAGGTTGGGGGTTGGGGAGGGGGTCCGTGCCGGGGTGGAGGTTGGTGGGGGGGTCCGTGCTGGAGTGGAGGTTGGGGGTTGGGGAGGGGATCCGTGCCGGGGTGGAGGTTGGGGAGGGTCCGTGCTGGGGTGGAGGTTGGGGGTTGGGGAGGGGGTCAGTGCCGGGGTGGAGGTTGGGGGTTGGGGAGGGGGTCCGTGCCGCGGTGGAGGTTGGGGGGGGGTCCGTGCTGGGGTGGAGGTTGGGGAGGGGGTCCGTGCCGGGGTGGAGGTTGGGGAGGGGGTCCGTGCCGGGGTGGAGGTTGGGGGTTGGGGAGGGGGTCCGTGCCGGGGTGGAGGTTGGGGGGGGGGTCCGTGCTGGAGTGGAGGTTGGGGGTTGGGGAGGGGATCCGTGCCGGGGTGGAGGTTGGGGGGGGTCCGTGCTGGGGTGGAGGTTGGGGGTTGGGGAGGGGGTCCGTGCCGGGGTGGAGGTTGGGGGTTGGGAAGGGGGTCCGTGCCGGGGTGGAGGTTGGGGGGGGGGTCCGTGCTGGGGTGGAGGTTGGGGAGGGGGTCCGTGCCGGGGTGGAGGTTGGGGAGGGGGTCCGTGCCGGGGTGGAGGTTGGGGGGGGGGTCCATGCTGGGGTGGAGGTTGGGGAGGGGGTCCATGCCGGGGTGGAGGTTGGGGGGGGGGGTCCGTGCTGGGGTGGAGGTTGGGGAGGGGGTCCGTGCCGGGGTGGAGGTTGGGGGGGGGTCCGTGCTGGGGTGGAGGTTGGGGGTTGTGGAGGGGGTCCGTGCCGGGGTGGAGGTTGGGGGGGGTCCGTGCTGGGGTGGAGGTTGGGGAGGGGGTCCATGCCGGGGTGGAGGTTGGGGGTTGGGGAGGGGGTCCGTGCCGGGGTGGAGGTTGGGGGGGGGGGGTCCGTGCTGGGGTGGAGGTTGGGGGTTGGGGAGGGGGTCCGTGCCGGGGTGGAGGTTGGGGGGGGGTCCGTGCTGGGGTGGAGGTTGGGGGTTGGGGAGGGGGTCCGTGCTGGGGTGGAGGTTGGGGAGGGGGTCCGTGCCGGGGTGGAGGTTGGGCGTTGGGGAGGGGGTCCGTGCCGGGGTGGAGGTTGGTGGGGGGGTCCGTGCTGGAGTGGAGGTTGGGGGTTGGGGAGGGGATCCGTGCCGGGGTGGAGGTTGGGGGGGGTCCGTGCTGGGGTGGAGGTTGGGGGTTGGGGAGGGGGTCCGTGCCGGGGTGGAGGTTGGGGGTTGGGGAGGGGGTCCGTGCCGGGGTGGAGGTTGGGGGGGGGTCGGTGCTGGGGTGGAGGTTGGGGAGGGGGTCCGTGCCGGGGTGGAGGTTGGGGAGGGGGTCCGTGCCGGGGTGGAGGTTGGGGGTTGGGGAGGGGGTCCGTGCCGGGGTGGAGGTTGGGGGGGGGGTCCGTGCTGGAGTGGAGGTTGGGGGTTGGGGAGGGGATCCGTGCCGGGGTGGAGGTTGGGGGGGGTCCGTGCTGGGGTGGAGGTTGGGGGTTGGGGAGGGGGTCCGTGCCGGGGTGGAGGTTGGGGGTTGGGGACGGGGTCCGTGCCGGGGTGGAGGTTGGGGGGGGGGTCCGTGCTGGGGTGGAGGTTGGGGAGGGGGTCCGTGCCGGGGTGGAGGTTGGGGAGGGGGTCCGTGCCGGGGTGGAGGTTGGGGGGGGGGGGGTCCATGCTGGGGTGGAGGTTGGGGAGGGGGTCCGTGCCGGGGTGGAGGTTGGGGGGGGTGTCCGTGCTGGGGTGGAGGTTGGGCAGGGGGTCCGTGCCGGGGTGGAGGTTGGGGGGGGGTCCGTGCTGGGGTGGAGGTTGGGGGTTGGGGAGGGGGTCCGTGCCGGGGTGGAGGTTGGGGGGGGGTCTGTGCTGGGGTGGAGGTTGGGGGGGGGGGTCCGTGCTGGGGTGGAGGTTGGGGAGGGGGTCCATGCCGGGTTGGAGGTTGGGGGGGGGGTCCGTGCAGGGGTGGAGGTTGGGGGTTGGGGAGGGGGTCCGTGCCGGGGTGGAGGTTGGGGCGGGGGTCCATGCTGGGGTGGAGGTTGGGGGGGGGATCCGTACTGGGGTGGGTGATGGGAGGGCAAATGAGTTGGTCCACCTGGCCAGGTGCCAGCCTCCAACAGTTGGACCCATGCGGTCCATGCCACCTGGCTGGGGGGAGGAGGGGATATGGGCAATGATGACATGTCGTCGTTCACCTCCCCCCCACCAGGCCGTCATGTTTTCAGACCATCCAGCGATGTTGGCCGCCGTGGTGGCAGCCGCTCATGTCTATGTTGCCCTGGATGAGGAGGAGGAGGAGGAGGAGCGTGCCAGAGAGGCGGCGCAGGCTTCCGCTGAGGGGCAGGCGGCAGCCGCCCAGGCTGGAGGGACACCTGACCGACAGGA
Organism: Scyliorhinus torazame; assembly: GCF_047496885.1. NCBI lineage: Eukaryota > Metazoa > Chordata > Chondrichthyes > Carcharhiniformes > Scyliorhinidae > Scyliorhinus > Scyliorhinus torazame. Next base: position 28,842,942 of record NC_092723.1, read on the forward strand.
CGAGGAGTGGGAGGAGGACGTCGTGGCCCCACGGCAACGGAGGCACGCGAGGGCGCCCCGTGTGTACCGGCCCCGGCAGTCATACCAGGACCTCACGGACCGGCAATGCAGGAGGAGACTCCGGATGAGCCGGGAAACCGTGGCACACATCTGCCACCTGCTGGCACACCTGTCACCGCGTGGCACTGGCGGGGGACACCCTCTCCCCGTGTCCGTCAAGGTTACGGTGGCCCTGAACTTTTATGCAACGGGGTCATTCCAGGCACCGAGTGGGGACCTGTCCGGCATATCGCAGACATCGGTGCATCGGTGCATCCGGGCAGTGACAGATGCCCTTTATGCCATGGCGCACCGCTACATCCGCTTCCCCGTGGACCGGGCCAGCCAAGATGCCCGGGCCGTGGGCTTCTCTGCCGTTGCCGGGTTCCCCATGGTCCAGGGCGCGATCGATGGGATGCACGTCGCCGTGCGGCCACCTGCAGAGAACAGGGCCGTGTTCACTAATAGGAAGGGGACCTATTCAATGAACGTACAGGTGGCCTGCGACCACCGCATGATGATCCTGCACGTCTGCGCCCGTCACCCAGGCAGTGTACACGACTCATTTGTGTTGTCGCGGTCATCCATCCCCGGCATGTACGAGGGACGCCAACCCCGGCTGAGGGGCTGGTTGCTGGGCGACAGGGGCTACCCATTGCGATCGTGGCTGATGACGCCTATACGGAGGCCACGCAATGAGGCGGAGAACCGCTACAATGATGCCCATGTAGCGACAAGGGGAGTCCTAGAGAGGTGCTTTGGCGTGCTGAAGATGCGTTTCAGGTGCCTGGACCTCTCTGGGGGCGCCCTCCAGTATCGGTCAGATAGGGTCGGCCGCATCATTGTGGTGTGCTGCGTCCTGCACAACATAGCCCAGCAGAGGGGCGATGTGCCGCAGGCAGAGGAGGGCGGAGTGGAGGAGCAGCAGGAAGAGGCGCAGTCCTCCCCAGATGAGGGGGATGGGGGCAATGGTCAGGGCAGACGGGGTAGACACAGGCGGGTGGCTGTCCACCGTTACCGGCTGGCCCAGCGGGCACGGGACAGACTGATAGACGCCCGCTTCACTGACTAGATGGGCGTGGGAATCGGGTAGTATGGCCACAGACCGCACACCATGACAACAGCCGACCACCCACACCCCCCACCCATCCACCCACCCAGCACCCTCACCCCCCTCCCCAACCCCACACACCCCACCCGCATGCACACCACCCCCCCACCCCCAATTGCCGATCCACCGGCGGCACAACGGGCCGGGCTCACCCAGTTGCGGGTGGACGCGTGTCTATCGCAGGCCATGGAGGATGATGACAACCCGCCTCCGATGAGCTCCTGGCTCTACATCGTTGGACTATGTCTGACCCATGGCCACAGTACCACCATCCACCCGGACCATCCCTGCATGCGGCTGTGACACTGCAGCGCACGGTCCCGTCCTCTGCCCGGGGGATGTTGATGGCGGCCCAGGGGAAGGGGGCCACTCACCTGGGGCTGAGGTAAGACCACCCGTCACACACACACTTGCGCTCAACGTACATGACACGCCCGCACACTTTGGACAGAGCACAAAGGCAGCTTCGGTAGGTGTAACATTGACTTTAATAACCAAAGGAGTTCATGCACGTGCCCTAGCCCCTAAAACTCATCTGTGCCCTGCACCCGTGCCAACTTACTCAGTGGCTAATTGTTTGGCCTTACGGGCCCTTTGACTACGTCTACGTGGTTCCCCAGACGGTACAGCAGAACTGGAGGTGGACTCCTGTGATTCCTGCCCTCTGACACCGGATCCCTTTGGTGGCCGTTTCCTGAGGCGTCCTGGCCTAGATGGGCCAGGCTGCGGCCCGGGCGACTGGGATGGCGAGCTGCCAGCCTGTCCTGCCCGTTGCCCACCCGATGCACCTGGGACGGAAGGGGGGAGTCCGAGGTGTCGCGGTGTACCGGGACCTCCCCTACAGAGGGAGCCGGGACGGACCACACCACCTCCTCCTCCCTCGGGGTGCCCGATGGCCCCCAGGCCTCTACATGGGTGGGGGATGCGAACGGACTGGCCATCCGACGCGCCCCCGACATCTGGCGCTGCCAGTCCTGGAGGCCCGTGCTGGTATCGACAGGGGTCTGCAGGTTTGCAGCCATGGAGCCCAGGGGGTTGTCGATCCCTGTCTGCGACAGTGCGACGCCAGCTCGCACATGGCCACTGGCGCCGATGCCCTCAGCGATGGCCTGCTGAGACTGGGCCATGGCCTGCAGAGACTGGGCCATGGCCTGCAGAGACTGGGCTATGGCCTGCTGAGACTGGGCCATGGCCTGCTGAGACTGGGCCATGGCCTGCTGAGACTGGGCTATGGCGTTGAGCGCCTCTGCCATCTGGCGCTGGCACTGGCTCATGGCCTCCTGTGAGAGGGCAGCCATTTCCTGGGCCACAGACGCCGCCTGCACGGAAGGCCCCAGGATAGCTCATTTCGGGCCGCAGACTATCGGCCCATTTTTATGACGTGACGCAAGTGGGATTTGCGCCGTTTTTTGCGCCGATCGGCGGAGTTTCCGCCGATAACGGAGAATTTCGCCCAATATCTTCACCAATCTGTTCCACATGCAGTTGAAGTGCAAGCACTATCCAGTGCTGCACAATTAAAGGAATTCTCATCTGACACATCCATCATGGAATTAAAGCTACTTGTGTCCAGTATAATTTGTTCAAAGTTATAATTATCTTTATTATGTTCACTTTGTTTACTGCAGTTTATCACACAATGGCACCTTGAGTGTCATTCATTATTGTAATATAATAATCTTTATTGTCAAAAGTAGGTTGACACTGCAATGAAGTCACCATGAAAAGCTCCTTGTCACCACACTTTGGCACCTGTTCAGCTACATGGAGGGAAAACTCAGAATGTCCAAATTGCCCCAAAACACATCTTTCGGGACTAGTTGGAGAAAACCGGAGCTCCCAGAGGAAAATCATGCAGACACGGGGAGAATGTGCAGCCTCCACACGGACAGTGACCCAAGTTGTGAAGCAGCAGTGCTAACCACTGTGCTACCATGCCGCCCAACCAAGACAAATTAACGAGTTCATATGTTCCAGTTTGATAAACAAATAACCAGAGTGTGCTGACAAGTTAACAAGACATTACTAAAGTCAAAAAGGATCAATAAACAAGTTAACAAGACATTACTAAAGTCAAAAAGGATCAATACACAAAAGCTCAGTGTTCCTGGCCAGGTCTACCTTCAACCAGATTGATCAGATTAGAATAACGTGCGCACAACTCTTTCTGATGAACCCTCACATCAGAATCCAGTAATCTCATGGTCTCTGTCTGTAATGGGTTGCGTAAAATATATAAAAACATTAAACCAATGTCTCATTGTTCTTAGTTTCCGAATTTGTATTAAGTGATACAGATAATTCTGTAAAAACGCAAAGTATATTTAGCTTTTAGGGAGCAACACTTTGTAACAATTTGAAATAAATTCCAGGATCTCTGAATAATATGATATCCATTATCAGAAAATGTATTTCCAGACAGGAAGGTGTTCAGACACTCTCCACTTTGTCATTGACAATTTTAACGTTGTGATGAGGAGCAAATCCTTTTACACACACAGGCACACGCTCATAGACACACGCGCGCACAGACAAACACACATCCTCTGTGCAGTGTGAACTTACTGATGAGTCAAAAGTTTAAACGACCAAGTGAATCCCTTTCCACACGGAGTAGGTGAACAGTCTCAGACCAGTGTGAACTATTGTTGTTCCACATTTGTATTTTGCTGTAATAGCCAGATTTGCTGAAGGTGCTCTTGTCCTCATTCTGCCTGTATTTAATTATTCTATTACATTGGAACCCATATCTGCTATCCATACAACTTTGAAATCTGGTAATCAAACTGAGTCTTCTATTTTATATCATAGTGAAAAGTGCCACTTGTTTTAAAAATTTCATCGTATTACGAATGTTGAACTTTACAAGATCGGTTATGTTTTAGATGCCTTCTTTAACTTAAGATGAAATAGAATTTTCGGAAAAGCGGGATGGTAATCATACCGTGCATCTCTGATTGGATAAGGGCCCATGTGATCCTGTGAAAATGGGAGAGAAATTCAAATAGAAACCTTTGAAAACAAGTGACAGTTTTTGCATGAGGACATAGTATCTGATAGTGAAGTGACTTTTTTTTAAAACACAGAGTGATAGGAGCTGAAGCAAAGAAGCAACTGCTGTGAAGAAGGGCACCCTGAAGGGGGGGTGATATGCAGTAATTTGATTTTATCCAGTGATATGACAGAGGTTGTGGTAAACATTGGTTCCAGTGATATAGATAGAGGCCGGGATTCTCCCCTACCCGGCGGGGCGGGGGGTCCCGGCGGAATGGAGAGGCGGGAACCACTCCGACGTCGGTCCGGCCCAAAGGTGCGGATTTCTCCGCAACTTTAGGGGCCAAGCCCTCACCGTGAGGGGCTAGCCCCGCGCCGGAGTGGTTGGCGCACCGCCGACCGGCTGGAAAGGCCTTTGGCCCCACACCAGCGGGGGCAAAAGGACTTCGCTGGGCGGTGGAAGTCCGCGCATGCGTGGGAGCGTCAGCGGCTGCTGACGTCATCCCCGCGCATGCACAGCGGGGGGGGGTCTCTTCCGCGTCGGCCATGGTGAAGGCTGTGGCCCAGGCGGAGGGAAAGGAGTGCCCTCATGGCACAGGCCCACCCGCGGATCGGTGGGCCCCGATCGTGGGCCAGGCCGCCGTGGAGGCACCCCTCAGGGCCAGATCGCTCCCAGGACCCCGGAGCCCGCCCGCGCTGCCAGTCCCGCCGGGAAGGTAGGTGGTTTGATTCACGCCGGTGGGACTGGCATGACAGCAGTGGGACTTCGGCCCATCGCAGGCTGGAGAATCGCCGGGGGGCGGGGGGGCTCGCCGCCGGTGCCGGAGAATTCGGCGGCCGGCAGGGGCGGGATTCTCCGACCCCCCCCGCCGGGTCGGAGAATCGGCGGGGGCTGGCGTGAATCCCGCCCAGAATGAGGGATGAGACCTTGCATTAAAAAATTTTGAGAGCTAGGGTGTAGACTAAAGAGCAAGACCTTAAAGGTTGTCATCTCGGGATCACGCCCAGTGCCACGTGCTAGCAAGTATAGAAAGATGAGAATGGGATGAATGCGTGACTCAAGAGTTGGTGCTGGAGAGAGGAGTTCAGATCCCTGGATCACTGGGATCGTCACTGAGGAAGGTGCACCTGTACAAGTGGGACAGTCTGCACCTGAATCAGACTGAAATAAATATCCTTGTGGGTAATGCTGTTGAGAGGGATTTAAACTAGTTCAGCAGGGGAGGGAACACAGAATGTTAATGCAGTAGGGACACAGTATGCTGAGTTTCAAGGAAGTAAGGCAACGCTGGATGGCCTCTATTTAAATGCTAAAACTATCATAGGTAAGACAGACGAATTAAGGGCATGTATTGACATGTGGAGTTGTGATGTTGTTGACATCACAGGGATGTGGTTGAGGGAGGAGGAGGACTGGCAACTCAATATTCCAGAGTACACTATCTTCAGGTGGAACAAGGGAGCGTGTCAAAGAGGAGGTGGTGTTGCATTATTAATTAAGAAATCTGTTACTGCAGTAAGGAGGGACGATATCTTGGAAGAGTCTTCGAATGAGGCTTTATGGGTAGACCTTACAAATAAAATGGGGGAAGTCATACTGCTGGGATTGTATTATAGATCATCAAATAGTCAGTGGACAGCAGAGGAGAAGATTTGCATTGTAGACAATTCGCTGAGGTGTGCAAAACCAATAATTGAGTCATTATATTAGGTGATTTCAACTTTCCGAATATTGATTGGGATAGATACAGTGCAAAGGATTTAGAAAGAGAGCAGATTTCTTGAAATGTATTCAAGATAGTTTTTATGTCAACATGTTGAAGGCCCAACAAGGGATAGTGCAGTGCTGGACCAAGTTCAGGGCAATGAAGCCAGACAGGTGATCAAGGTTGCAGTGGGTGAGCATTTTAATGATAGCAATCACAACACTGAAAGTATTAAGTGTCATGGAAAAGGAAAAGGATTGTCTGCAAAAAAGGGTTTTGGAATGGGGGAAAGCTGATTTTATTAAAATAAGACAGGATCTGGTTAAAGTAGATGGGGAACAGCTACTTCTGGGTAAATTTACAGCAGAAAAATGGGGGGGGGGGTCAAAATGGAATTGGCCAGAATACAGGTCCAACATGTCCCCTTTAAGGCTAAATGTAGGAGAAACATGTGAAGAGAACCCTGTATGTCTAGGAATAGGAAGGAAAATAACAAAGAACAATACAGCACATGAACAGGCCCTTCGGCCCTCATAGACCTTAAACCTATTCCCCCTGGTGAATGACCCCTCCACCCTGGAAAAGAATGCCTGCCCATCCACTCTATCCATGCCTTTCATGATCTTGTAAACCTCTATCAGGTCAGCCCTCAACCTCTGTCTTTCTAATTAAAACAGTCCGAGTCTATTCAGCCTCTCCACATAACTAATACCCTCCAGACCAGGCAACATTCTGGTAAACCTCCTCTGCAGCCTCTCCAAAGCCTCCACATCCTTCTGGTAGTGTGGCCACCAGAATTGTGCGCAATATTCCAAGTGCAACCTTGCCAAGGTTCTATACAACTGTTGCATGACTTGCCAGTTTTTATACTTGGTGCACCGTATGCTTTCTTGACCACCTTGTCCACTTATGTTGCGACCTTCAAAGGTCTGTGGACCTGCACGCCCAGTTCTCTTTGACTTTCTATATTCCGAAGAGTTTTGTCATTTACGGTATATGTCCCCTCTATGTTAGACCTACCGAAATGCATTACCTCACGTTTGTCTGGATTAAACTCCATTTGCCATTTCTCTGTCCAAGTCTCCAACCTATCTATGTCCTGCTGTATCTTCTGACAATTCTCAACACCATCTGCCACCCCACCAACCTTGGTGTCATCCGCGAACTTACTAATCAGACTGGCTATATTTTCCTCCAAATCGTTCATGTACACTACAAACAACAGAGGCCCCAGCACAGATCCCTGTGGAACACCACTAGTCATAACCTTCCATTCAGAAAAACACCCTTATACTGCTACTCTTTGCCTTCTGTGACAGAGCCAGTTCTGTATCCATCTTACCACCTCACCTTTGATTCCGTGTAACTTCACCTGTTGTACCAGTCTGCCATGAGGCACCTTGTCTGAGGCTTTACTGATGTCCGTAAACCATATCCACTGCCCTCCCCTCATCAATAATCTTTGTCACCTCCTCAAAATACTCAATCAAGTTAGTGAGGCACGACCTTCCCTTCACAAAACCAAGCTGTCTATCGCTTATGAGTCCATTTGTTTCCAAATGGATATAAATCCTGTCCCTGAGAATCCTCTCCAATAATTTACCTACTACCGACGTGAGGCTCACCAGCCTAGTTTCCAAGATTATCCCTGCTACCTTTCTTCAACAGCGATACCACATTAGCTATTCTCCAGTCCATTGGGTTCTCACCTGTAGCCAATGAGGATACAAAAATGTCAGTCAAGGCCCTAGCAATTTCCTCCCTTGCTTCCCTCAGTATTCTGGGGTAAATCCCATCTGGCCCAGGAGACTTATCCACCTTAATATCTTTTAAAAGACCTAATACCTCCTTTTTTAAAAAAAACATTTTATTAGTGTATTTGTGGTTTTTATAATAATAACAATAACAGCAACATAAACATGGTACATAAAACATTTCCATTCCTATCACGTTCTTCACACCCCCAATCAATGAAACAATAGCCTAATCCCCCCCCCCCCCCCCCCCCCCCCCCACAACTAGATTTCTGCATCTGCTGACATTTTAATTTTCTATGAGAAAGTCGACGAACGGCTGCCGCCTCCGGACGAACCCTAACATTGAACCTCTCAGGGCGAACTTTATTTTCTCGAGAATGAGAAACCCAGCCATGTCACTAACCCAGGTCTCTAATTTCGGGGGCTTCGAGTCCCACCACATTAACAGTATCCGTCTCCGGGCTACCAGGGAGGCAAAAGCCAAAACGTCAGCCTCTCTCGCCCCCTGGACTCCTGGCTCTTCCGACACTACAAAGATCGCCACCCCATGACTCTGCACCACCTGTGTTTTAAGTATTGTGGACAGAGCCTTCACAAAACCCTCCAAGCTTCGGGCATACCCAAAACATATGGACACCTCCTCCTTTTCGATGTTAACCTGATCCAGACTGCCCACACACCTACCCAAGAATCATCTTCCACAAGGTGATGCAAAGTACTCATTTAGTACCTCGTCCATTTCCTCTGGCTCAACATATAGATCCCCCCACTGTCCTTAAGTGGTCCAATCCTATCCTTGGCCACCCTCTTGCTTTTTACATATGAATAAAAAGCTCATAAAAGAAAGGCTTTGAACAGGTACAAAGAGAGCAAATCCGCAGAGGCCCTCGTGGAGTATAAAAAGTGCAGGGAGGAACTCAAAAAGTAATTAGGAGAGCAAAGAGGGGGCATGAAAAAGCACTGACGGGTAAGAGGAGTGAAATCCCAAGATATTCCATAATTATGATAAATAAGTTTGCAGATGACACAAAGATTGGCCAGGAGGTTGCCAGTGAAGTAGAAGGTCTTAGTTTACAGGAGGATATAGACGGATTAGTCAGATTGGTAGATGGAATTTAACCCTGAAAAGTGTGAGGCACTTCGGAAGGATAACACGACAGGGAGTACTCAATGAATGGAAGGACATTACGAAGTTCAAAGGATCAGAGTGATCTTGGGGTGCTTATCCACAAATTCCTCAAGGTGACAGGCCAGGTTAATAGGGTAGTCAAGAAGACATATGGGACACTTGGCTTTATCAGTCATGGCATAGATTATAAGAGCAGAGAGGATATGTTGGAGCTGTACAGGACTTTGTTTAGGCCACAGCTGGAGGACTGTGTGCAGTCCTGATCGCCCCAGTATAGGAAGGAAGCTGCTACAGAGGGTGCAGAGGAGATTCACCAGGATGTTGCCTGAGAAGGAACATTTTAACGGGATAAGCTCAGGTTGTCTTTGGAGCAGAGAAGGCTGAGATGGGACCTTATTGAGGTGTATAAGATCATGAGGGGTATGTACAGGGTGGATAGAAAGCAGCTGTTCCTCTTAGTTGAAGTGTCAATAAAAAGGGGGCATACTTTTATGGTGAAAAGCAGGAGGTTAAGAGGTGATTTGAGGAAAAACAATTGTCACCCAGAGGGTGGTGGGAATCTGGAGTGCACCGTCTGAGGGGTGGGGTGGGGGGTGGTGGGTAGCTGAGGAAGAAAACCTCATAATCTTTATATAGTACCTGGATGATCACTTGAAATGTGATAACATTCAAGGCTATGGGCCAAACACTGGGGAGTCGTATTAGTGTTGATTAAAGTTTATTTTTTTGTCAGTGCAGGCTTGATGGGCTGAAGGGCCTCTTATGCACTATATGATACTATGTTTTGTGTTAGCAACCAAGCAAGATTATTGTAAGAATTAGTTCTGCATTTGAAAGGAAGAGGACAGAAATTACAGGACTTTTCAGTATTTAATGAGCAAGAAGTTGCAACCATAGGCCTTCTGGTGAAAATTGAACCTAGAAAGTTCAGGCTGTGTGGAACAATGTTTGAAGGACACTGTAAGTTTCAACCTGGCGTGACAAGGAGAAGTGAGTGGACTGGAGAGCCAGCGTAACTTCAAATTGTTCTTGCAATGCTACAGATTTACTGGAAGTGCAGCATATGTCGATTGGGTTAGCTAGTTTATGCAAAAGTATGTGTATCGGTTGCCGGTTAAGAAATGTTGAATCTAGGTTGGGGTTAGTTTGTTGCAGTAAATGTCTTAAATTGCAACATCTCCTCCTTGGGTTACTTCCATTGGTCACTAGGAAATTTGGTTCTTTTAATAGTCATTGATCTACAAGAACTAGCAAAATCTATCAAATTCTAACCAAGCCTCATAAGCATTTAACAGATTGTTTTTTGTGTTGATTTCATCTAGGGACGTAATTATCCATCGCACAAAATACTTTACTTCTGCTTTCACTTCTTGTAGGAAGCAACCATACTAGTGTCCACTTTCATTGTGTAGTAACCTATGTTCACATATTCACTACTTTCACTAGCTATATGATGCAGGTTCAAATGGTACAGGCATAGCACCGGAGGAATAGAATATTCTAATGTTATTCTGCTGTTGAAAAAGGCGTCAACCAAATAACTACAGTCATTCAGTTAAATTTCTGTAATGGATAATTAGATTTCTGTTAAATGGATAAAAACCAGATGGTGAAGTACAAAGCAAGGCACAGATCTTTTCCTTGCTAGTAGTTTTATTCACAGGATTCAACCTTACAGATCTCTGCCTCCCAACTATTATTCAAGATTATTTGAAGATAAAGATAGATAGTTATTTTGAGAATAAAGGGTTATGGTGTACAGGCGGGAAAGTGGAGCTGAGTCCACAAAAGATCAGCCATGATCACATTGAATGGCGGAGCAGGCTTGAAGGGCCAGATGGCCTACTCCTGCTCCTAGTTCTTATGTTCCAAGTGTCCCATTTAACTTTCCTTGTACACTTTTTATAATAAACATCAACAACCTGGGCTTACCATTTGACCAGAAACGCAAACAGACTCGCCATATAAACACTGTGACTACAAGAGTAGGTCAGAGGCCATAATCAATCCATGGGGTTACAGGGATGGGCCGCAAGAGTGCGCCTCGGTAGAGTGCTTTTTCAGTGGGTTGGTGCATACTCGATGGGCCAAATGGTCATCTGCACTGGAGGGATTGCACAAAATCCTGCGGCATGTAACTCATTTCCTGACTCCCGAAAGCCTGTCCAAAATCTACGAGACACAAGTCAGGTGTCTAATGGATCGCTCTCCCCTTGCTTGGATGAGTGGAGCTCCAACAACACTCCGGATGCTTGACACCATGTAGGGGCTGGTTTAGCACAGGGCTAAATCGCTGGCTTTGAAAGCAGACCAAGGCAGGCCAGCAGCACAGTTCAATTCCCGTACCAGCCTCCCCGAACAGGAGCCGGAATGTGGCGACTAGGGGCTTTTCACAGTAACTTCATTTGAAGCCTACTATTGACATTAAGCGATTTTCATTTCATTCACCATCCACAAACATTCACTCCCTTCACTACTGATGCACAGTAGTAGCAGTGTGTACTACAGAAACTTACGAAGGCTACATAGGCATCATGTTCCAAATCAATGAATACTACCACCTAGAAGGACAAGGGCAACAGACACATGAGAATATCACCACCTCTAAGTTCCCCTCCAAGTTACTCACCATCCTCACTTGGAACTATATCAGTATTCTTCAATGTTGTTCGGTCATCCTGGAACTCCGTCCCAAAGAGCACTGTGGGTGTACCGACACTACATGGACTGCAGCAGTTCAAGAAGTAGCTCACCACAAACCTCTCAAGGACAATTGGGAATGGGCAATAAATGCTGGCCTGGCCAGTGAAATCCACAACCCTTGAATATAAAAAAACAAAAGAATCAATTAGTTAATGGGAAGGTGTAACAGGCCCTGGTGGGGCACTGGAACAAAAATCAAAACATCCAAGGAAACATTTCTAGTCAAACCGAAATGTAATTCCTGGGGATGATGATGACCCCAACTCCTGTTGGGCACTGTACCTAAAACAAAACGTCAAAGGCAATTTAACTAACTAAACCAAAATATAATTCTTGGGAAGATGCTGCGCCCGAGCCCCTGGTCATGTAAGTGCTGAAGTGTGCCCCACTCCACGGCCACCCAGCTGCACTTATAGCCACATTAAAGAGACTGGAAGAAAAAAGGTGCAGAGAGCAAATTAAAGGCTGTTTCAATTACCTATTGGGGAAGAGTCCTCTATTCCTAATTATCATTTGTAATCATCTCAAGCTATTTATGAAGAACAGTTTTAATTTTTTTGCACATAATACAGAGGCAGTCACTTGCGTGGTCTTTTTTCTCGCTACCCTTCCATGGCCAACCAGTAACAATTCTTATTCTTTATACCGATAACTTCAGATATTGCATCCCTATCATTTTTATCTTTTCTTCACCGAGTTTCAATCCTAAATTGTGAGCCTTGAGAGTGGAATAAACATACCTCTGTGACAGAACTAGATTTTCTTAACTTAAAGTTGGTAACATTTCTGGTTCTAATCTTCTATCAACAATGTGCAATGTGTATTTTTTAAAAGTTAAATTTCAGGTATGTCAAAAATCAACATTTTCCCAGTCATCTGCATTTTCTGAACTACAGCCTGAAAAGCTGAGAAGGGTCAAGAGCAGGAATTCAAGGCAACCAATCCACCTCTAAGTTACATACGATTTTAATGAGGACATGTTAACATTATTTCTTAATTGCTGATGAAAGTCCTAAAATTCTCTTTCTGATGTCATTGTGGAATATTGTCACAAGGCTCCAGTCGTTCAGAAGAATACCCACTAACCACCACAGGGTAGGAAGAGAAGGGCAATAAATCTGAATTTACCACCATTGCCCATATCCTGAGGACATATGATTAAAAATCAGTTTATCCTGCTCATTTTTCTTTTCTGCACTTTCCCTGCTGTCCCCAAAAAAGGGCTGTCCAGCTTTGATCAGGTCTTTGCTGTGGTTTTTGGAGATGTGTGGGAGCACAATGGAGAAATGGGAGAAAGATGCCATGTTTTAATTATGTTGTAACAGAATGATTCAGAGTATGCTGTTCAAGAGTATGCGCTTCAAGAACTGAACTGATTTTAATTCATTAAATTAAAATTTTAATCTATGTCTGTTCAGAATATTAACTGAATTTAATTTATCTGCAGCTATCATCTGTCCTGATCCTCCAGTTATTGATGACGGAATAGCTTCATCATCACCCTCTGGAGATAATTGGGAATATGGAATGGTCGTAAAATATACATGCACCGGTGACAAATCATTGATTGGTACAAAAGAACTTGTTTGTATTGCAAATGGCCATTGGGACAATGCACCACCTAAGTGCAAAGGTACTTAAGTCAGGGTCAGATTTATTTTTAAATTGCCATTTTTCAGCTGAATTTAATCCATACTTGTTTTTCAGATAAGTTCCACCAATAGTCACTGAATTAATCATGTGCAGAAACAAAATACTGCAAATGTTATAAATGGGGATAAAAAGCAAATACCATCAGCATCTGTGAAAAGAGGAATAACGGCCAGGATTTTCTGCCATCATTCGTGTTGGGCAGGTTTGGTGGCAAGTAGAAGATATTCCATACTGCTATTCCATACGTTGTTGGAAATGCAGGACACGATCACCCCTCCCCCATTAATGGCAGGTCACATTTCTTGCTGTTCAACATTGGGAGGCTCATTGTACCACATTAGCGTATCATTATTAGGCCCTTACACCGGAATCATACCCCATGCCAAATGATGTGTTCACGGCAGTGTGCTGTCATAACAGCTCAATGTACGACTGATTTCAAAGGCGTGCACCTGGTAAGCAGTGCTCAAGGTGAGCTCAGAGGTGAGCACAGCACTTGTGCACCTGTTGTGCATCTTCGTCGGGAGAGGGGGGGGGACAGGGGAATGAGTCAATGGGAACATGACTGAGTGGGGGTGGGAATGGGGGTGAGTGGGGGTGAACGTGGGTGCGGCATGTTTTCTGGGTCTGGAAGCCATAACTTCCAGGCAAACTCCAAAGTCTGCTAGCTTATGCAGAGGTGGCCTTCAAATATGGCACCCAGTTCATCGAAGGGTCGAGGTGATGGCAAGACAGGCGAATCAGAGCAATACGCTTCTGGAATCCATGTTTGCCAATTGTTTCGACTAAATGCTGCACAATGTGACAGAAAGATCTGCCATTGCCATCGGCGGGCTCAACACCACTTTTTACGCCCAACATCAGACTTGTCAATATTTGCGATGATTGCGCCCAATGTTTTTGTCTCAGGTTTATTACCTTTCATCAGAACTAGAATATTAGGTATTTAACAGGATGTAAGTGCAGAGGAAGCAAAGGCGGCTGGGATAGGGAGGAAAGAACAAAATAAATGTTTGTGATGCGGTGGAAAGCAGGACTGATTACATGACAGAAGGATTGATGGTGCAGGACAGAAGAGGTAGTAAGTCACTGTCCACAAAGGACCAAAAGCAGCCGCCCCCCCCCCCCCCCCCCCCCCCCCCACCCCCACCCCCACCCCCACGTCAAGGGCCTCTCTACCCATTCTCACTGGGGAGTCTATCAGCAGCAAGCATGGGATCAAATCAGCCTGTGATTGGAGGATCTGCTCCACTAATTCTGTCATGCACAAGCACGGGGACGTCTTTCCTCTCATTGGCCCTGTGATTCATTTTTCCCAGATGTTTTGGGGCTCTTAAGGGCAAATTCTCATGCTGCTCCCATGTATTTTGAACGTTGCTAATTTATTAGACTCTTTGTCCAATATTAATCATTGTATCAGCTGAAATTACCTTCAATAAGATTTCAGAAGGCAAAAAATATTTTCCTTCAACCCCATCACAAATGTTGTTCCTTAGCCTCCTGACTCCATCCTCTCCCTGGAAAATGTCAGATATGAAACTAGGCTGGGATATTGCACTTTCTTTTGCCATGGACATAAATGGCAAAGGGGGAGCGAAATATCCTGAAAGGCCAAAAAACAAGATTTGGGATGGCCAGATTTCCCAGAACAATAGTTCCTGCCCCAGCTAGGGACATAATGGGGTTCCACCATGAAAGGCCGAGAACCCTATTAACATACATTTAAATCCCATTAGCAGACCTCCCAGCAGTAACCTCCCCCATGCTGAAATATCTGGCCTTGGAGGCATGACATCACATGAGCATGGTTTACAACTTTTTTTAGGAGGGGGAACTGACGAGCTCACATCCAAGGGGAGTTTGAAGGTGAGCATGCAGTTCTGCACAGGTCACCATGGAGTCTAGGATGAGAGAAAGCACTGGGGAGCTCAAGGCGGGGGGTGGTGGATCAAGCAACAGTGCTTGTGTTCTGGAGGCTTCAGAGCCAGCTTCAGTCTGGGGAGTGATGGGGGGGGTTTCATGGGGTTGGGAAGAGCTGGACCGCACAGGGCATGCGCATTGGGCGGGGGAGGGGGTCAGTGGGTGCACTGGATTGGTAAGGAGGGCACTGGGGCTGGAATCTGGGAGGATGGGAATGACGGCACCAGAGTGGCTGAAGAAGGAGTGGGGGCGGGGGGCTGCAGATGGGGCGAGGAAGTGGCATCAGCGTATCTTGGAGGAGGGGAAACGGTTTGGCCCCTGAAATGGGGGAAAGATTCAGCAACAAGAGGGGAAGGAAGACATTTTTTGAAGCTCACCCACCCTGAAACATAAATCTTCAGCCGATGGGCCTTAGTCTTCCCAAGGGGCCTTATAATAATAATCTTTATCAGTGTCACAAGGTAGCTCGCCGCAGCACAGCATGGCTGACAGAAGCCGGGAGACCCCACTTTTCCTCAAATCCCCTCTAAATCTCCTGCTCCCTATCTTAAATCTACGCCAACTGGTTATTGACTCCACTACTAAGGGCAAAGGTTTTTCCAATCTACCCTATCTATATCCCTCATAAATTCCACACCCCAATGAGATCCTTCCTCAGTCTTTTCTGCTGTAAGCATGATAACCTCAGCCTATCTGGCCTCCCTTCATTGCTGAAGCACTCTAGCTCAGGTAACATCCTGGTGAATCTTCTCTGCACCCTTTCTACTGCAATCACATCATAATGCAGCGACCAGAACTGCACATAGTGCTCCAGCTGTGGCCTAATGAGCATTTTATACAGCTCCATCATAACCTCTCTGCTGTTATATTCTATGTCTTACAGCACCAGGTTAAAGTCCAACAGGTTTGTTTCGATGTCACTAGCTTTCGGAGCGCTGCTCCTTCCTCAGGTGAATGCAGAGGTCTGTTCCAGAAACACATATATAGACAAATTCAAAGATGCCAAACAATGCTAGGAATGCGAGCATTAGCAGGTGATTAAATCTTTACAGATCCAGAGATGGGGTAACCCCAGGTTAAAGAGGTGTAAATTGTATCAAGCCAGGACAATTGGTAGGATTTTGCAGGCCAGATGGTGGGGGATGAATGTAATGCGACATGAATCCCAGGTCCCGGTTGAGGCTGCACTCATGTGTGCGGAACTTGGCTATAAGTTTCTGCTCGGCGATTCTGCGTTGTCGCGGGTCCTGAAGGCCGCCTTGGAGAACGCTTACCCGGAGATCAGAGGCTGAATGCCCTTGACTGCTGAAGTGTTCCCCGACTGGAAGGGAACATTCCTGCCTGGTGATTGTTGCGCGATGTCCGTTCATTCGTTGTCGCAGCGTCTGCATGGTCTCGCCAATGTACCACGCTTCGGGACATCCTTTCCTGCAGCGTATGAGGTAGACAACGTTGGCCGAGTCGCACGAGTATGTACCGCGTACCTGGTGGGTGGTGTTCTCACGTGTAATAGTGGTATCCATGTCAATGATCTGGCACGTCTTGCAGAGATTGCCATGACAGGGTTGTGTGGTCCCTGGTCTGAAGACTGGGTAGTTTGCTGCAAACAATGGTTCGTTTGAGGTTGCGCGGTTGTTTGAAGGCAACTAGTGGGGGTGTGGGGATGACCTTGGCAAGATGTTCATCGTCATCAATGACGTGTTGAAGGCTGTGAAGAAGATGACGTAGTTTCTCCGCTCCGGGGAAGTACTGGACGACGAAGGGTATTCTGTCGGTTGTGTCCCATGTTTGTCTTCTGAGGAGGTCGGTCCGGTTTTTCGCTGTGGCGCGTTGGAACTGTCGATCGATGAGTCGAGTGCCATATCCCGTTCGTACGAGGGCATCTTTCAACGTCTGTAGATGTCTGTTACGCTCCTCCTCGTCTGAGCAGATCCTGTGTATACGGAGCGCTTGTCCATAGGGGATGGCTTCTTTAATGTGTTTAGGGTGGAAGCTGGAGAAGTGGAGCATCATGAGGTTATCCGTGGGTTTGCGGTAAAGCGACGTGCTGAGGTGACCGTCCTTGATGGAGACGAGTGTGTCCAAGAATGCAACTGATTTTGGAGAGTAGTCCATGGTGAGTCTGATGGTTGGATGGAACTTATTAATGTCATCGTGTAGTCGTTTCAGTGATTCTTCGCCGTGGGTCCAAAGGAAAAAAATGTCATCGATGTATCTGGTGTATAAAGTCGGTTGAAGGTCCTGTGCGGTGAGTAAGTCCTGTTCAAACTTGTGCATGAAGATGTTGGCGTATTGAGGTGCGAATTTGGTCCCCATGGCTGTTCCGTGCGTCTGGATGAAGAACCTGTTGTCGAAGGTGAAGACGTTGTGATCCAGAATGAAGCAGATGAGTTGCAGAATTGCGTCTGGAGATTGGCAGTTGTCGGTGTTGAGTACTGAGGCTGTTGCAGCAATGCCGTCGTCATGGGGCATGCTGGTGTAGAGTGCCGAGACGTCCATTGTGACGAGGAATGTTCCTGGTTCAACTGGTCCATGGGTGCTGAGTTTCTGTAGGAAGTCCGTCGTGTCGCGCCAGAAGCTGGGTGTACCTTGTACGATGGGCTTCAAGATGCCCTCGATGTAGCCAGAGAGGTTCTCACACAGGGTCCCATTGCCTGAAACGATAGGGCGGCCTGGTGTGTTGGCCTTATGTATTTTCGGGAGGCAGTAGAGATCTCCAATGCGGGGAGTACATGGGATGAGAGCACGTAGGGTGCTCTGAAGATCTGGATCCAAGGTCTTGATCAGTCTGTTAAGTTGACGGATGTGTTCCTTGGTCGGATCTGCGGGTAACTGTCTGTAGTGTTCTTGGTTGTTCAGTTGTCGGTATACTTCTTTGCAGTAGTCCGTTCTGTTCAGTACGACAGATACCCCCCTTTGTCTGCTGGTTTGATGACGATGCTGTGGTTGGTCTTGAGAGCGCGGATGGCATTGCGTTGTGCTTGGGTGACGTTCGGGGTTGTCATCCTGATGCGTTCCTGATGCACATACTGTAAACACTGTTGGCATATCATTTGCAGCCCCGACCCAGTACTCTCCAGGGCCCCCACAATTCTCTGCCTCCAATGGGCCGAATATCCAACAGCATGGTTCACTTGTGCTTTCAAAAATCGTGAAAGCGGCATCATGGCTGATGAGGGAGAGAGAAGAGGTAGGACACGTAGAGGCACGACCATAGTCTGCTGGGCCGGACACTGGCCGGATTGGCTGGGGGGTTGGAGGGGGGGGGGGGTGCCTGCCAGGGCCAAGGGGGAACGGCCGTGTGGCAGGGGTGACTCCCCACAAGACTGGGTTGATGTCAGGCATGGACCGCCATTGCCACGGCCTGCAAGGCAGCCATATTGCTGCGCACCCCACTGACCACCCACCTTGTCCTTGAATCTGTAGTGGCACCGGCCATATGGGTGCCCCCCACCCCAGACTCCACCCTACCCTCCGCCATACCACCCCCCTCGGCTGCCACCCACTGGTGGGGCATCACTTGGCCCATCCAAGGGCAACGCCCACAGTAGCCTCTACGGGGCTCCGGATGGAGGCCATGGAGCATACTATTGGCAAGGGCGGCGCCAACCAACAGTACCCCTGGCAGCAGGAATGGGCACCAGGGACAGAGCCATGGGTGTGGGGAGGGGGACATGCAGGGGCAGAGCCCGCTGTGCCAACCGAGGGCACCGTGTAGCTCGGTGGACCTGGTTGGGCACGGTGGTACACACCATTCTAACGTGTTGGCCTTTCACCCCCTGTAGACATTGGATATTGAAGTTCATGACATATTCTTCATTCCAAATGGCATGACCTTAAATTGATACAGACTATTTAATGTCACAAAAAACAAAATTTCCTTCGCTCTAAGGCACTTGCCAATATAATAATAATCTTTATTGTCACAAGTAGGCTTACATTAACATGGCAATTAAGTTAGTGTGAAAAGCCCCCAGTCGCCACATTTCGGCATCTGTTCGGGTACACAGAGGGAGAATTCAGAATATCTAATTCACGTAACAGCATGTCTTTCGGGACTTGTGGGAGGAAACCTGGTGGAAACCCATGCAGACACCTTTAAGTAAGTCAAGTTTGGTAATAAAATTGGCTTCCCCCACCTTTTCAACACAGTCTTCCAAACGGAAAATAGCGTACGAATCTGACTTCATAACTACATTGATCTTTCTATGGTCTGCACATAATTGTTGTGTTCCATCCAGTTTTGGTACCATGACAATCAGTGAGGTTCAATTGCTGCAACTCACTTCAATAATATCGTGTTTAAGCATAGCGTCAATCTCCTTTTGTACCTATGCTATATTTGCACTTCCCAATTTATTCTCACACTCACGTACAGCTCTATGTGACTGTAATAACTCTTTTAGGTCATTTTTATTTTACTCTGGACGGCAATTCAATAATTTATCCCAATTGTTTAATACATTCTCATCGTGCAATTCAATTTGAGGAATGGCAAATTCAGAATAATCGGGATTTATCTCTTCTCCCTGAGTTATAACAACAAACACTTCCTCCTTTCCAGCATGCTAGCATAGTGGTTAGCACTATGGCTTCATAGCGACAGGGCCACAGGTTTGATTCCTGGCTTGGGTCACTGTCTATGCAGAGTCTGCACGGTCTCTCCGTGTCTGCGTAGGTTTCCTCCAGGTGCTCCAGTTTCCTCCCACAAGTCCCAAAATATGTGTTGTTAGGTGAATTGGATGTTCTGAATCCTCCCTCAGTGTACCCGAACAGACACCGCAATGTGGTGACTAGGGGTTTTTCACAGTAACTTCATTGAAGAGTTAATGTAAGCCTACTTGTGGCATAAGAACATAAGAACTAGTAGCAGGAGTAGGCCATCTGGCCCCTCGAACCTGCTCCAACATTCAATGAGATCATGGCTGATCTTTTGTGGACTCAGCTCCACTTTCCGGCCCGAACACCATAACCCTTAATCCCTTTATTCTTCAAAAAACTATCTATCTTTATCTTAAAAACATTTAATAAAGGAGCCTCTACTGCTTCACTGGGCAAGGAATTCCATAGATTCACAACCCTTTGGGTGAAGAAGTTCCTCCTAAACTCAGTCCTAAATCTACTTCCCCTTATTTTGAGGCTATGTCCCCTTGTTCTGCTTTCACCCGCCAGTGGAAACAACCTGCCCGCATCTATCCTATCTATTCCCTTCATAATTTTATATGTTTCTATAAGATCCTCCCTCATCATTCTAAATTCCAACGAGTACAGTCCCAGTCTACTCAACCTCTCCTCGTAATCCAACCCCTTCAGCTCTGGGATTAACCTAGTGAAACGCCTCTGCACACCCGCCAGTGCAAGTACGTCCTTTCTCAAGTAAGGAGACCAAAACTGAACACAATACTCCAGGTGTGGCCTCACTAACACCGTATACAATTGCAGCATAACCTTCCTAGTCTTAAACTCCATCCCTCTAGCAATGAAGGACAAAATTCCATTTGCCTTCTTAATTACCTGTTGCACCTGTAAACCAACTTTTTGCGACTCATGCACTAGCACACCCAGGTCTCTCTGCACAGCAGCATGTTTTAATATTTTAGCATTTAAATAATAATCCCTTTTGCTGTTATTCCTACCAAAATGGATAACCTCACATTTGTCAACATTGTATTCCATCTGCCAGACCCTAGCCCATTCACTTAGCCTATCCAAATCCCTCTGCAGGCTTCCAGTATCCTCTGCACTTTTTGCTTTACCACTCATCGTAGTGTCGTCTGCAAACTTGGACACATTGCCCTTGGTCCCCAACTCATCTCTGTAAATTGTGAACAATTGTGGGCCCATCACTGATCCCTGAGGGACACCACTAGCTACTGATTGCCAACCAGAGAAACACCCATTAATCCCCACTCTTTGCTTTCTATTAATTAACCAATCTTCTATCCATGCTACTACTTTCCCCTTAATGCCATGCATCTTTATCTTATGCAGCAACCTTTTGTGTGGCACCTTGTCAAAGGCTTTCTGGAAATCCAGATATACCACATCCATTGGCTCCCCGTTATCTACCGCACTGGTAATGTCCTCAAAAAATTCCACTAAATTAGTTAGGCACGACCTGCCCTTTATGAACCCATGCTGCGTCTGCCCAATGGGACAATTTCCATCCAGATGCCTCGCTATTTCTTCCTTGATGATAGATTCCAGCATATTCCCTACTATCGAAGTTAAGTTCACTGGCCTATAATTACCCGCTTTCTGCCTACCTCCTTTTTTAAACAGTGGTGTCACGTTTGCTAATTTCTAATCCGCCAGGACCACCCCAGAGTCTATTGAATTTTGGTAAATTATCACTAGTGCATTTGCAATTTCCCTAGCCATCTCTTTTAGCACTCTGGATGCATTCCATCAGGTCCAGGAGACTTGTCTACCTTTAGCCCCATTAGCTTGCCCATCACTACCTCCTTGGTGATAACAATCCTCTCAAGGTCCTCACCTGTCAGAGCCTCATTTCCATCAGTCACTGGCATGTTATTTGTGTCTTGCAAGGTGACGACCGACCCAAAAAACCTGTTCAGTTCCTCAGCCATTTCCTCATCTCCAATTATTAAATCTTCCTTCTCATCCTCTAAAGGACCAATATTTACCTTAGACACTCTTTTTTGTTTTATGTATTTGTAGAAACTTTTACTACCTGTTTTTATATTCTGAGCAAGTTTACTCTCATAATCTATCTTACTCTTCTTTATAGCTTTTTTAGTAGCTTTCTGTTGCCCCCTAAAGATTTCCCAGTCCTCTAGTCTCCCACTGATCTTTGCTACTTTGTCTTCCACTGTGAAGACCGACCCAAAAAACATAGAACACAGAACATAGAACGATACAGCGTAGTACAGGCCCTTCGGCCCACGATGTTGCACCAACATGGGAAGTCAAAAAACAAAAGCCATCTAACCTACACTATGCCATTATCATCCATATGCTTATCCAATAAACTTTTAAATGCCCTCAATGTTGGCGAGTTCACTACTGTTGCAGGTAGGGCATTCCACGGCCTCACCACTCTTTGCGTAAAGAACCTACCTCTGACCTCTGTCCTATATCTATTACCCCTCAGTTTAAGGCTATGTCCCCTCATGCTAGCCATTTCCATCCGCTGGAGAAGGCTCTCACTGTCCACCCTATCTAACCCCCTGATCATTTTGTATGCCTCTATTAAGTCTCCTCTTAACCTTCTCTCTAACGAATACAACCTCAAGTCCATCAGCCTTTCCTCATAAGATTTTCCCTCCATACCAGGCAACATCCTGGTAAATCTCCTCTGCACCCGCTCCAAAGCTCCCACGTCCTTCCTATAATGAGGTGACCAGAACTGTACGCAATACTCCAAATGCGGCCGTACCAGAGTTTTGTACAGCTGCAACATGACCTCATGACTCCGGAACTCAATCCCTCTACCAATAAAGGCCAACACTCCATAGGCCTTCTTCACACCCCTATCAACCTGGGTGGCAACTTTCAGGGATCTATGTACATGGACACCGAGATCCCTCTGCTCATCCACACTTCCAAGAACTTTACCATTAGCCAAATATTTCGCATTCCTGTTTTTCCTTCCAAAGTGAATCACCTCACACTTCTCTACATTAAACTCCATTTGCCACCTCTCAGCCCAGCTCCGCAGCTTATCTATGTCCCTCTGTAACCTGCAACATCCTTCCGCACTGTCGACAACACCACCGACTTTAGTGTTGTCTGCAAATTTACTCACCCACCCTTCTGCGCCCTCCTCTCGGTAATTTATAAAAATGACAAACAGCAACGGCCCCAGAACAGATCCTTGTGGTACGCCACTTGTAACTGAACTCCATTCTGAACATTTCCCATCAACCACCACCCTCTGTCTTCTTTCAGCTAGCCAATTTCTGATCCACATCTCTAAATCACCCTCAATCCCCAGCCTCTGTATTTTCTGCAATAGCCTACCGTGGGGAACCTTATCAAACGCTTTACTGAAATCCATATACACCACATCAACTGCTCTACCCTCATCTACCTGTTCAGTCACCTTCTCAAAGAACTCAATAAGGTTTGTGAGGCATGACCTACCCTTCACAAAGCCATGCTGACTATCCCTAATCATATTATTACTAACTCGATGATTATAAATCTTGTCTCTTATAATCCCCTCCAAGACTTTACCCACAACAGACGTGAGGCTCACCGGTCTATAGTTGCCGGGGTTGTCTCTACTCCCCTTCTTGAACAAAGGAACCACATTTGCTATCCTCCAGTCCTCTGGCACTATTCCTGTAGCCAATGATGACATAAAAATCAAAGCAATCTCTTCCCTGGCTTCCCAGAGAATCCTAGGATAAATCCCATCAGGCCCTGGGGACTTATCTATTTTCCGCCTGTCCAGAATTGCCAACACCTCTTCCCTACGTACCACAATGCCATCTATTCTAATAGCCTGGGTCTCAGCATTCTCCTCCACAACATTCTCTTTTTCCTGAGTGAATACTGACGAAAAATATTCATTTAGTATCTCGCCTATCTCTTTAGACTCCACACACAACTTCCCATCCCTGTCCTTGACTGGCCCTACTCTTACCCTAGTCATTCTTTTATTCCTGACATACCTATAGAAAGCTTTTGGGTTTTCCTTGATCCTACCTGCCAAATACTTCTCATGTCCCCTCCTTGCTCGTCTTAGCTCTCTCTTTAGATCCTTCCTCGTTACCTTGTAACTATCAAGCGCCCCAACTGAAACTTCACACCTCATCTTCACATAGGCCTCCTTCTTCCTCTTAACAAGAGATTCCACTTCTTTGGTAAACCACGGTTCCCTCGCTCAACGCCTTCCTCCCTGCCTGACCGGTACGTACTTATCAAGAACACGCAGTAGCTGTTCCTTGAATAAGCTCCACATATCCAGTGTGCCCAACACTTGCAGTCTACTTCTCCAACCTATCCCCCCCAAGTCATGTCTAATGGCATCATAATTGCCCTTCCCCCAGCTATAACTCTTGCCCTGCGGGGAATACTTATCCCTTTCCATCACTAACGTAAACGTCACCGAATTGTGGTCACTGTCCCCAAAGTGCTCACCTACCTCCAAATCTAACACCTGGCCTGGTTCATTACCCAAAACCAAATCCAATGTGGCCTCTCTTCTTGTTGGCCTGTCAACATATTGTGTCAGGAAACCCTCCTGCACACATTGTACAAAAAACGACTCATCTAAAGTACTCGAACTATAGCGTTTCCAGTCAATATTTGGAAAGTTAAAGTCTCCCATAATAACTACCTTGTTACTTTCGCTCTTATCCATAATCATCTTCGCCATCTTTTCCTCTACATCCCTAGAACTATTTGGAGGCCTATAGAAAACTCCCAACAGGGTGACCTCTCCTTTCCTGTTTCTAACCTCAGCCCATACTACCTCGGAAGAAGAGTCCCCATCTAGCATCCTCTCCGCCACCGTAATACTGTTTTTGACTAGCAGTGCCACACCTCCCCCTCTTTTGCCTCCTTCTCTGAGCTTACTAAAACACCTAAACCCCGGAACCTGCAACAACCATTCCTGTCCCTGCTCTATCCATGTCTCCGAAATAGCCACAACATCGAAGTCCCAGGTACCAACCCATGCTGCCAGTTCCCCAACCTTATTTCATATACTCCTGGCATTGAAGTAGACACACTTCAAACCACCTACCTGAACACTGGCCTCCTCCTGCGAAGTCAAATCTGTGCTCCTGACCTCTATACTCTCAATCTCTCGTACCCTAAAACTACAATCCAGGTTCCCATGCCCCTGCTGCATTAGTTTAAACCCCCCCCAAAGAGCACTAACAAATCTCCCCCCCAGGATATTTGTGCCCCTCAGGTTCAGA
This sequence comes from Scyliorhinus torazame, assembly GCF_047496885.1. Taxonomy (NCBI): domain Eukaryota; kingdom Metazoa; phylum Chordata; class Chondrichthyes; order Carcharhiniformes; family Scyliorhinidae; genus Scyliorhinus; species Scyliorhinus torazame. Next base: position 28,867,847 of record NC_092723.1, read on the forward strand.
TGTAGGCCATCCTGTCTGTAGAGGTCCCACCTTCCCCAGAAAGAGCCCCAGTTATCCAGAAATCTGAATCCCTCCCGCCTGCACCATCCCTGTAGCCACGTGTTTAATTGCTCTCTCTCCCTATTCCTCATCTCATTATCACGTGGCACGGGCAACAACCCAGAGATAACAACTCTGTTTGTTCTCGTTCTGAGCTTCCATCCTAGCTCCCTGAAAGCCTGCCTGACATCCTTGTCCCCTTTCCTACCTATGTCGTTAGTGCCAATGTGGACCACGACTTGGGGCTGCTCCCCCTCCCCCTTAAGGACCCGAAAAACATGATCCGAGACATCACGTACCCTTGCACCTGGCAGGCAACATACCAAACGTGAGTCTCTCTCGCTCCCACAAAATCTCCTATCTGTGCCCCTGACTATCGAGTCCCCAATTACTAATGCTCTGCTCCTCTCCCCCTTTCCCTTCTGAGCAACAGGGACAGACTCCGTGCCAGAGGCTCGTACCCCATGGCTTACCCCTGGTAAGTCCCCCCCCCCACAAGTATCCAAAGTGGTATACTTGTTACTCAGGGAAACAACCGCAGGGGATCCCTGCACTGACTGCTTCTTCCCAGTCCCTCTTACAGTTACCCATTTATCGCCAATCTTTGGTGTAACTAATTCCCTGAAGCTGCTATCTATGACCCCCTCTGCCTCCCGAATGATCCGAAGTTCATCCGACTCCAGCTCCAGTTCCCTAACTCGGTCTTGGAGGAGCTGGAGATGGCTGCACTTCCTGCAGGTAAAATCAGCAGGGACACTAACGGCATCCCTCACCTCAAACATCCTGCAGGAGGAACATTGCACTCTCTTCCCTGCCATCCCTCTAACCTCCAACCAAGATCTGGTTAATAAATAAATAAAAAATAAAAATATATAATAATAATATAATGTGGCACTTACCTCACACCAATGGGTCTTATTATTAGGTTAGAGGAGGAGGGCGGGTGGGGGACACTACACGTGTAGTGTCTTGGGTTTCCTCTCCACCAGAACTTATTGGTTGGGGGGGGGGCGGGGAACCTTCCCAGAAGTCCGCGCGTCGAACTTCTGGTTCCCGCCTTATATTTAAAAAAAACAGAAAAGAAGAACAGAAACGGGACCAGGTAAGTGTTTTTAAAGTAAATACTCACTCCCAGAAGGCCCCTGCACGCCGCTCCTGCCGAAATTCAAAGGGCTGCTCCTGCAAAGGTAAGTGTTTTTAAAGTAAATACTCATCTCCCAGAAGGCCCCTGCACGCCACTCCCGCCAAAATTCAAAGGGCTGCTCCTGCAACGGTAAGTGTAAACCTGTTCAGTTCCTCAGCCATTTCCTCATCTCCCATTGCAGTTGCAGAAGTCCAGCGATGATCCAAACGCATGTCAGCAGTCCTTGCTTCATCCTGTGTTGTCTGTTTCCATGTAATCCTGGGGATGCAAGCATAGTATCTGTTTTTATCTTTGGTTAATATCTCATTTTGTTAGTCTTTCTCTGCTTACTTCAATTACCCGTTAAGATTGATACCATGTGTGAGTCCCTCATTTTTTTTTTGTGAAATGCCATTTTGGAGAGACAAGAAATGCAATTTTTTAAAGATACCCTCGCAGCTTGTGGTCGATGTGGGGAGTGGTCGGACAATTTCTTCGACCAGTCTTTCCTTTACTTGCAACCAGTGGTGGTTGAGGCTTATCTTAACCAGCCGAATTTCAGGGCGGCCAGTTTTATAGAGTTTCATCCCAGGGCTCAGAGGTAGTTTGCGTGTAGCATGCATGTAAATAGCATGCGGGGAGCGACCAGGGGGTTGCGGAAGGTAAAGGAAAGAAGGGGTGAGCGTACGGAACATGGCAAAATACATCCTTTATACCACAACCAAAGGGAGAGTAGAGAAGGTGAAACTACCAAAGGCAACGCAGAGTATAGAGAACCATTCCAGAGTGTATGAAGTGACGGGTACATGAGCTGCGTGTGGGCCGCTGCGGGAAAAGAATGCGTGGACTCCCCAGGTAGGGCAGGGATTAGTGCCGTTACTCCACTACCCGAGTTTAGCTGACCGGATGAATTTGGGGTCCTCAGGTAGGGAGGGGATTAGTGTCGTTACTCCCTACCTGGGTGGGCGGCAAGAGTTTGTAGTCGTGTGGAGACTTGTCATAAAGACTGGGAGAATAGTGAGCTGTTTCTCAACAAGCGTGTGCCTTTAACTGACATTGGGTATCGTACCCTCGAATCAGAAGAGTAATTTTGTGTCGGGCAACATGAATTAAAACCATGTAGTAGAAAAAGAAGGAAAAACACGGGCAGGCTCCATCAGAACTTTGGACACCTTAATACTTAGGCGGTGTCTCTTTCTCATCTGGACACCTCAGCGTTCTGTACCAAACAGTGTTGTAAAGATTACCAAAACGAGAATCAGTATCTGAATCATCAACATCACCCGGTTGCCGGACTCGTGGCTGCCATTTCTGTGCCTTGGCCGCGTGGGCCATCGGATGGTCCGAATCGCAGTGCCTTACCAGTCTACAAGAGTTGTCGCGGTGCCAAAGAGGGGCTTGTTTGTTGTGAGGCGTAGGGGCGTTGGGAGTGGAGGACAATTTACTGTGGCCGGGCGGTGCCTGTGGCAGTGGCTGGGGAAGGGCATATAGGGGGTCAAAGATATCTAAGTTGTGGGTCCGGGGGCTGGAGTGACTGGGAGCAGAGAGATCGCGCCAGTGTTCAGGGATAGTAATCAAATCTGGGAGGCTCTCGCTGTCGTCGGAGTCAAGTACAAGGTGAAAGTCTGTACCTGTGGGCAGAGACAAGTTTGGGTCTGTGGGCGTAGACAAGGGATAAATGCCGGCATGGCTGGGGGAGGGTTGGCGTAGGGGACGGACTAGGCTGTCGATGGCAGGGCGTAATCGTCTCCTATTGCCAGAGAGATAAGGTGGGAGTGGGTGCATTGTGATCCATAGACTTTGAGTTGGTTGATGTGGAACCAACCAGTTTTATTGTTGGGGTACGTTATCTTGTACATAGAGGGGCTCACTTTGTCCGAAATGGAGTAGGGTCCTGCAAATTTTGGGGAGAGGAAAGAACTGGGGTTGTAAAGTGAAATCATTACTTGCTGGCCGACTGTGTACTCTACGGGGTGGACGGTTTTGTCAAAGCAGGCTTTACTCTGTTTCTTTCTGGCGCCTAATCGGACAGCTGCAGCGAGTTGTGCCACTTTAATGTTATCTGTAACCTGTTGGACTGCTTTTTCGTGGGTGAGGGCAGTTACTGTGGGGCTTGCCAGATCGAGACCTAATAAATATTCATTACCCTTCATGGGCCGTCCGGTCATGAGAGTGTGGGGGGTGAAATCTGTGGAACTGGAAAAGGTGTTCCGAATAAACATGAGAGCAAATGGGAATACTGTGTCCCACGTTCCTAATGGTCGTTTTTAAAGTTCGATTTATTCTCTCGACAATGCCACTGGATTGGGGGTGATATGCTATACGGAATTTCTGCCTGATCCCAAAAATTGTTAAAACATTTTGCATGACTCTGCTGGTGAAGTGGAAACCTTGGTCTAACTCAATGCTGCGGGGGAGATCCCAGCGTGTGAATATCTGTTGGGTCAAAATCTTAGCGGTGGCCTTTGCTGTGTTTGTCCAAGAGGGAAATGCTTCTACCCATTTAGTAAAGGTGTCGATTACAACCAGCACATATTTGAAACCGTTTCTGCAAGGGGGAAGGGGGCCAATGTAATCGATTTGCAAATTTGTCCAAGGGCCATTCACAGGTCGGATGTGACATAATTATCCTTTCTTTGAGTAACGTTCAGGATTGTTCTGAGCACAGATAAGGCAATTCTTGACATAATGGGTTACATCGCTTTTTAAATCGGGCCACCAACACAAAGATCTTAAATGGCAATGGTATTGTCTATCCCCTAATGTCCGTGTCCGTCATGAAATTGGTAAATTAAATTGGTAAATGAGCTGGTTTCTGTCCTGTGTGGGGACCACATAAATTCATCCTTCCACTTATCATAGGGGGCTGGGAAGGTGCCGTCTAAAACCTGTTTGAGGGTGTCGTCTGCTTTTTGGCCTTGAGATAGATCCTCAATATTGGCCTTGGAAACTTGGACTGAGTGTATCGGTTCGCTTTTCGGTGGCTGCCAGAAGTGACCATGGCGTGATCCTGCTTTAGCTAAGGTGTCTGCCTTCACATTACCCGTTGGGGAGGAGCGATGATGGCTTTTTAGTTCTGATTTGGCTGACTGAACCGTCCATTTTTTAAAAAAAAAATGTTTTAAATTTTGTCCTTTTTCACATTTTCTCCCACATTTACATCCATCAACAATAAACAATAATCAGCAAGATATGTCAGTCACCATAATAACAATGATCCCATCTACCCACCAACCCCCAAACCTCAACCCGCATGTTTACATAAACAAATGACAGACAGGAATCAGGGATTACCTGTAGTCACCCTTAATCTTACACAGCTCTCCCCCGCCCCCCCCCACCCCAGGTCTCCAGCTTCTCCCGTCCACTGCCTCTTGTAAAACTCCTCCTCCCAACCACGGTTCCTGCCCCCAACTTTCCACCCCGGCTAGACCACTCGGACCCTGTTCTGCCAGGCTCCGATGGCCGCAGCCCCTCCCCCCACCTCACTCCCATTCACTGGCCGGCTTAAACCGGCCAGCGTGTAGGCCCCCGCCCGGGTCTCTTTCCCACTTGCCCGGCCCTAGGAAAGCCCAAAGATCCCCTTTTAGCACACAAACCCCGCATATCCACCTACACCCCAAAGAACCCTCATTTCGAGTGAAAGTCCCGTCCCTTCCCTTGTCCAAATATATACCACATTGGCTCCTTTAGTCTCTGCACCCGCACGCAGTGATACAAAAAAGAAGAAAATACAGTCATGAAGTTACATCGGCACATGGCCATTCCTCAATTTCTCAGTTCTGCCACAGTCCTTCTGCTTTCGCAAACTCCTCCGCTGCTTCCGCCGTTCCAAAATAAAAGTCCCTGAGCTCATAAGTCACCCTCAGCTTCGCTGGATATACAATGCCGCACCGCACCTTGCTAATGTACAGTGCCCTCTTCACCCGGTTGAAGGCAGCCCGCCTCCTTGCCAGCTCCACCGTAAAGTCCTGGTATACACGTATACCAGCTCCAGCCCACTGCACCACCCGCTTCTGCTTGGCCCAGCTCAGGACCTTCTCCTTCACACTGTACCTACGGAAGCACAGAGTCACTGCCCTTGGCGGCTCACTCGCCTTTGGTACAGGCCTCCACGACCGATGAGCCCGATCCAGTTCATATCGGGAGGGATCCTCCCCCAATAGTTTTGCCAGCATCGCGGCAAAATACTCAGTCGGCTTTGGTCCTTCAACTCCTTCGGGCAGCCCCACAATCCTCAAATTCTGTTGCCTGGATCTGTTTTCCAGGTCTTCCATTTTTCCTCGCAGATCCTTGTTAGTATCCATCACCTTCCGCATCTCTTTCCCCATCGAGGCAAGTTGATCCCTGTGCTGCAATAACGTCTCCTCCACTTCCTTCAGCGCCTCTCCTTGCTCTCGAACCTCCGGCACTGCGCTCGCCACCTCCGTCCTCACCGGGGAAACCGCCTCCTCCATCAGCACACTCAAAACCTCCCTCATCTCCTTCCTCACCGTCTCCATGCATTTCGCAATCTGCGCCAACTGCTTTTCAAATTCCGCAGCCATCACCTTAGTTATTTCTTCAGCCGTAAGCAGTGCGGCCTTCCCTGGTGCTCCAGCCTCCATTTTCCTTGGTGACCCCGTGGTGACCTTTCCACTCCCCGACGGACCTCCAGCTGTTTTTGTTTCTGCCGTTTTTTTGCTCACCCTCGACATTCCTCTTTGTTTTTTTTTTCCTCCTATATCTTCACTGTGCCTCCTCTGTGCCTTCTCCCTGCTTCTGCTGTCTCCGTGGACCCTGGGACCGGGCTTAAAGCCCCTAAAATGCCGTTCCCGAACGGGAGCCCTCCATTGTGCGGCCGCCTCCCGCCCGCCGTCACCGGAAGTCGACTGAACCGTCCTTTAATCTACCATCTAGTCATAGTTGCGTGGGGGTGTGCTCGGTCAAGATCGTGACTGGGTTGAGACCTGTGATGTACGCATAGTACTGTACTGCTCAAAAGACTGCGAGCAAGAGCCGTACGCACGCTGAGAATCCTTGCTCTACGGGGTCTAATACTCTTGAGGCATAGGCTAAGGGTCCTAAGTGATCGTGTCATTCTTGCAGGAGCACTGCTGATAGGGTTCGGTCGGTGGTTGCTACTTCTATGGCATAGGGCAAGCCTGGGTCTGGAACTTGTAAAGCGGGGGCTGAGCCTAGGCAAGGTTTTAAATCATCAATGGCGTCTGTGTGCTGCAGAAGCCATTCCCATGGGGCATTCTTTTTAAGGAGCTCTGAGAGGGGGTTGCTTTGGTGGCAATACCATCTATATAATTTCTGCAGTATCCTACCAAACCTAGGAATGACCGGAGTGCAGTGACATTTTGGGGCAGGGGCAATTTAACGATGGATTCAATCCGTTTTTGCTCAATTTCTCTTTTCCCGTGGGTGACGATGGTGCCTAAATAAAGAACCTTTTCCTTTAAAATCTGGGAATTTTAGGGTTTACCTTACATCCGATTGATTGCAGTAGGCCTAGTAATTCAGATAAGAGCTCTACGTGTGCCTCTTTTGTGTCCGTTTGCAAGAGCAGATCGTCTACATATTGTATTAGGCATTCGGCTCGGGAGAATTTAGAAAGTCCGTGGCCAATTGTCAGTGGAAGATGGAGGGGGAGTTATGGAATCCTTGTGGGAGGCATGCCCATGTGTACTGCTGCCCTTGAAACGTAAATACGAATTTATACTGGCAGGACGTGTATAACGGGATGGACCAAAAGCCATTGCTGATGTCCAACACTGTGAAGTACTTTGCCTGTACTCCCTGTTTGAACATGGTCGCGGGACACGTGGCAACAGTGGGGGCTGCTAAAGGGGTTACCTTATTAAGTTCTCAGTAGTCATCGTTCGTCGCCATGAACCATCGGGCTTCTTTACTGGCCAAAGAGGAGCATTATTTGTGGAAGCTACGGGTCGAATAACTCCTTGGTCTAACAAACTTTTAATAACCTTCGAAATCTCACCCTCGGCTTGCTGTGGGAAACCGTATTGCTTTTGCGGCTTTGGATCGGGACCTGAAATTTGCACTGTACCTGGGATCGTCCCACAATTGTGTTTGTGTTGTGCGAACAAAGCTTTGTATTTTATGAGGATCTCTCTAATCGTCTGGTCTGCACTAATTGTTTGCGGATTAAACCAATCCGGTCATTCCCCCACTGAGCAAATCCTGTTTTCATAATTCCCTACTGTGAGCGTGGCGGAGGCCCTAGCTGTCCTAGCCATTCGCCAGATACATTTGTTTACTGGGTCAAACGAAAGGTTATGGGAATTCATAAAGTCAATGCCTAAGATGTGTTCTGCTGTTTGGGGTAAGTCAACTAAAACAATGGGGTATTCAGTGCTAATGTTTCCTATCTGGATGGGTACGGGAGCTGTGATACAAGGGTGATGGTGTCTGTGGTGGTCCATTTGTCCTGTTGAAACATGGTGGAGGAGTTTAAAGTGGTGCGGGATCCTCCTGTGTTCCAAAGAAAATCGACTGTATGTCCCCGGACTGTGCCTGTAACTACTGGCCTGCCTGATTTGTCCCAGCGTGTGTCACAGACCCAAGTTGGGGAGTCCGAACACCGTCAATCTGTGGAGTTAAACGCTAAATCGTCTGAAAGGGCGCTAACATTATGCATGGGCCTAACATTGTTCCTAGGTGGGGGGGTTGGTTGTTGGTATCATTGATGGTTCGGGGGTTTTGTCGGCAATCGCGGGCGTAATGTCCTACGTGGCCACAATTGTAACAACCTTGTGGAGCCTGTGCTCTGGGGTACTGTCCCTCGTGTCTACCCTTGTTAATCCATGCTGGGTCCTGGCTAGTCCTAACTGGGTGCATGTTTCCTTCTATATCGTCCTGATCTGTCTGTCGGTGGAGGGATTGTTCCCATGCTCTAGAAAGTCGTTTAAGTACCCAAACCTCATTGTGTGTGTAGTCTGCGGGATCGTAGTTTACACAAGCCTTTTGACCTGCGTCTGTGGCATGCGAGACTAAGGTGCAGGACCATTTAGTGGGGTCCTCCTCATTTAGGTGTGCACGGGTCCGTATACTGCCATGAAATGAATCCATAGACCAGCAAACGTGGTCGGGTGTTCTCCCTTCTTTTGCCTGCAGTGATTTAAACCCTTGACTGGATCTCCTTTGTTATACCCGTTGGCATCTAATGTGGCTGTTTTCATTTCCTGTAGGGTTCCTCCTGCTACATTTTGGGGTTCTGGCAAAGCTGACCTTACGGACTGGCTAAGGAGCATAACTATTAGCTTAACTTCCTCCCTCTCATCTCGGCCGTACATAACCTTTTGTTGGTGCACCTCCTCAAAGAAGCTGTGCGGGTCTGCGGTGGGGTGGAATGGACTAATTTTCATGCAAGCTTCTCTTAATTGGGTTATGGATAGTGGGGTGGTGTAAACGATATCAGGCTCCTGGTCCAATAACCTACAGGGGTAAGTCAACTAAAACAATGGGGTATTCAGTGCTAATGTTCCCTATCTGGATGGGTACGGGAGCTGTGATATATCCCTGTTGCATGTGGCCTGTGAATCTACTCAGGGTGATGGTGTCTGTGGTGGTCCATTCGTCCTGTTGAAACATGGTGGAGGAGTTTAAAGTGGTGCGGGATCCTCCGTGTCCCGCCACGCTCACAGTAGGGAATTATGAAAACAGGATTTGCTACAGGTTGTGTGGTAACCGGATTCATAGGGGTCAAATTGTGAGTGGGGGTGTGTGCTACCTGTGCAGTTGGTGCTGCGGGTGCTTTCCTTTTTGGGGCATGGGGGGTTTGATTTTGATTTCCTGTGTCCTCTGTGTATCTTTGGGCGCTTTTGTTTAACTCTTGTCAATACAGAGCATCTTCCTCATCTAAATCCTGCCTGAAAGTGTACCTGAAGCCATTCTGTACTGATGGTACTCTGCCTCTGTTCCTTAGTGGAGTTGTGGAGTGCTCTCAAAGTTGCTTTTAAATCTGCGCATTTGCTAGTTAGCTGGGTGACCTGTTGTTCTGTTTCCTCTCTTACCAGGACTACGCGCTGTGTATCTTGGTAGGCTTTATCGTACTGGGTCTGGAAGCTACGAAGGTGAACTAGACAAGATTGATGTGCGCGTTTTACATCGGCCATTTTCCTCACCTTAGCTGCTAACTGTTCCCTGAGTTGCTCAATTATCTTCTCGCTTTCATTACTGTTTCCCTCGTTCTTTTCTTCCTTCTCAATTAACTGCCTACGGAGCGTCTTCACGACGTCCTCTGTGCCACACAACTGTGCTAAACAGGACACTATTGCCATCGGCTTTCTGACTTTCCCTACATTTTTCTTGTGGACCTCGCTTAGGTTCTCCCACCAAGTTTGTCCTATCTTTCCTGGACCTGACTCATCATTAGCGCAAAAGTTCGACCAAAGGGGCCATCCTTTCCCCTTTAAGTATTTCTTTAACTCTTCCTCTCATATAGGGCATTGCTCTGCTCTGTTGGTCACTGCGACCACGGGTTCATGTGGATTCATTAATCTTTCCATTGCTTTCGTGGCCATTACTTCTCTTATTTCTTTCTCTACTTTTAATTTGGGACAGAGGAATAAGGGAACAGGCGATTTGAACAACGGATATGGCTTAAGCTATTTTCCAGCTCATAATCCCTCGATAGTTGTACACAATTCTAACGAGTTTACCTTACTCTTCCTGTTACGTACGCATGAAGGTTAGTACACACTTCCGAAATTCGGTTATTTGGTCGATATGGAACTTGCACTTGTGGTTCTTTCTCTTTCTCGTAATTGGATACAAAGTTTGTGGGTTCTCTCGGAGTGTCAAAGTCACTTCTAACCGAGTCCCATCAGAGTCGCCAATAATGTTGCTCTGCTTTGATCCCTAAAGCGTCGCCAATACTTTGGGTATTTCTATTCATCTTGGTGAACCACAAGCCTTCCCTTATATCGATCAAATGACCACACAACCAGTTAGTTAGTTCAAAAGATGGTTTATTTACATACACAAGAGTTATCTCAACATACAAACACAATATCTACTATGAGTTAAACTACACCTATCAGCTACAATAACCTAGACTTAACTTCAGGGCGACCGGCACTGTGAAAATGGACAAGGCCTTTATCTGGATTTCACTCGGCTGGTTCGAAGAAAATTGTTCTGTCTCTGCTGGGCTCAACCGTCAGGTAGCGATCGTTGGTCTTGAATTTAGCTAGCTGTTCCTGTTGCGATTGGGCTAGCACAGGCCGGAGCCAAAAGAGACGAACACATGGCTGCGTCCTCTTTTATCCCCCTGGGATTTTGCGAACTTTGGGGCGATCCTTAATGTTGGATCCAATAGTTCGACAGGGATCTGCTCACTCTCTTCGATTTCGGCCAATAAAGGAGCGGGTGCCTTGGTAGCTGGACGGGTCCTTAGCGGTCATTGACCTTGGCAGTTGTGTTTCCTGAGTAAGGGGAGTGGTGCCGATCAGTCTGTGGCTGTACCGATTGCTTGATTGGAGTTCTATTGTCCTGGGAAATGGACCATTAAAATGCCAACCAGCGAAAATTTAGGTCAGATCTGGTTACCTGTGTTTTAGATACACATAGACTGCGTTTCTGTCTGGGTCCTGGGTTGGCCATAATTCCAATGGTCCTTTGCAGGTGGCCATCGTAGATGGCTACAGTCTCCCCTAATGAGCCACCAATTCATCTCCAAGACAACTCCCATATACCCTCTGACTAGTATTTTTTTAAAAATATATATTTTATTGAAATTTTCAAACATAAATTTTCCATTTTTACAACTTGATAAAGGAATATACATTAAACGTTATTTAAATAATATATTAAACTAACAACAATGAAAAAAGAGATAAACAAAAAGCCAATATCAACAACTGGCGAAAAACAAAAACACGGAATAATACTCCCCCCCCCCCCCCCCCCCGGGGTTGCTACTGCTGTCCTTTCTGTTTATTTTCCATTATTGTTCTGCGAGATAGTCAAGGAACGGTTACCACCGCCTGGTGAACCCCTGAGCCGATCCTCTTAACGCATATTTTATTCACTCCAGTCTTATGAACCCTGCCATGTCATTTATCCAGGCCTCCACGCCCGGCGGCTTCGCTTCCTTCCACATAAGTAGGATCCTTCGCCGGGCTACTAGGGACGCAAAGGCCAAGACGTCGGCCTCTTTCTCCTCCTGCACTCCCGGTTCTTCTGCAACCCCAAATATAGCTAACCCCCAGCCTAGTTTGACCCGGACCCCCACCACCTTTGAAATCACTCTTGCCACACCCTCCCAGAACTCATGCAGTGTCAGACACGACCAGAACATGTGAGTGTGGTTCGCCGAGCTTCCTGAGCACCTTCCACATCTATCCTCCACCCCGAAAAACCTGCTCAGTCTTGCTCCCGTCATATGCGCTCTGTGTAGAACCTTAAATTGAATCAGGCTAAGCCTGGCACACGAGGACGAGGAATTTACCCTACTTAGGGCATCTGCCCACAGTCCCTCCTCGATCTCTTCCCCCAGCTCCTCTTCCCATTTTCCCTTCAGCACCTCTACCATCGCCTCCCCCTCGTCTCTCATCTCCCTGTATATTTCGGACACTTCACCTTCTCCAGCCCATGCCCCCGAAATCACTCTATCCTGGATCCCTTGCGTCGGGAGCTGCGGAAATTCCCTCACCTGTTGCCTCGTAAATGCCCTCACTTGCATGTATCGGAAGGCATTCCCTGGTGGCAACTTATATTTTTCCAGCGCTTCCAGACTCGCAAACGTCCCGTCTACAAGCAGGTCCTTCAGCTTCCTAATTCCTGCTCGCTGCCAACATTGAAATCCCCCATCTATCCTCCCCGGGACGAACCTGTGGTTATTCCTTATCGGGGACCACACCGAGGCACCCGTCACTCCCCTGTGTCGTCTCCACTGCCCCCAGATCTTCAAGGTCGCCACCACCACTGGGTTTGTGGTGTACCTTTTTGGGGAGAACGGTAGCGGCGCCGTCACCAGCGCTTTTAGACTCGTTCCCTTACAGGATGCCATCTCTAGCTTTTTCCACGCCGCACCTTCTTCTTCCCTCATCCACTTACAGACCATCGACACATTGGCGGCCCAGTAGTAGTCACTCAGACTCGGCAGTGCCAATCCCCCTCTATCCCTACTGCACTGCAGGAACCCCCTCTTTACCCTCGGGGTCTTTCCCGCCCACACAAAGCTCATAATACTCCTGTCTATTTTTTTGAAAAAGGCCTTTGTGATCAGGATGGGGAGGCACTGAAACACGAAAAGAAACCTCGGGAGGACACCATTTTAACCGCCTGTACTCTGCCCGCCAATGACAGGGGCACCATATCCCACCTCTTAAAGTCCTCCTCCGTCTGCTCTACCAGTCGCGTCAGGTTAAGTTTATGTAGGGTTCCCCAGTTCCTGGCCACCTGAATCCCCAGGTATCGAAAATTCCTTGCCACTCTCCTCAGCGGCAGAGCATCTATCCCCCTGCCCTGTTCCCCGGGGTGCATCACCAAAAGCTCACTCTTTCCCATATTTAATTTGTATCCCGAGAACTCTCCAAACTCCCTGAGTATCTGCATTACCTCTGGCATCCCCTCTACCGGGTCCGCCACATACAGCAGTAAGTCATCTGCATATAGTGACACTCGCTGTTCCTCTCCCCCTCTAAGCACCCCCCTCCATTTCTTAGAATCCCTCAGCGCTATGGCCAATGTTTCAATTGCCAACGCGAACAATAACGGGGACAGGGGGCACCCTTGTCTTGTACCCCTATGTAGTCGAAAGTATCCCGATCTTTGCCTGTTTGTAACGACGCTTGCCACCGGGGCCCCGTACAAGAGTCTAACCCATCTAATGAACCCCTCCCCGAACCCAAATCTCTTCAGCACCTCCCACAGATAGTCCCACTCCACCCTATCGAATGCCTTCTCTGCATCCATCGCCACCGCTATCTCTGCCTCCCCCTCTGGTGGGGGCATCATCATCACCCCCAGCAACCTTCGTACATTGGCATTCAGTTGTCTCCCCTTTACAAACCCTGTCTGGTCGTCATGTACCACCCCTGGGACACAATCCTCTATCCTTGTCGCCATCACTTTGGCCAGCAGTTTGGCGTCTACACTTAGGAGTGAGATGGGCCTGTATGACCCGCACTGCAACCGGTCTTTGTCTTGTTTCAGAATTAGCGATATCGTCGCCTCCGACATTGTCGGGGGTAATATCCCCCTTTCCTTAGCCTCATTAAAGGTTTTCGCCAAAAGCGGGGCCAGCAGGTCCATACACTTCCTATAAAATTCCACCGGGAACCCATCTGGTCCCGGGGCCTTCCCTGCTTGCATGTTCCCTATTCCTTTGATCACCTCATCCACCTCAATCGGCGCCCCCAGACCTGCCACCTCCTGCCCCTACACCCTTGGGAACTCTGGCTGATCCAAAAAGTGTATCATTCCTTCTTTCCCCTCCGGGGGTTGGGACTTGTACAGCCTCTCATAAAATGTCTTGAACACCTCGTTCACTTTCCCTGCTCTCTGCTCCATCTTCCCCGTTTCGTCCCTAACTCCACCGATCTCTCTCGCCGCCGCCCTCTTCCGAAGTTGTTGGGCCACAGCCGGCTCGCCTTTTCCCCATAATTATATTGTATCCCCTGTGCCTTCCTCCACTGTGTCTCTGCCTTTCCCGTGGTCAGCAGGTCAAACTCCGTCTGTAATCTTCGTCTTTCCCTGTATAGCCTTTCGTCTGGGGCCTCCGCATACTTCTTATCCACCCTCAAAATTTCCCCCACTAATCTCTCCCTTTCTTTACCCTCTTGTTTCCCCTTGTGGGCTCTGATGGAAATCAGCTCTCCTCTAACCACCGCCTTCAGCGCTTCCCATACTACCCCCACCTGGACCTCCCCATCATCATTGACCTCCGGGTATCTTTCGATACATCCCCTCACCCTTCCGCATACCCCCTCGTCCGCCAGTAGTCCCATGTCTAATCGCCAGAGTGGGCGCTGCTCCCTTTCCTCTCCTATCTCCAGATCCACCCAATGCAGGGCGTGATCTGAAACGGCTATGGCCGTGTACTCCATTCCTGCCACCTTCGGGATCAGTGCCCTTCCCAAAACAAAAAAGTCTATCCGGGAGTATACCTTATGTACGTGGGAGAAAAAGGAAAACTCTTTACCCATCGGTCTGGCGAATCTCCACGGATCTACTCCCCCCATTTGTTCCATAAATCCCTTAAGCACCTTGGCCGCTGCCGGCCTTCTCCCGGTCCTGGATCTGGACCGGTCCAGCACTGTGTTGAAGTCCCCCCCCCATTAACAAGTTTCCCGCCTCCAGGTCCGGGATACGTCCCAGCATTCGCTTCATGAATCCCGCGTCATCACAGTTCGGGGCATATACATTCACCAGCACAACCGCCTCACCCTGCAATCTGCCACTCATCATCACATATTGGCCCCCACTATCCACCACTATGGTCTTAGCCTCGAACGATACACGCTTCCCCACCAGTATTGCCACCCCTCTGTTTTTCGCGTCCAACCCTGAGTGGAATACCTGTCCCACCCATCCTTTCCTTAGTCTAACCTGATCCTCCAACTTCAGGTGCGTCTCCTGGAACATAACTACCTCCGCCTTCAGTCTCTTTAAGTGCGCAAACACCCTTGCCCTCTTAATCGGCCCATTTAAACCTCTCACATTCCACGTGATCAGCCGGATTTGGGGGCCAATTACCCCCCGCCCTCGTCGACTAGCCATCCCCTTTTTTAAGCCATCTCCTCACCCAGGTCTCACGCACCCGTCTGTCCCCCAGACGGCGCCCTCCCGTTCCGACCACCTCGTCTCGTATCAGCTCACCCTCACCTTCAGCAGCAGCAACCCAGTTAATTCCCCCCCCCCCGCCCCCGCTAGATCCCCCTCTAGTTTGATTACTCCCCCCATATTGCTTCCGGAAGTCAGCTAACTCTGGCTGACCTCGGCTTCCCCCGTTCATTCTTTGACCTCCCTGCGTGTGAGGCTCCCTTCCTTCCTGCGCCCCTTTTCCCACTATAATTTCCATAGAGCGGAAAAATACCCGCGCTTTCCTCTCGGCCCTGCCCCTAGTGGCGCAGTTCCCTCATTCTCCTTCCCTGTCCCCTTTTCCACCGGCGCCAACCTTTCTTCGTGTCCCCCCCATCGGGGTGAGAAAAATTCCCCGTCCAACATTATTATACAGTAGCCCTCCCCTCTCCCCATTTTACATTTCCGTGCCACCAACTCGCTATCTCTCTCCGGACATCAATTTCTCAAATCTAGTCCAATTTCTCTTCTTGAATAAATGTCCATGCCTCCTCCGCCGTCTCGAAGTAGTGGTGTTTGCCCTGATGCGTGACCCACAGTCTCGCCGGCTGCAGCATCCCAAATTTGACGTTCTTCCTATGGAGCACCGCCTTGGCCCGATTGAAACTTGCCCTCCTTCTCGCCACCTCTGCACCCCAGTCTTGATACACGCGTATCACCGCGTTCTCCCATTTGCTACTCCGTGTCTTCTTAGCCCAGCTCAGGACCATCTCTCTGTCCCTGTAGCGATGGAACTTCACCACTATTGCTCTTGGTGTTTCCCCTGCCTATGGTCTTCTCACGAGGACCCGGTACGCTCCCTCCACTTCCAGGGGGCCCGTTGGGGCCTCAGTTCCCATTAGTGTATGGAGCATCGTACTCACATACGCCCCAGCATCAGCTCCCTCTGTTCCTGCGGGGAGACCTAAAATCCGTAGGTTCTTCCTCCTCAAGCTGTTCTCCAGGGCTTCCAGCCTTTCTATGCACCTCTTATGTAGTGCCTCGTGCGTCTCCGTTTTTACCACCAGGCCCTGTATCTCATCTTCGTTCTCGGCTGCCTTTGCCTTTACTCCACGGACCTCCAACGCCTGGAACCTTTGTGTTTCCTTTAGTCCCTCGATTGCCAGTAACATCGGCGTCGGCACCTCTTTCTTGAGCTCCTCCACACATCGTCGGAGGAACTCCTGCTGTTCCAGGCCCCATACCATCTGGGCTCCCTCGGCCACCATCTTGCTTCTCCCTTCTCTTCTCTGCCGCTGCTCCAACGGATCCTCCGCAATCTGGCCACTACCGCCGCTCCTTTCCATCCACACCTGGGGGGGACTCCTTCCTTTGTCACCTCACACTGGGTTGGCCGAAAAAAAATTCCGTTGGGGCTCCCGATAAGAGCCCAAAATTCAGTTGAAACGGGAGGTGCCGAAACGTGCGGCTTAGCAGTGCATCGCCGCAACCAGAAGTCCCCCCCCACTCTGACTAGTATTATGGGCCAGGGTTTAGAGGACCCCAAAGGATATCATGGAGTTCACCTGACCCACAACTTTTAATAGATTTTGGTTATGGGGAGCACAAGGGTCCACTTTACAGGTGTGATGCAACAGAAATCTAAAGTATTTTTAAAACAAAACAATGTTTATTCTATGAATTCAGTTAACACTTTATAAACACACAGTAAACAGTTTATCAACTTCCAACACTGATAATTCCCACAGATACAATACTCCATAAGTAACCCTTAATAACTTTCCTAGCAGCATCCATAAGTCAAACCCCTTTTAACAAAGACAGCAGGTTTGAATTCTCTACAGAAATAGGTATTACTTTGAAATCATCACGTGAGCTGAAGATATTCTTTAGCTTGTAGAGAGAGAAATCAGAACATCTTCTTGCTGTGAATGCAGTTCCCCAACACTGAAAACGAAACCAAAAACAGAACCACAAAGCAGGTTTTCAGCTCAAAACAAAAGTTAAAGACAGAAAGACAGCCCAGCTCCACCAGCACACTGACATCACTGCAGCTATTTGATAAACATCCATTTCTTAAAGGTACAACCATACGACACTGGACTCCTGGTACCTTGGTACCTTTCCCCAATGGTCTGGAGGCTACCCCCCAGTACCCGCCAACTTGTTTCTTGGTACCCTTCCAGTGTTAGCCTAGTCTCTCTCCAATGTTTGCCCAGTTTCCCTCCACTGTTAGCCCAGTAGACCCCAAGTGAAAAGCTGGTCACTCAGAGCTGATACTCCCGAGTTCAAGGAGGTCACCCCAAGACAAAGACTGGTCACCCCGAGGTGAGCTGAGCTACCCGAATCAAAAGCTGATCAAGTCCGAGTCAAAGCCTGGTCGCCCCCCAGTCAGAGCCGTACGACCCATGGCACTAAGTTCACAGTGGGCTGTCAGTAGCGTCTGCAGCTGTATGGCTGCCTTTCCGGCTTCGGCAATGATGTTCCGGGTACGTCCATCCTGACCCCACAGCCCACCTCCTGGCCACCCCCCCGCTCCACCCCCGGCCCTGGCAGAAGCCCTCTGGCCAGCGGCACAACTGTCAGCAAACTATGATTATGTTGTACACTTTTCATACCCCTCTCTCCATCAGCAGCCACGACGCCGGTTTCACAAATTTTAAAAGCACCGGTGAACCGCGTCATTGGAACATGCCCCATCGGAGACGGAGCATCGCAGAGGCCCTGGAGAATACCGGATCAGGCCCACTAATAATATGCAAGCGGTATCTACTGTACGTGCATTCCAGATTGCATTGACACCGCTGTCGAGATGACGGAGAATAGTGATTTGGCATTAAATCGGTGCCCACCGCGATTTTAACATCGGAACCTATTCTTCGCCCAATCACGTTTCGCGGTAACTAAAACAAACACAATTCCTTGAACCCAGACTTTTCAGTTCCTTTAAAATAATTGAGTCATCAATACCAATTCCTTACTAACAGGCTCCTCAGCTACAAAATTCAAACTGAACTGTTGAAATAGCGGTCAACTTAAAAGCCAAAAATGTTACTTTAAACTGACAGGGAACTCCAAGAATTAGTAATATTATCAAAATCTTACAATTTGGCACCAATGTCAAATTCGATGATCTGTTCTGTTTTATTCTTGTTGGACTTTTATTGATGTGGCTTGACCATTTTATAGGGAATTGTCAACCATAACGACTGTGTGTCTAGAATCATGCTTATGCAGACTGGGCAATGACTGCAGATTTCCTCCCTGAAAAGGTTGTTAATCAAGCAGATGAATTTTTCCAACAATTCGGCAGTTTCTTGGCCATCAATACTGAAATATTTTGAATTTCAGGTGAGACCATATCTGGAGTATTTTGTGAAATTTTGATCTCCATACCTGAGGAAAGATATACTTGCTATAGAGGGAGTGCAACAAAGGTTCACCAAGCGAATTCCTGGCCTGGAGGGATTGTCCTCTGAAGAAAGATTAAATAGACTGGACCTTTATTCTCTGGAGTTAGGAGGACAGAGAGGTGATCTCATTCAAACATACAAAATTCTTACAGGCCTTGACAGCGAAGATGCACGAAGGATGTTTCCCTTGGTTGGCTGGGAAATGTTTAGAACCAGGGGACACAGACTGATAATAACGACTGAAATGATGAGGAATTAATTCTTTGCCCCACGGACAGTGGATGCTTACTTGTTGAGGATGTTGAAGACTGAGATTGTTAGATTTCCATATATTAAAAATATCAAAGGATATGGGGATAGTTAAGGAAATGGAGTTCAAATAGAAGATCAGCCATGATCTCATTAAATGGCGGTGCTGCCCCAGAGGGCGGAATGACCTAACCCTGCTCCTATTTCTTATGTTATTTAATTCAATTACATTCTCCCTACTGCCAAATTTGGAATTGAATTCATGAGTGGAATTTTTCCATGTTTCTGTGACAGGCTGTGCACAGCCAGTTTATAGACCAGAATGGCGCTCTGAAAAAAAACCAGGTGGGATTTACGCCATAAGTCTGGTGGGGCTTAGTCCGATAGAGCAGGCATGGCCGGCTCCACAGAAGTCATGGCACCATCTTTAAAGGGCTCCCCAATCAGCACAGGAAGTAAACGCCTTCAGCACCCCCCTCCAAGGACATGAAAGACCCCCTCACAAGCATTGGATGCTCCTCACCATCACAGCATAAGCAACAGGGCTCTCCCCTATCCCCACCAGCATAGCACAAGCAACGGTGCTCTGCCACCCCATCAGCACAAGCATCAAGGCTCCTCCCCAACAGACATAATGGAAGTCCCCCACAATGGGGCTCCCCACAGGTTTTCCCCCAGGCACAGCCCCTGGCAAAGATTGGCATTGCTAGGTTGGCACTGACAAGGTTGACATCAGTCCCAGTCCTGCCCAGGTGGAGACCTTCCCATTTGTACTGATCCCACCTCCCCCAGAACCAGTCCCAATGTCCTAGGAATCTGAAACCCTCCCCTTCACACCATCTTTTCAGCCACATATTCATAATAATAATCTTTATTGTCACAAGTAGGCTTACATCAACACTGCAATGAAGTTACTGTGAAAAGCCCCTAGTCGCCACATTCCGGTGCCTGTTTGGGTACACAGAGGGAGAATTCAGAATGTCCAGTTCACCTAACAGCACGTCCTTCGGGTCTTGTGGGAGGAAACTGGAGTACCCGGAGGAAACCCACGCAGACACGGGGAGAATGTGCAGACTCTACACAGACAGTGACTCAAGCCGGGATATCGAACCTGGAACCCTGGAGCTGTGAAGCAGCAGTGCTAGCACTGTGCTACCGTGCTGCCCCATTCATCCGATATAGCCTGCTGTTTCTACTCTGCCTAACACATGGCACTGGTATCTTGAGATGCCTTTGAGATCTGACATCTCAACTTTCTTCCTAACTCTTATATTCTGCTTTTAGGACCTCATCCCTTTTCTTACGTATGTCATTGGTATCGATGTGTACCACGACCATCTGCTGTTCACCCTCCCCCTCCAGAATGTCCCGTAACCACTCTGAGACGTCCTTAACCTGAGCACCGGGAAGTCAATATATCATCCCAGAGTTTCATTTGCAGTCACAGAAACGCCTATCTATTCCCCTTACAATTGAATCTCCTATAACTATTGCATTCCCACAATTTTTACTCATCACCTCTGCAGCAAATCCAACCTTGGTACAACGGAATTGGCTGCTGCTGTTTTTCCCTGAGAGGTCACTCCCCTCAATACTATCCAATGCGGTACATCTGATTTGAGGGGGGATGTCCACAGGAGATTCCTGCACTGCCAACCTATCTCTCTTGCTCTGCCTGGCGGTCACCCATTCCCTTCCTTCCTGTGAAGCCTGAGTCTGCGGTGTGGCCACCTCTCTATAGTAATAATCTTTATTGTCACATGTAGGCTTACATTAACACTGCAATGATGTTACTGTGAAAAGCCCCGAGTTGCCACATTCCGATGCCTGTTCGGGTACACAGAGGGAGAATTCAGAATGGCCAAATTACCTGGCACGTTCCATCCATGACAGTCTCCACCTCGAGGATGCTCCAGTGTCCCCAGTTACGTTCCAGCTCCAAAATCCAGGCTTCCAAGAGCTGTAGCTGGTGACAGTTCCTGCACACATTCTGGCCTTAGGTATTGGAAATATTCCTGGCTTCCCACAGAGAGTAAGAAGAGCAAAGCAAGACTTTGAGCTCACCTGCCATGACTTACCCCTTTACGTTAAATAGTTGGAATTGCTTGATATTAGAGTAAATCCAATTCTGACTAGAGCTTCTTTCCTTGTCCTTGTTACTACAACTATAGCCCTTTCAGATTATTTTTTTTCATAAAAATATTTTTTATTTTCCTTTTTCACATTTTCTCCCAAATTTACACCCAACAATAAACAATAATCAGTAAAGAATGTAATGTCAATCCCCATATCAGTAACAAAGATCCCATCCACCCACCAAACCCCAGACATTGGCCCGCATGTTAACATAAACAAATGACAAAAAGGAAACAGGAATCACCCATAGTCACCATTAACACATACAGTCCCTCTTCCCCCAGCCCCCAACACCCCTAATGTTTGACGTGATCCAATTCTCGAAAGTGCATCATGAATAACGCCCATGAATTGGAGAACCCCTCCATCCTTCCCCTCAGTTCAAATTTGACCTTTTCAAGCGTCAAGAATTCCAGCAGGTCCCCCCGCCATGCCGGGCACAGGGTGGAAAGGTTGATCTCCACCCTAACAGGATCGGCCTTCAGGCGATCAACGCGGCGAAGGCGACAACATCTGCCTCCGTGCCCATTTCCAACACCCCGAATATGGCCTCCCAAGGGCCCGGGTCCAGTTTCATGTGCACCACTTTAGAGATTACCCTAAACACCTCCTTCCAGTAATCCTCCAGCTTTGGACAGGACCAAAACATATGAAAGTGGTTTGGGCCCACCCCCGGCAACGTCCCTTTCAGATTATTGACCACAAAAAGTATTTTCAATTATAAGCGATAAATGTTGCAAAGACTTACTGACCTTACCCACTAATTACCAATCTCTCCTTTGTAGCTTTACCTGCAGTAGGGCAAGTGCACTCTCTGAAGATTTAAAAGTTACAAAGCAAGGAGAAAAAGCAAAATGCACCTCTTCCGACTCTGCACTGAATTCCCACTCTGTTTCAAATTCCCGAGTTTAAAACACACTCTGGCTGTGTGTCACTCCAGATGTAATCTCTCCCACTGCTCGTGCGCAAAACTCACATTTAGTACCCTCATCCAAATTATTATTATATAATGAGAACAGTTAGAGTCCCAGCACAGATCCCAGCAGTACCCACTAGTCACTGCCTCTCAATCAGAAAAGTACCCATTTATCCCAACTTTTTATTTCCTATTTGCTGAACAGATTCATATCCATCTCAAGACACTGCCCGCAATCCCATGCGCTTTAACTTTACATAGTAATCTGTTATGTGAGACCGTGTCACAAACTTTATGAAAGTCTAAATAAATCATATCCACCGGTTGTCCTTGGTCAACTCTACGGGTTACATTTTCAAAGAATCCTAGTAGATTTGTCAAGCATGCTTTCCCTTGTGTAAATCCATGCTGACTTTGCCTGATTATGCGACTGCTTTCCAAATGCTGTGCTATAAAATCCTTGTTAATGGACTTGAGCAGCTTCCCTACTACCGGCCTTTGGGTCACTGGTCTATAGTTCCTTGTTTCCTCTCTGTCTCCCATTTTGAATAGTGGGGTTATATTAGCTACCCTCCAATCTTTGGTAATCATTCCAAAGTCCAAAGAATTTTGGAAAATGGCACTTGTTATGGGCCAGGGTTTAGAGAACCCCAAAGTGTATCATGGAGTTCACCTGACCCACAACTTTTAATAGATTGTGGTATGGGGAGCACACAGCCCACTCTACAGGTGTGGTACAGCAGAAATGGAAAAGTAATTTTTAAAGCAAAACAATGTTTATTCTATGAACTCAAGTTAACCTTTTTCAAACATACAGTGAACATCTTAGCAACCATTAATTCAAATACAACCCCCAAAGAATACAACACAAAGTAATCCTTAATGACTTCCCAAACAACATCCAGAAGACAGAAGAAACACCTTTTAACAGAAGTACATCAGGTTTACATTCACTAGGGACTTTCGGTGACGACGGGCGGGAGGCAGCCACACAATGGAGGGCTCCTATTCAGGAACGGCATTTTCGGGCTTTAAGCCCGGTCCCAGGGTCCATGGAGGCGGCAAAAGCAGGGAGAAGGCACAGAGGAGGCACAGTGAAGGCACAGTAAAGGAAAATGTTGAGGGTGAGCAAAATAACAGCCGTTAAAAAAAACAGCTGAAGGTCCGTCGGGGAGTGGAAAGGTCACCACGGGGCACCAAGGAAAATGGAGGCTGTAGCACCAGGGGAGGCCGCATTGCTTGCGGCTGAAGAAATAACTAAGGTGATGGCTGAGGAATTCGAAAGGCAGTTTACAAAATACATGGACACAATGAGGAAGGAGATGAGGGAGGTTTTGAGTGTGCTGGTGGAAGAGGCAATTTCCCTGGTGACGACGGCGGTGGCGAGTGCAGTGGCGGAGGTGCGGGAGCAAGGGGAGGCGCTGAAGGAAGTGGAGGAGACATATTGCAGCACGGGGATCAACTTACCTCGATGGGGAAGGAGATGCGGAAGGTGATGGAGATTAACAAGGATCTGCGAGGAAAAATGGAAGACCTTGAAAACAGATCCATGCGACAGAATTTGAGGATTGTGGGCCTGCCCGAAGGAGTTGAAGGACCGAGGCCGACTGAGTATTTTGCCGCGATGCTGGCAAAATTATTGGGGGAGGGGGAGGATCCCTCCCGATATGAACTGGATCGGGCTCATTGGTCGTGGAGGCCTGTACCAAGGGTGAGTCGCCAAGGGTAGTGACTTTGCTTCCGTAGGTACAGTGTGAAGGAGAAGGTCCTGTGCTGGGCCAAGCAGAAACGGGTGGTGCAGTGGGCTGGAGCTGGTATACATGTATACCAGGACTTTACGGTGGAGCTGGCGAGGAGGCGGGCTGCCTTCAACCAGGTGAAGAGGGCACTGTAGCAAGGTGCAGTGCGGCATTGTATATCCAACGAAGCTGAGGGTGACTTACAAGCTCAAGGACTTTTATTTTGGAACGGCGGAGGAGCTTGCGAAGGCAGAAGGACTGTGGCAGAACTGAGAAATTGAGAAATGGCCATGTGCTGATGTAACCTCATGACTGTATTTTCTTCTTTTTTGTTTCACTGCGTGTGGGTGTATGGGCTAAACGAGCCAATGTTGTATATATTTGGACAAGGGAAGTGATGGGACTTTCACTCGAGATGAGGGCTCTTTGGGGTGTAGGTGGATATGGGGGTTTGTGTGCTAAACGGGATTTCTGGGCTTTCCTAGGGCCGGGCAAGGGGGAAAGGGACCCGGGCGGGGGCCTCCACCCCGGCCGGTTTAAGCCAGCTAGTGTAGGTGGGGGGGCTGCAGCCATCGGAGCCTGGCAGAACAGGGTCCAAGTGGTCTAGCCGGGGTGGAAAGTTGGGGGGAAGGAACCGAGATTGGGGGAGCAGTTTTACAAGAGGCAGTGGATGGGAGGAGTTGGAGAGGGGGCGGGGGGGGGGGATGTTTACAACTCTTGGGTATCATGTACGGTACTCTTTCAGAGGTTGGAGGGCGTTGAGTGTTGGGGGGGAGGAGGAGTGGACTCTATAGATTAATGGTGACCATGGGCGGTCCCGGACTTCTTTCTCTTTTGTTTTTTGTTTCCACTGTGGGAGGGTTTGTTTTATTGGATGCATATATTGACAGGTGGGCCGTTGTCTGGGGTGGTGGGAGGACGGGATCGTTGTTATTGTTAAGGGGATTGATTTTGTATTTGTTACGTTTACTGTCTGTGGGTGGGGTGTAAATTTTGAAGGAAAATGTGAAAATGGAGAATAAAAACATTTTATTTTAATAAAAGGTTTACATTCACTACTGAAAACATTTATGATTCTGAATTCACCAAATGATCAAGAGATAGTATTTTGATGGCAGAGAGAACAGCAGTACACCTGCTTGGCCTGGCTTCAGCTCCAACACTGAAAATGAAACTAAAACACACCCTGTAACAAACAGCCGAAAATGAAAGTGTTGTAGGGAAAAATCCCTTGTACCAGTGCAGTCAAGAGGCCGAGTCTCAAGGCAAGGTTCAAAGCGTTGTTCTTTATTGTACAATTACTGAAGCCTTCAGGGAGACCCACGCAGCCAGCTCAAACAGTGGCTTGGCCCACGTTGATCTCAACAATTACACATTCGCTCTGGATTTTTATAGGAATCCAAATTCGAGCGGGAACATTTGCTCATACATAATAGTTAAAGGGTAGTTTTGATTTAGATCTCTCAGACAGGTTTAAACTGAGAATATGCACCTTTGTCAATTTGCATCTGTATGGTGTGTGTCCGTGTTGATGAGATTATCTGTGCTTGCTCCAAGTGTCCCTCCCTTGTCAATTTGCATCTGTATGGAGTGTGTTCGTGTTGATGAGATTACCTGTGCTTGCTCCGAGTGTCCTTCTCTTCTTTAAAGTGTTTCCCATTATCCCCCTGATGTGTCTCCTTAGCTAAATCGACCTCCGATGTCTGTGGCTGTGCTATGCGTTTATTTCTGTGTTTGCTAGATGAGGTGTTAATGTCATCTTTGTCCTGCTGTGTGTGTGGGGGACGTTAATCTAATTTATACATATCTTTTATTCCTTCTATTCTGGTTTCTTTGCCTGCCTTGGCCATTTTATTAATATATTATTTCATTCTTTCATACGTCTTTGCAATACAGTTGTGCCATATATCCCACTGCCAGGGTCTTGACTCGCAGATATCCCGATCTCCTGGCCAGGGGGCCGTTTTAAGATGCAGCCTCGTGCTGTTGCTGGGCAGAACAAGGGTCTTCCATCAATTTCGAATTAAAGGTCTCTCAGCTGTGCAGAAGGGGATTTAAACGAATGTCCATCCGGGTGTCCCCTTCTGCATTGTGGGCACATTATGAATGGTGCCAATCGGTCCAATAAAACAGTCCAATGAATGAAGAATGTTTGATGAGATGAGATAAAAATATGATAAATATGATCTTGGAAAATGGCCTACTTCAAAAGTAAAAAGCTGACAGACTGCCCAGCTCCACCCACACTCTGCCATCACTGAAAAACACCCAGTTCTAAAAGGTACATTTCTTAAGCACCCATTTCTTAAAGGTACTCTCACATGACACCTCCCCCCAAGAAAAAAAAAACCCATCAACTTCAAGATGGTTTAATTTTTCACCTTATCACCATTCTTTAAGAAATGCACACAGTAAATATACTTTTCCATTTCAAAAAACAGCACACGCAAACAGATATAATAATATAGTCCATTTTTGTAATTCTTCCTCCAACTGAAATCCGTCTCGATTGACAATCTCTTTGAACAATAAGGTCTCTACACGATCCGTCCATTTCTCTACGCCTCGGCATGTCTCTTTAAAGTCAGATACTTTAGTTCAATCTGATCACAGAGTCCCTTGTAATTCTCCAACACAGGAGCATTGGTTATCACTGCTTTCAGGCTGTCAAATGCCTGTTGAAAGTCTGCTGTCCACTGACATATTTTACGTTACTTCAGCAAGTCCATCAGTGGAGCAATCACGCTACAAAACATTTGTACAAATGTTCGGTCAAATCCACTCATGCCAAGAAATCACATTATTTCCCTTCATCTTGAGGGTATTGCAAACTCCTCAATAACTGTTGGTTTCACATCCCGTGTGACCATTCGACCCTGTCCGATTGTATGGTCAAGGAAAGTGACTTGGGCCTTTCCAAATTCACTTTTGGCTAGGTTTATCACCAAACCCGCCTCCTGAAGTTGAGCGAGTAACTCCATCAGATGTTTGAAATGTTCTTTCCATGTCTGGCTGAAAATTACCAGATCATCGATGTATACCGCACAATTGGGTAGTTCCGAAACAACTTTGTTAGTTAACCAGTGAAATGTGGCTGGGGCGTTTTCATGCCAAATGGCATAACTTTGAATTGGTATATACCATCTGGAGTCACAAAAGCTGAAATCTCTTTCGCCCTTTCGGATAAAGGTACCTGCCAGTAACCTAAGTAAATCCAATTTGGAAATAAAAGCTGATTGTCCCACTTTCTCAATGCAATCCTCCAAGCGTGGGATAGGATAAGAGTCCGTTCTTGTAACTGCATCAACCTTTCTATAGTCCACCCACAACCGTTGGGTGCCATCCGGTTTAGATACCATCACTATGGGTGAGCTTCATTGGCTCCAACCCACTTCAATTATGCCATTTTTAAGCATACACTCAATCTCTTTGTTAACCTGTGCCAATTTTAAAGGGTTAAGTCGATATGGATGTTGTTTGATCGGATCAGCCTTTCCCACATCTACATCATGCTGGACCAGCTGTCAGAGGTATTCGCGGACATCTTTAACCTGTCCCTACTCCACTCCGAGGTCCCCACCTGCTTCAAGAAGACCACCATCGTACCGGTACCAAAGAAGAACCAGGCAACGTGCCTCAATGACTACCGTCCAGTGGCCCTGACTTCAGTCGTAATAAAGTGCTTTGAGAGGTTGATCATGAAGCGCATCACCTCCATACTCCCAGAACGCCTTGACCAATGCAATTCACATACCGCTGCAACCAGTCCACATCAGATGCCATTTCCCTGGCTCTACACTCATCCCTAGAGCATCTTGAAAACAAGGACTCCTACATCAGACTCCTATTTATTGACTACAGCTCCGTCTTCAACACCATAATCCCAGCCAAACTCATATCAAAGCTCCAAAACCTAGGACTTGGCTCCCCACTCTGCAACTGGATCCTCGATTTTCTGACCAACAGACCACAATCAGTAAGAATACTGAACAACACCTCCTCCACAATAGTCCTCAATACCTGGGCCCCGCAAGACTGCGTACTTAGCCCCCTACTCTATTCCCTGTACACACACGACTGCGTGGCAAAACCTGGTCCCAACTCCATCTACAAGTTTGCTGACAATACGACCATAGTGGGCCGGATCTCGAATAACGACGAGTCAGAATACAGGCGGGAGATAGAGAACCTAGTGGAGTGGTGTAGCGACAACAATCTCTCCCCCAATGCCAGCAAAACTAAAAAGCTGGTCATTGACTTCAGGAATCAAAGTACTGTACACACCCCTGTCAGCATCAACGGGGCCGAGGTGGAGATGGTTAGCAGTTTAAAATTCCTAGGGGTGCACATCTCCAAAAATCTGTCCTGGTCCACCCACGTCGACGCTACCACCAAGAAAGCACAACAGCGCCTGTACTTCCTCAGGAAACTAAGGAAATTCGGCATGTCCACATTAACCCTTACCAACTTTTACAGATGCACCATAGAAAGCATCCTATCGGGCTGCATCACAGCCTGGTATGGCAACTGCACGGCCCAGGACCGCAAGAAACTTCAGAGAGTCGTGAACACAGCCCAGTCCATCACACAAACCTGCCTCCCATCCATTGACTTCATCTACACCTCCCGCTGCCTGGGGAAAGCGGGCAGCATAATCAAAAATCCCTCCCACCCGGCTTACTCACTCTTCCAACTCCTTCCAATGGGCAGGAGCTACAGAAGTCTGAGAACACGCACGAACAGACTCAAAAAAAGTTTCTTCCCCACTGTCACCAGACTCCAAAATGACCCTCTTATGGACTGACCTCATTAACACTACACCCTGTATGCTTCATCCGATGCCAGTGCTTATGTAGTTACATTGTGTATGTTGCCCTAATATGCATTTTCTTTTATTCCTTTTTCTTCCCATGTATTTAATGATCTGTTGAGCTGCTCGCAGAAAAATACTTTTCACTGTACCTCGGTCCAATCCAATCCAATGTCGAGCCTTTTTAGTATTTCCCAATTTATCTCCACAAACTTGCCCATGTGATATCAATAACTCTTTCAGGTCATTTCGTTTTTCCTCTGGAAGGTAACTTAACAATTTATCCCAATTTTTAAGAACATCCTCATTTTCCAATTTATTTGAGGTATGTCAAGTTTCAAGTCATCTGGATTTGGTTCGTCACTTTGAGTTAGGATCATTAAAACCTCCTCCTTTTTCTCTCCTTCCCTTTCAAATTAGCTTTTAAGCATATTCACATGATACACTCGGTGAGACTTCCTCCTATCTGGTGTTTTACCACATAATTCACCTCACTTAATTTCCTTTCAATCAGATAAGGTCCACAAAACCTTGCTTTCAAAGGTTCACCTACCACTGGTAACAACACTAAAACTTTATCTCCAATGGCTAAACAATGAACTTTGGATTTCTTGTCTGCTACCCGTTTCATCATATTTTGTGCAACTTTTAAATGATGTCTGGCCAATTCACCTGCTCTATTTAATAGTTCCTAAAATTTGACATGTAATTCAATAATGTAATTTCCGATTTCTCACTCATCAATTTTTCCTTAATCAATTTAAGTAGTCCTCTTACCTCATGATCAAAACTTAGTTCAAAAGGACTGAATTTGGTTGACTCATTAGGAGCATCCCTAATTGCAAACAGTACAAATGGAATTCCTTTATCCCAATCCTCTGGATAATCTTGACAATAAGCCCTCAACATTGTCTTTAATGTCTGATGTCACCTTTCTAATGCTCCCTGCGATTCTGGATGGTACGCAGTTGATTTAAATTGTTTATTCCTAAGCTATCCATAACTTCTTTGAATAACTGAAGTAAAATTCGTTCCTTGATCCGATTGAATTTCTGTGGGTAGTCCATATCAAGTAAAGAATTCAAGTAACTCCTCCACAATCTTTTTAGCTGCAATATTACAGACTGGAATGGCCTCTGGAAACCTAGTAGACACATCCATTATAGTCAAAAGATATTGATTCCCACTTTTTGTTTCAGGAAGCGGTCCTACGCAATCAATTAGGACCCTTGTAAAAGGTTCCTCAAATGCTGGAATGGGTATTAAGGGTGCTGCTTTTATCACTGCTTGAGGTTTCCCTATCACTTGACATGTGTGACATGATTGACAAAATTTAACTACATCTTTATGTAGTCCAGGCCAATAAAAATGTTTCTGGATTTTAGCTTGAGTTTTCCTTATTCCCAAATGACCTCCCACTGGTACCTCATGTGCAACTCGCAACACCTCCTTTCTATACCCTACCGGCAATACTACGTGATGACCTTCTGCCCACTTTTTATCTGCCTGCATATGTAAAGGTCTCCATTTTCTCATCAAGATATCACTTTTACGGTAATAACACTCTGGTATACACTCAGATTCCTCTTCCGTGTATGCTTTCTGATACATCCATTTTATTTCTATATCTTTTTGTTTTAACTCCGCCAATTTTCCTGAACTACAAATATCTGCCTCACCCTCCACCTTTTCTTGTTCTTATTCAACCATCTGATCAAAAATCATTTCTGATAATTGCACTTCAACTTCATCTTCAGTCTTTGATTTCTCCTCTTGTCTTAACCTGTGACTTTGCGACCTTGTTACTACACAATCCAGAAAATTCCCAGGATATTCATTCTTCAACACTTCAGTTGTCTGATTCTCCACTGGCTTATCAACCACAGAAGGCATCACTCGCACCTTCGATCCAGCGATATCATTACCCAAGATAAACTGTATTCCTGGACAAGATAGTTTCTCTATTACTCCTACTACAACTTCACCACTCTTCTCTGGACTTTCCAACCTTACCTTATATTATTGAACACTACTCCTCTCACCCTGAACTCCGCATATTACCCCGTTTACTGGCAACATTCTACCCAAACGACATAACTCCTCATCTCTTACCATCAAAGATTGACTAGCTCCCGTATCTCTTAAAATTGTGACTTCTTTACTTGCAACTCCTGATACACATGAGTAAACTTTACCCACACAAGAAAATTCTTTGAAGAGATCTGGCACCTTCTTATCAATCACCGCTTGATCAGGCTGTACAATCTTTTGCACCTCCTTCGCTTCCTTTGGGCTTTCCTTTACCACTTTAACAAACCCCACTGTCTTATCCTGTTTTACCATATCAAGCCTTCCCAGTGCTTTTCTTCAACCACCAACACTATGACTTTGCATGGCCCAGTTTATTACAGTGAAAACATCTGAAACTTTTCATTTCTTTTCCACCCTCCCGGATTTCTTTTTTAATCTGAGGTACACTCTCTTTATTATCTCCCATCAGATCACCTTTACCACTTGTGTTTTTCTCATGTCCCCAGTTTCTATCCCTCACAGGCTAAAACTGATGTCGGAAACCAAGCTTTGATTTATGAACTAATTCATAATCATCTGCCATTTCTTCTGCTAATCTCGCAGTTTTAACCCTCTGCTCTTCCACATGAGTTCTCACTACATCAGGAATTTAATATTAACTCCTCCAAAATATAATTTCTCTGAGAGCTTCATACATTTGACCTATTTTCAAAGCCTTATCCACCTATCAAAATTACTCTGTTTGATCCTTTCAAACTCCATGTTTGACCAAATTCTTTCCTTAAATTTCTAAACCTTTGTCTGTAGGCTTCAGGCACTAGTTCATATGCACCCAAGATGAATTTTTTCACCTCCTCATACGCACCAGATACCTCTTCCGGTAGTGATGCAAACACTTCACTAGCCCTAGCTTTGTTTGAATCAGTAATACCCACATGTCCTGTGGCCATTTAATTTGTTTAGCTACCTTCTCAAATGAAATGAAAAAGGCTTCCACCTCCTTCTCATCAAACCTTGGCAATGCTTGGACATATTTAAATAGATTCCCACCAAGCCTTCGGCTATGACACTCTTTCTCACTATCCTCATCACTATCATCGAACTGTACGTTTCCCTTTACATCTGCCAATTTTAACTGACTGTCATGTTTCATGGCCATTTTCTGAAGTTCAAACTCTCTCTCTTTCTCTTTTTCCCTGATCTGTATCTCCCTTTCTCTTTCTTTTTGTTCTGCTAGGGCTATTCTTTCTTTTCTCCTTTCTTCTCTCTCCTTTTCTTTTTCCTCGCTCTCTCTCATATTCAAGCTGCTTTAATTCTTTCTCATGTTCCATTTGTTTAAGTTGGAACTGAATTTCTGCCATTTGCAATGAGTCAAACTGTATCTCAGGCAATGTTAAATGCTTTGCCACTGCCATAATTACCTCATCTTTTCGCATTTTGTCAGGTAATGTTAACTGCAATATTTTTGCCAAATCTAACAGAATGCTTTTAGTCTCTGTCCGTAAGGTACTGCGTGTGACCGTCTCCGCCCCCAAAAACTTCAGAGCCTCTGTCCACAACACACTCCCCGCTTAAACTAGAATACCACACCTGATAAGCAACCACAATATGCTCACCCCTCACTGTCTTTACGTTCACTAAGCCAATCCAATAGATAGACTTTTAGCCCCCTCGAGCCCCCAATTTGTTATGGGCCAGAGTTTAGAGAACCCCAAAGTGTATCATGGAGTTCACCTGACCCGCAACTTTTAATAGATTGTGGTATGGGGAGCACACGGCCCATCCTACAGGTGTGGTGCAGCAGAAATGGAAAAGTAATTTTTAAAGCAAAACAATGTTTATTCTATGAACTCAAGTTAACCTTTTTAAAACATACAGTGAACATCTTAGCAACCATTAATTCAAATACAACCCCCAAAGAATACAACATGAAGTAATCCTTAATAACTTCCCAAACAACATCCAGAAGACAGAAGAAACACCTTTTAACAGAAGCACATCAGGTTTACATCCACTACTGTAAAAATTTATAATTCTGAATTCACCAAATGACCAAGAGATAGTTTTTTAATGGCAGAGAGAACAGCAGTACACCTGCTTGGCCTGGCTTCAGCTCCAACACTGAAAACTAAACTAAAACACACCCTGCAGCAAACAGCCTAAAATGAAAGTAAAAAGCTGACAGACAGCCCAGCTCCACCCATACTCTGACATCACTGATAAACACCCATTTCTTAAAGGTACTCTCACATGACAGGTTACATTAACTACCCTCCATTCTTTGGTAATCATTCCAAATTCCAAAGGATTTTGGAATATGGCCACGAATGGATCTACTATTTATAGGGCCACTTCCTTAAGTACTCTGAGATTAAGATTATCAGGCCCTGGAGACTTATCCACTTTCAAACCCAATAAATTACCCAAAACCATTTCTTTACTAATACTAATTTCCTTCAGCTCCTCACTGAAAGTTTTGTTTCACTGAACTTTTGGTACATCATTCATGTCTTCCTTTGTGAAGACAGAAGCAAAGTACAAATATCATTCCTCAGCCATTTATTTGCTCCCCGTTATGAATTCCCCTGTGTCTACGTTAGTTTTTTAAAAATCAATCTTTATCTCTTTACATCCATACAGAAACTTACAGTCAGCTTTCATATTCCCACTAGCTTACTTTCATCTTGTATTTTCCCCTTCTTCATCAATCCCTTGGTCCACCTTTGCTGAATTTCTAACTGTTTCCAATCCTCAGGTCCATTGTTTCTTCTTGCTCATTTATATGTTTCTTCTTTGAATCTAATACTATGTTTAAATTCCTTGTAAGCCATAATTTGGTCACAGTTACCTTTCTACTCTTGCACCAAATAGGAATAAACAACTTTTGGAGTTCACCTATTCATTCCTTGAATGCCTGCCATTACCTGTCCACTGTCCTTTCTTTCAGTTATGTTTCCCAGTCCATCATAGTAAGCTCATGTTTCTTACCATCACATTTACATTTATTTACGGGGAAAAGGCTAGTCGGATGCTGGCGCACCAGCTCCGTAAGAGGGCAGCAGCGAGGGAAATAGGGGGAAACAAAGATGGAAGGGGAGCCACGGTTCGAAGTGCAACGAAAATAAGTAAGGTATTTAAGGACTTTTATGAAGAGCTGTACAGATCCCAGCCCCCAGAGGGCGAAGGGGGGATGAGGCGATTCCTGGACCAGCTGGGGTTCCCGAGGGTGGAGGAGCAGGAGGCGGTTGGTTTGGGGGCACCAATTGGGCTGGAGGAGTTGAGTAAGGGTTTGGGGAGCATGCAGGCGGGGAAGGCCCCGGTGCCGGACGGGTTCCCGGTGGAATTCTACAGAAAATATGTGGACCTGCTGGCCCCGCTACTAGTGAGGACCTTCAACGAGGCAAGAGAGGAGGGAACCCTGCCCCAGACAATGTCGGAGGTGACAATCTCCCTGATCCTAAAGCGAGACAAGGATCCACTGCAATGTGGATCGTACAGGCCGATTTCGCTCCTCAATGTGGATGCTAAGCTATTGGCGAAGATACTGGCCACTAGGATTGAGGACTGTGTCCCGGGGGTGATTCACGAGGACCAAACGGGATTCGTAAAGGGCAGGCAGTTAAATACCAATGTGCGGGCGGCTCTTAAACGTGATAACGATGACATCGGAGGAGGGAGAGGCGGAGATAGTGGCGGCTATGGACGCGGAAAAAGCCTTTGACCGAGTAGAGTGGGAGTACCTCTGGGAGGTATTGCGCAGGTTTGGGTTCGGGGGAGGGTTTATTAGATGGGTTAAGCTCCTTTACAGCGCCCCGGTGGCGAAGGTAGTGACAAACCGGCGGAGGTCAGAGTACTTTTGGCTGTACCGAGGGACAAGACAGGGGTGCCCCCTGTCCCCCCTGTTGTTTGCATTGACGATCGAACCCTTGGCCATATCACTTAGGGAGTCTCAGAAATGGAGGGGGATAGTCCGCGGGGAGAGGAGCATCGGGTATCGCTATATGCGGATGACCTGCTGCTATACGTGGCGGACCCAATAGAGGGGATGGTGGAGGTCATGCAGACTCTGAAGGAGTTTGGAGAGTTTTCGGGCTACAAGCTTAATGTAGAGAAGAGTGAGTTTTTTGTATTACAGGCAGGGGACCAAGAAAGAAGGATAGGGGACCTGCCGCTGAGGGGGGCGGAGACGAGTTTTCGGTATCTGGGGATCCAGATAGCCAGAAGTTGGGGGGCCCTACATAAACTGAATTTGACGAGGGTGGTGGAGCAAATGGAGGAGGATTTTAAAAGATGGGACATGCTCCCGCTCACGTTGGCGGGTAGGGTGCAGTCGGTCAAAATGGTGGTCCTTCCGAGGTTTTTGTTCGTGTTTCAGTGCCTCCCCATCGTGATCACCAAGGGCTTTTTCAAGAGAGTGGGTAGGAATATTATTGGGTATGTGTGGGCAAATAAGACCCCGAGGTTTAGGAGAGGGTTCTTGGAACGCAACAGGGACCAAGGAGGGTTGGCTTTGCCAAACCTAGAGAGTTACTACTGGGCAGCAAATGTGGCGATGATCCGTAAGTGGGTTATGGAGGGAGAGGGGGCAGCATGGAAGAGGATGGAGATGGCGTCCTGTAAAGGAACAAGCCTGGGGGCGTTGGTAACGGCACCACTGCCGCTCTCGCCGACAAAATACACCACAAGCCCGGTGGTGGCGGCAACACTAAAGATCTGGGGCCAGTGGAGAAGACACAGGGGTGCAATGGGAGCATTGGTGTGGTCCCTGATCAGGGGTAACCACCGGTTTGTCCCGGGGAAGATGGACGGGGGGTTCCAAGGCTGGCATCGGGCGGGGATAAGAAGAATGGGGGACCTGTTCATTGACGGGACATTTGCGAGCCTAGGGGCACTGGAGGAGAAATTTGAGTTACCCCCGGGAATGCATTTAGATATATGCAGGTGAGGGCTTTTGTGAGGCGACAGGTGAGGGAATTTCCGTTGCTCCCGGCACAAGAAGTTCAAGATAGGGTGATCTCGGGGGTATGGGTCGGGGAGGGCAAGGTATCGGAAATATACCAAGAGATGAAAGAAGAGGGGGAAGCGCTAGTAGAAGAACTGAAAGGTAAATGGGTGGAGGATCTGGGGGAGGAGATTGAGGAAGGGCTATGGGCCGACGCCCTGGGTAGGGTTAATACCTCTTCCTCGTGTGCCAGGCTCAGTCTGATACAATTTAAGGTGGTTCACAGAGCGCATTTGACGAGGGCGAGGCTGAGTAGGTTCTTTGGGGTAGAGGATAGATGTGAAAGATGTTCAGGGAGCCCGGCGAACCATGTCCATATGTTTTGGTCATGCCCGGCATTGGAGGGGTTCTGGAGAGGAGTGGCGGGAGTAATATCCCAGGTGGTGAAAGTCCGGGTCAAGCCAAGCTGGGGGCTAGCAATATTTGGAGTAGTGGATGAGCCGGGAGTGCAGGAGACGAAAGAGGCCGGAATTCTGGCCTTTGCGTCCCTAGTAGCCCGGCGAAGGGTCTTGCTATTGTGGAAGGAGGCGAAGCCCCCTAGCCTGGAGGCCTGGATTAACGACATGGCGGGGTTCATAAAATTGGAGAGAATTAAGTTTGCTTTGAGAGGGTCTGCACAGGGGTTTTACAGGCGGTGGCAACCGTTCCTAGAATATCTCGCGGAACGTTAGAAGACGGTCGATCAGCAGCAGCAGCAACCGTGGGGCGGGGGGGGGGGGTGGGGGGAACGAAAGACTGTCTGAGGGGATGGACGAGCGGGAGATAGCATGGAGGGTGGGGGGAAACGGTACGCGCGGCCAAGAGCCAGTGTATAAAGCTATGTAAATATACCATCTTGCCTTGTATATATCTTGCTCAGGGAGAATTTGCGTTATTTTGTTACAGGGTGGGGGGGGCTTATTGTTTGTAAGGGGAAAAAATTGTGTTGTCAAAAAACCTTAATAAAAATATTTTTTTTAAAAACATTTACATTTATTGAGGTTCGGGACCTTTGTCTCAGAATCAACCACCTCACTATCCACCTTTATAAAAATGTTATCATATTATGGTCACTCAGCCCCAAGGGTTCTCTCATAACTAGACTGCCAACTTATCCTTTCTCATTGCACAACACCCAGTCCAAGATGACCTATTCCCTTGTTGGTTCATCATCGTATTGGTTGAAAACCAGCCCGAAACACTCCAGAAATTCCTCCTCTAATTTGACTCACCCAATCTATACGCAGAATAAAGTTACCCATAATCACAGATGTTCCTTCATGACACGCATCTCTGATTTCCTGTCAAATGCCATTCCCTATGTTACTGTACCATCCTGCCTGCCTGCTGATGTTGAGACACACTGGTGTCAGGGGGGGGGGATTCGGTGAGATGGAGACTGCCTCAGCTTGGCCTCCCGGACGATGCGCGTTGGGCCCTGGGGGTCTCCATGGGACGGGGGAGCAGCTGGAGTGAGTTCCAGATGCATCTGCATCACCTGGTTCTGCCATTATCTGCACCATGGTGTTTATGTCCTCAGCGATGCTCCTCAGTGACCGGGCCATGCTCTGCAGTGCCCCAACAATGTCCACCTGCATCTGTGACATGCTCTGGAGTGCCTCGATAATGTCTACCTCACTGACACGGAGCTGTTGTCGAGGCCCTCAGCCATGCCAGTCACTGATTGATTCACACCTTGGACACCACATCTCAAGACGCAGACGTCCTGCTCCAGGCTTTCTATTGCGGTTGCCACCCTAAAAGTTTTGGCCTCGTTGCCATACATTGCCGGCGACATCTCCTGCACCCGTAGTGTTTGGGACTCCTCCAATTGCCTGTGCACTTAACGGAGTGTCACTGACATCCCTTCCTGAATCTCAAGGTCATCCTGGGATCGAACAGACCTCTGACAGCTGACTCCTTTGGATGTTCCTGCCTCCACCTGATGTGCATCAGGAACTGTGTGGTGCTCATCAGATTGTGTCCCAGAAGCCTGTCCACTAATGTTCCCCACCTGGGTGTGTGTCTCTGCGCTGGTGGAAGGTGGGGATGTTGGCTGTGACTCATGGTGGTATCCTCTTCCAAGCTGTTCTCTTGGTTGATGGTGGGTGGCGGAGGAGTGACCCCGGATGGCTGAGCCGTATCAAGTCGAGATCCTGCGGAAGAAGGGACATGTGGTCAGTGGGAGGGAAGGATCATTTTGTCTGACACGAACAAGTTACTCAAGGAAGGTCATCTGGGTGGAAGGGCAGTGGCTTCTCACTTCTGCGGGTGCAGGCCAACCTTGCTGTCAGTGACTGCTGTCTCCTCGGCCAATCTCACAATCTCCAGGGCCCGCTCCTCATAGGGGGGTGAAAACTCTGATACCTGGAACTCTGCCACCTGTTTGGGCCTTTTCATACCTATTCAGGGCTAATTTCTGCAGGGACGGAGTGGGGATTTGTGAGCCGCGTGTTTAGTGCATCAGCAATCCTATGGTAGGTGGCGTGTGTGGGCACCACACCTGCACATGGAGGGGTTGTGGTGGTAGGTGCTCGGGTGTGCTGGGGCACATGCGCAGTGTTCGGATGTGTGGAGGGTGCGAGGTGCCAGCCGCTGACTTGTTGGGGGAGGCGGCAGACATCAGGTGTGTGCGGGACTGATGCCGGGGGCCAGTGTTCACTTACCCTTGCGGAACAGTGTAAGTCATTGGTCCTGCACTGCACGGCAGTCCTCCTAGTCACATTGCCAAAACAGATGCCCGTTGCTACTGCCTCCCAGGTGGTATTGACAGCCCTGCAACTGGCCCTCCAACCCATCAGGGAAACAGGGTGTCCGTCCTGCCTCGCCTCACCTCCACGGCATCCAGAGGCATAGCCAGGTCAGCAGCCCCGAAGTGTGGAGCAGGTCTGCGCGGTGCCATGCTCATGTGCTGACTGGGAGTGAGCAGGGGAGGAACGTTTGGAAGCAGCTCCCCCTTGTTAGCGGATGCTGCCGGGCGCCAGTCTGGCGAATCAGCTGGCGTGATAGGCAGTAACGGCGTGAAGCTCTTGGAGATTCACTTTCGACACTAAGAGCCGTTAAATACGGGCCACGATATCGTCGGCCCAAACGTCAGGGAACACCCAGGAAGTCGCTCCCGAAATGACACTAAGAACTTTTCTAATTAAATCACGCCCCTAGTTTGGATAACTAGACCTGTAACATTAGTCAATGTTATCCCTATGCTTTCTGATATGTAGGACAAACTATACTGGAGTCCATTGGATAACATAATGGAGATGGAAAGATGGCAGGTCTGGATAGTTCACGGAATGTATCCACCTTCTGGTGAATGGAAGGTTGTCCACATTTAGTGAGGGATGGGAAGGGTTTACCCTGGAAACCCACATGCTGGAGGCAGACATGCAACAAGCCATTTGAAACCAATTACCCCTCACCCCCCAGATTTAATGTGGCTAAGGGATTAAACAGGACTAGCATGGGTCCCTCATGCCTACAGAGAGAGAAGTCCAGCAAATACTTTCAGGTTTGCCAGAAAGTTAAGGGGTGTGGGGATTCTTCATTCACAGGCATCAAACAAGATATTTGGCATCAGAAGTATGAGGCTTCCTGAAAGCCAGTCCCTGCCCTTGCATCAGGTCCCTCGTCACTGGTGGCCCCCTCCCTGCAACTGTCATTGTACCCCACTCACAGATTCACCCCAAGGATCCAGCGATGATTCCTGATGAATAGTCTATTACCGGCAGCAGTCACTGATCCCCAATGGCACTGCCAGTAATTGGTCTGATTGACCAATAGCTCGTGGGAGCAGGATTTCCACTCTAATTCAGTGGGAGTTCTCACACCTTCCAGGTAAGTACCGCTTTGCACTCCTGTGGAAAGGAGATGCGGAGCTCTCACCATTTCTCCAAACGGGAGCCTGGTCAGCACAACTAAATTCTGCCTGTAGAGTGTTCAAATAAGTACAATGTAGTGTATAGTGCAGCATTACAGTGTAATAAAGATTGAATTAGTGAGGCTGTAATATGCTGAAACCAAAGATAAGTAATGTTAAGTAAAGCAAAAGGGTAAAGAAAATTAAACTTTACAATCCAAAGAAAATAATTATTTGGCGGTATCACTGAGGAATATTGCTAGATGGTGTGGATGAGATAATTCGACAAACTTCAAGCTAAGTTAAACATGTACAACAGAGGTTAGCAGATGAAGTTACTGAAAATAACGTAGAAATAATTTTTTTCAGCACGCCAAATTTGGGGAATTCAAAGTACAGAGGTTGGAGATACCATTTTCTCCCTCATTTTATGAAGTTTCAATATACTGGCTGGGAATTTCCGCCATGAGCCACCCATAGTAGAGTTCTCCGTGAGGCGAAGAGTCCTGCATTAGTGAAGAAAACTGGATCAGCGCTGGGTGCCAATCCGTTTCCGATGCTCAGGTCTCCTGCTAGCGTCGGGACCGAGTCTTGTGTCAGCAGGAGGATGCAAATGGTTCTTAATGACCCATTTGCATCCATTTAGTGGGCCTGGCACCATATTCTATGGGCCCACGAAGTTCTCCAGGCCGAGAATCACATGGCGGGGATGATACTACAGGTATGGCCAAGCGTAGCCCTGGTGTAGTGGATCTCATGGTGGGCCAAGAGGGCAACTCCCCTCATGGGTGTCCCCCGCAAATCCATCCAAGGGTCACCCCACCAGACCTCCCCACATTCCGCCGCCCCCCCCTCCCCGAGACCCCCTAAATAAAGAGACCCCCCACAGAAACGTCATAAATAATGGGACCCCAACAGATTCTCGAGAAGAGAGAACGCTGTCAGGAAGCCCCTCCAGAAAAGTTAAGCCTGTCAAGAAGCCCCCAGAAAAGAGAACCCTGTCAGGAAGCCCCAAAAAAGGGCAGCATGGCGGCACAGTGGTTAGCACTGCTGCCTCACGGCGCCGAGGTCCCAGGTTCGATCCTGACTCTGGGTCACTGTCCGTGTGGAGTTTGCACATTCTCCCTGTATCTGCATGGGTTTTTCCCCCACAACCCAAAAAGATGTGTAGATTAGGTGGATTGGCCACGCTAAATTGCCCCTTAATTGGAAAAAATTAATTGGACACTCTAAATTTATAATTTAAAAAAATGGAAGCCTCAGGAATGAAATCCCTGTCAGGAAGCCCCCAGAAAAGAGACCCCTGTTTGGAAGCTAGAGAGCAGACCAGACAGAGACAATGAAAAAAATTGCTGTTATAATACTCACCTCTGCAATACACCTGCTGGCTCAGACAGAGGAAGCACCACGTGTTAATTCCGAGAAAGAGAAACCAGTGATCTGTTTTTAAACCCCTCAGACCCTTGAGCTGCAAGCCATTCATTAATTTCCCTTACTAGGCTGAGATTGACAGCTTTCAGACACACACAGCTGTCATTTTGCTTCATTCATCTTCCTTCACGCTTGAGTAACTCTGAAGTGCTCTAACCAATGTTTATAAACATTAACCGCTTCAAACAGAGTTAAGTGCTTTCCAATCACCTCCCATCACGCTTGAGTGATTTTGAAGTGCTCAGCAAGAAATTGACAGCATGTAACTGTTTGAAGTGGTTACAGTTAGTAAAGTCACTGGTTTCTCTTTCCAGGAATTGACATCTGATGCTTAATGAGTCTGAGCCAGCAGGAATATTGCCTGAGTGTTACAACAGTAACTGTTTTCACTGCCTCTGTCTGGACTTCTCTCTAGCTTCCAGACTGGAGTCCATTTTCTAAGGGTTGCCTGGTAGGTCTCTCTTTTCTGAGGTCTTCCTGACATGTTTCTCTTTTCTGGGGGGGCTTCCTAACAGGTTTCTCTTTTCTGGGGCATCCTGGCAGACTTCTCTTTTCTGGGGAGCTTACTGACAGGGGTCTCTGTTCTTAGAGGCTCCCTGGCAGGTTTCTCTTTTCTAGGGGGGTGGGTCTGTGGGGGTCTCCTTATTTAGAGGGTTTCTGGGGCAGTCATTTATTTAGGTGTCTCTAGGGGGGATCTCCTTATGTAGGGGGATCTCTGTGGTGGTTCTCCTTATTTAGGTGGTCTCTGGGGGTCTCTTTAGTTCTGGGGTTCCGGGGGATCTATTTATTTAGAGGGTCTCTGGAGTTCACTTTATATAGGGGGGGTCTCTGTGTGGTTCTCTTTATTTAGGTGGTCTCTGGGGGTCTCTTTAGTTCTGGGGTTCCGGGGGGGTCTATTTATTTAGGGGGTCTCTGGAGTTCACTTTATATAGGGGGGGTCTCTGTGTGGTTCTCTTTATTTAACTTTAGGTGGTCTCTGGGGGTCTCTTTAGTTCTGGGGTTCCGGGGGATCTATTTATTTAGGGGGTCTCTGGAGTTCACTTTATATAGGGGGGGTCTCTGTGTGGTTCTCTTTATTTAGGTGGTCTCTGGGGGTCTCTTTAGTTCTGGGGTTCCGGGGGGGTCTATTTATTTAGGGGGTCTCTGGAGTTCACTTTATATAGGGGGGGTCTCTGTGTGGTTCTCTTTATTTAGGTGGACTCTGGGGGTCTCTTTAGTTCTGGGGTTCCGGGGGGGTCTATTTATTTAGGGGGTCTCTGGGGATCTCTTTATATAGGGGGGGTTTCTGTGGGGTTCTCCTTATTTAGGTGGTCTCTGAGAGTCTCTTTATTTACGAGTTTCCTGGCGGGGGGATTCTATTTATTTAGGGGATCTCTGAGGGGTCTCTTTATTTCGGGGGTCTCTGGGGGGGGGGGGGGGGGACGTCGCATCACCCCCATACTTCCGGGAAGGGGGGACTCAGAAAATCTGGGAGTGTGGGGATGAATTGTGTTTTGGGAAGGGGTGCACGACTGAATTGCGATGTGGCGGGGTGAGGGGTGGCCAGCCACAGGACCTCGCTATTGGGCCGCCCGCTCAAAATGGCATAAATTTGCATGATGGAGGATTGGAAAACCCATCCTGATTTGCACCCTTGTTCAGTTGCAATTCAACGCTGGCGGGAGAACCTAGGACTGGATACTCTGATTGCCAACGGCAAATTCGCATTCGGCGATTGGCTGGAGAATCCATTTTTACGCCGAAATCGGAGGCGGTGCCTTTTTTCGGATGCACCTCCCCCTCAAAAACAGCATAATCGCTGAGTACGCCACAGGCCATTGGGACGACCTCAGGATATCACCTGAGGCCCTCCCCGATGCTCCACCCCCGATGAGCCGACTTCCCGACAGCGTGGGGCGCGTGTGCTCGCAGTTTTCAGTGACCTCGTGCAGCGGTTGCGGACTGTTTCCAGCGCAGTTGGGGAGGGGAGCCGTTCCGCTGACTGGGGGAGCTTCGGCGGGGACTGGTGGGGGGTGGTCCATTGGTGGCGAGGGGATTTACAGGGGGACACTACCTGGCCCCGGGTGGTCCGCAAGCAGCCGGCGCCATGTTGTACGGCGTGACCACTGCAGGTCGCCGCTGGGCGCATGTGCGGCCACGGACACGGCAGTTCTCCATCCGTATATGCAGGTAAAGCTTTACGTGGCGCGGCTGCAAGCCTCCCACCAGGCGGAGCATCGGTGCGTGGGCGTCACGACCTTTTGGTCGTAGGACTAGACAGATGGGCCTAGATTCTCCGCCGCCATGATTCTCCATTATGCTGGCGCCCGAGGTTTCCAGACGGCGTGGAGCTGCCCCACAATGGGAAACCCCATTGACCGGCCAGCGTAACGGAAAATCCTGCCGGCCGGTCGGGGCAGAAATGTAGTGTGGCGGGACGGAGAATCCCGCCCATGCCAAGGACACATCCTCAAAATTGGAGACTCCAGCCCATAATCTCCCGAACAGTGAATCTCGCCCACCTCTTAGTTTACTTCATTTTGTATGAATGTACATAAGATTCCTTGCCCACAAAATATTTTTCCTGCTGAATGCTGGGAATACATTTTAGAAGAAAAGCAAAATTCAAGCAACATTTAAGATAAACCTTCTATATGTGTTAAAAGTTCACACAGTTATTTTATGGAGACTGATGCATTGTTTTCTTGTCAGCTGTTCGGTGTCTACGCCCTCCACTTCCGGAAAATAGTTCGATAGTGTCAGGATTTGGACCTGTGTACAAGTACATGGACGCAATTTCCTACAGGTGTAACAAAGGGTTGGCAATAGTTGGCAGCAGTATAATTTATTGCGGTGAAAATAATGCATTTGAGCCATCGCCACCGACCTGCAGTAATGGTAAGTCATATTTTTTTTAATCTTGAGAATGTCATGAAAAGATGGGGATTAAGTTTTTCTCATGTCATGACCAGAAGACATGAAGGGAAACATTTGTATATCATCCTGACTGCTTTATAAAACCATTATTATCTTTAAAAGTGAACAAACGTTTCACACTGATGAGGCCTGCCAAGCTACGAAAGGAATTTGCAGCCTTCAGAAACCAGCAGGTACCTCGTTGTCTTTAAACAAGTGATAATGCCCTCTGTGACTGCAGAAAATCAAGTTCCAAAAAATTGCACATGTCTTAACATTTCTAAAGCAGAGCTGTGGCCAATGGAGACAAATATCTGGGAGGACAAAGGGACTCCGAAAGCTCTTGTAATTTTCACATTGGATGGAACATTAACCATTTCAAGAATTCAGACCAGGAATATGTATACTTTGTCCATATCAAAGGAAGAAGTGAAAGGTATTCATAAGCCCCCCCCCCCCCCTCCCACCCTGACACACACACACACACAGCTGCTAGCCCCTGTAATATTGTCTTATAGAGCTGAACACTGATAGACTGCCAATTTCCATCTAACAGGTAGTAACAAAACAATTCTCTCTGCAGGTTTTAAATCGCCTGACCATCATAAACACATTTTTCTCCTGGAACATCTGAAGTTCTGTACCAGTGTGTACTGCAAGACTAACTCATCTCTACATATTTCTCCTATTGTGAAATTAGAGCAACTGGAAAACTAGGGGCGAAATTCTCCTACCCGCCCCGCCACATTTCTGCCCCGACCGTCTGGCGGGAGTCTCCGTAATACCGTCCGGTCAATGGGGTTTCCCATTGTGGGGCAGCCCCACGCCGTCGGGAAACCCCCGGGCGCCGGCAAAACGGAGACTCCCGCCGGCGGAGAATGACGCCCTAGGTCTTTCAGCTTCAGCCAGCTAGCCTCTTTGAAGGAATAGACCATTGAACTTTTGATTCTGAAGCAATAGGCGCGATTTAATGGCCGCATTGCACGGAAGCGAGAGTGCAACAAAGCCATTAGATCACGGGAAAAGCCAAAGACGAGAACTGTGACGGGCGCCGATCAGTTTGCAATCTAATCGGCCCGCTCTCGTTGGCG
The DNA here is from genome assembly GCF_047496885.1 of Scyliorhinus torazame. NCBI lineage: Eukaryota > Metazoa > Chordata > Chondrichthyes > Carcharhiniformes > Scyliorhinidae > Scyliorhinus > Scyliorhinus torazame. The sequence goes on from NC_092723.1 coordinate 28,912,309, forward strand.
AAATCAAGAGTCTGCCGTATCGTTGTAAGAAACCAATAATCACCACTTGGGGTCAATCTCCATACAATTAACCCCCTATCTAACTGCCTCCCGTGATCCAACCGCCTCCTCAGCAACTGGTCCCATAGGCGTCTTAGTATATACCATTCTAAAAATGTGAAGCTGAGTCCGCAGCCGCCCAGGTTGGGGGTTGAGGGGTCGGACATCAGGGAGGGGCCGCATAGGCGGCCAGGGGAAAGGTCGGCGGGGTCAGATCCTCAGGCGTGCGGACGATCGGGGGTCTACATTTTTCAGTTGTCTCCGCGGTCCAAGTCCACCATGGCATTCGGCACGGCCTCTGGAGGCCGCCACCGTGCGCATGCCGGACTCAAAACCGGACGTGCAGAGGACCGTATCCGCAGCTAAAGCTGTGTGAATCACTCTGGGTCCCTGCTAGCCCCCCGCCAGTGAGTGAATCGGCTAATCTTTTAAAAGGAAACTCCAAAGTGAAATGCTAGTGTTTTTATGCTGGCGTGGGGCCATTGTCCCAATTTGGGAAAATCCAGCCCATGGTTTCCAGTTGGGGAACATACGTACTGCTTTCTTTGGCACGCAGTCGTCCACACATTTGCTAATGAAATCTGTGACGGTCGTGGCATACTCATTTAGGCTGGTCGCTGAGTTCTTAAATATGGACCAGTCCACTGTCTCCAAGCAGTCACGTAGGAGGTCTTCTGTTTCCTCGGACCAGCACTGCCTGACCTTCTTAGTCAGATTCTCCAGCTTAAGTTTCTGCTTGTATGCCGTGAGAAGGAGCACTGTCTTATGGTCTGATTTTCCAAAGTACGGTCGGGGAATGGAACAGCAGATGGGAAATATTTGCGTGTCCCCACCAAGAATAGTTGGCGGAGAGAAAAAGGTTTCAGGGGCAATTTGACAGGCTAACGATGGTGAAGTCAGTGAGGCAGCTATGGAGGGTGAGGGGGTGCAGTATGAATATGGAGAGAAGGCGAGCCATATGCTAGCCCATCAGCTACTGAGACAGGTCATGTCCATGGAACATAAGAACTAGGAGCAGGAATAGGCCATCTGGCCCCTCAAGCCTGCTCCGCCATTCAATAAAATCATGGCTGATGTTTTAGTGGACTCAGATCCACTTACCCGCCCACTTACCGTAATGTTTTATTCCTTTACTGTTCAAAAATCCATCTACCTTTGCCTTAAAAACATTAAACGAGGTCGCCTCAACTGCTTCACTGGCCAGGGAATTCCACAGATTCACAACCCTTTGAGTGAAGTATTTCCTCCTCAACTCAGTACTAAATCTGCTCCCCCTTATTTTGAGGCAATGCCCCTAGTTTTAGTTTCACCCACCAGTGGTAACAACCTCCCTGTTTCTATCCTATCTATTCCCTTTATAATTTTATATGTTTCTATAAGATTCCCCCTCATTCTTCTAAATTCAAAAATGCTGAGGGTACGGACAGGGAAGGGGAAAGTGGTGTCGGAGGCCAGGAAGATTGACGAGGCGTTCAGAGAGTGTTATGAGAAGTTATACAGGGCCTATCTAGGTGATGAGGAAGGGGATATGGGGAGGTTTTTGGATGAGCTGGATTTCCCAAGGCTGGAAGGGGAGAGGAGGCAGTTGCTGGAGGAGCCGCTAGGGCTGAGAGAGGCGATGGATAGCATAAAAGTGATGAAGTCGGGGAAGGCCCCGGGGCCGGACAGTTACCCAACGGAGTTGGCACCACATTTACTGGGGATGTTTAGCGAGGCCTGGAGAAGGAGGAGCTACCAGAGACACTGACCCAGGCGTCGATCACGCTAATCACAAAGAAGGGGAAAGACCCATTGGAGTGTGGGTCATACAGGCCCATATCACTGAATACGGATGCGAGAGTGTTTGATAATTTAGTGGTGGGATGGACGGAAGGATGCGTTCCGGGGGTGGTTGCAGAGGACCAAATGGGTTTCATAAAGGGCAGGCAGCTTTCCAGTAACATTGAATGGTTATTAAATGTGACCATGACCCCGTCGAAGGGACGGGTACCAGAGGTGGTGGTCTCTATGGACGCGGAGGGTGGAGTGGGGGTACCTATTTCATATTTTGGGAAGGTTTGGGTTTGGGCTGAAGTTTGTGGCATAGGTGTGTATTGTGCGTCTGGCAGAGCTGCAGGAAAGGATGGAGTTGCTGAAGCGAAGTGAGTTCAGGTATATGCAAGTGGGGGACTTTGCACGGAAGGAATAGAGAGGGCTCCCCAAGCTTCTGGAGAGGTTACTGCCCTGGATGTGGAAGGGGAGGGTAGGATTGGGGATATATATGGGTGGCTGGGGGAGCAGGGGGTAGTGCAGGTGGTAAAGATCAAGAAAAAATGGGAGAAGGAGCAGTGGGGGTGGAAGATAGGATGGGGAGTGTGGAGTGAGGCGACGTGCAGGGTGAATTCGACCTCCTCGTGTGTGAGGATGAGTTTGATTCAGTTTAAGGTAGTACATAGTGTACACATGACTCGGGCGAGGATGAGTGGGTTCTTCCAGGAGGTGGCAGACAAGTGTGAGAAGTGTGGGTGAGGGCCAGCAAATCACATGCGTATGTTCTGGGGCTGTGAGAAGTTGGAGGGGATACTAGGAGGGGGCGTTGGGACGTTATCAAAATTTGTATGAATAGAGGCCGGGCCGGGCCCGATGGTGGCAATTTTTGTGGTGTCGGAAATGCTGGAGCTGATGGAGGGTATGAAGGCCGACATTGTGGACTTCGCCTGTCTTGTTGCCCGGTGAAGGGTTCTGTTGGAATGGCGGTCGACAACGCCTTCGAGGGTGGTGGCCTGGCTGGGGGGCCTGTATGACTTTCCGGCTTGAAAAAATATATTTTGAATTGAAGGAATCGGCGAAGGGCTTTGAGAGAAGGTGGGGACTGTTCATGACCATGTTTGAAGAATTGTTCACTGCGGGGTGGAGGGAGGGGAAAGAGGAGGAAGGGGAGGGGTGAAAAGGGGGAAAAAACCTGTGCACAAACTGTAGGTGTGGAAAATGTTTTCTGATTTATTTACATTTTTATACCTTTGAATACAGAGAGGAGCAATGGGGAAAATGGAGTGTCCTGGGGTGGGGGACACCGCTTGTTGTCAGCCTCCCACCCTCCCCAATTCCTTACAAATATTACACGCAGTGGATAATATCTTGGAACTCGCGGAGGCTGTACTCGTGGTGATTCTGGCAGGCCAGGCGACCAGATGCCAGAGAAGGCTGCGGCAGCAGTGTCGACAGAGGACCGAGGCGGCGGTCAGGGACGGACCCAGAGGGGGAGGCCGGCGGCGACCCAAGGTGTACAGGCGGCGCTGGTCCTTCGAACAAATGACAGGCAGCGTGTGCTGCAGGAGGCTCCAAATCAACAAGGAAATGGTACGGCACCTTGCGAACTTGGCACCATGAGGAGAGGAGGATGCCCATTCCCAGTGGCTGTCAAGGTCACTGCAGGCCTGAACTTCTATGCCTCAGCATCATTCCGGGCTCAAGCGGGACATGTTTGTCATCTCACAAGCTAGAGCCCACAAGTGCATCCGTGAGGTCATGGATGCTCTGTTTGCCTGGGCAGCGAACTATATAAATTTTGACATGGAACAGACCCAACAGGATGCCTGGTAAGCAGGAATCTCTGCCATGGCTGGGATGCCGCAGGTCCAAGCGATAGTAGATTGCACGCATGTCACCTTGCACTCTGCAAGCCATTTTGCCATCCATTAAGAAGGGGTTCTATTCCCTGAACGTGCAGCTCGTGTTGACCACCACTTGACGATCATGGCCGGGATTCACCAAAAACGCAGCTAAGTGTTGACCCCGGCGTAATCAACGGAGTGTTTCACACTGGCGTCAGTGGTCCTCTTCGCCCAGCGAATCATTAGCCCACAGGGAGCCAGCACGGCGCAGGAGTGCTCCACGCAGTTCGGGCGGCGATACGCGGCCCTGCACTGCCGGCCACCTGTCAGCGCATGTTTCCGCTCCGGCACCGTGCAACATAGCGGCCCCACACAGCGGGCCGGCGCGGAAGAAGGTAGGCCCCCCCCCCCCGAAACGTGCTCGCCCGCCAATCGCTAGCCCCAATCATGGGCCTGTCCATCGTGGAGGCGCCCCCCGGAGTCTGATCTCCCCCCCCCCCACTACCAGGACGGCCACCGCGGCCACGGGTCCGAGCTCCCGCTGTGTGGAACCATGTTAAAACCACGCCGGCGGGAACTCGGCCGGTCGATCGCGGAAAATCGCTGCGGGGGCCTCTTTCAATGGCTCCTGACCGGCGGCGCGTCAACCGCGCACGCGCAGCTGGCGGCAATTCTCCGGTCGCCGGAGGTTCGCAGCCCGCCGTTGGACCCGATCGCGGGTCTGAGGCTCCATTGTCCACTCCTGCGCAGAGCGTGGTTTCGGCGCGGAGGCTCAGAGAATCCCGGCCCATGTACCTGCGTGCAGGCTTCCCAGGGAGTGTGGATGACAGTTACATCCCAGGGCAGTCGGACATCCGTGGCCTCTTCGAGGACCACCCCAGGATGGCTGATTGGCTCTTGGGGGATAAGGGAAACCCACTGAGGACCTGGCTACTGGCTAATAGAGAAATGCTTTGGAAAGCAGAAGCACAAACGGACTTGGGAGTCCTTGTTCACGATTCTCTTAAGGTTAATGTGCAGGTTCAGTCTGCAGTTAAGAAGGCAAATACAATGTTAGCATTTATGTCAAGAGGGCTGGAACACAAGACCAAGGATGTGCTTCTGAAGCTGTATGAGGCTCTGGCCAGACCCCATTTGGAGTATTGTGAGCAGTTTTGGGCCCCATATCTAAGGAAGGATGTGCTGGCCTTGGAAAGGGCCCAGAGGAGGTTCACAAGAATGATCCCTGGAATGAAGAACTTGACGTATGAGGAACGTTTGAGGACTCTGGGTCTGTACTCGTTGGAGTTTAGAAGGATGAGAGGGGATCTTATTGAAACGTACAAGATACTGTGAGACGTGGATAGAGTGGACGTGGAGAGGATGTTTCCACTTGTATGAAAAACTAGTACCAGAGGACACTATCTCAGATTAAAGGGACGATCCTTTGAAACAGGTGAGGAAGACTTTTTTTCAGCCAGAGGGTGGTGAATCTGTGGAACTCTTTGCCGCAGAATGCTGTGGAGGCCAATTCACTGAGTGTCTTTAAGACAGAGATAGATAGGTTCTTGATTAATAAGGGGATCAGGGGGTATGGGGAGAAGGCAGGAGAATGGGGATGAGAAAATATCAGCCATGATTGAATGGCGGAGCAGACTCGATGGGCCTAATTCTGCTCCTATGTCTTATGGTCTTACTGTCTAATGACACCAGTACAGCGGCCGGTGACCAATGCAGAGACCCGAAACAACGAGGCCCATGTGGGCACCTGTGCTGTCATTCAGCGGTGCATTGAACTACTCAAAATGTCGGTGGAGGGGAGAGGCCCTTTCAAGTCCATGCTGAGATGCTCAAAGGGGCGGGAGGCCTTCACCAGGTGCGCTCTATCTGGCCGGTAGAAGTGCGGCTTGCACTCTGCGCATACTTGGCAGTCTGGTTACGGCCTTGACTCCTCAATGGAGTAGGGCAGGTTGCGGGCCTTGACAAAATGGAAGAACCGGGTGACCCCCGGTTGGCAGAGGTCATTGTGGAGAGTCCGGAGTCGGTCCACTTGTGCGCTGGCACATGAACAGAGGGATAGGGCATCTGGGGGCTCATTGAGCTTACCCGGGCAATACATGATCTCATAGTTATAGGTAGAGAGTTCGATCCTCCACCTCAAGGTTTTGTCATTTTTTATCTTGCCCCGCTGCGTATTATTAAACATGAAGGCAACCGACCGTTGGTCAGTGAGGAGAGTGAATCTCCTGCCGGCCAGGTAATGCCACCAATGACGCACAGTGATGCACGATCAATTGCACAAAGACTAAAGTTGGGTACAACTGTGGCTTTATTACAGTCAGATGTGTGGCCTCCTGCTGCAGCTGGCGAAATGGCAGGGCACTGGAGGTCATGCATATTAATACAGTTCTCTGTGGGCGGGGCCAGCCAGCAGGAGCTACCAGCGAACCTGTAGTGCAGGTCCTACCTTACATCTCCTTTAACGGCAGTTCACCACATTCACCCCCTGTTAAAAATGATTCCGGCGGGGGTGACGTGAAACTATATACAATTAGGCAATTATGTACAGTGGCAGGGAAAGAAAAGTCTATGTTGACGGTCCAGAGTCCGTCAAAGGTTCAGCCGGTCCGGTGCTTTGGTGCTTCGTTGGGAGCGGCGTAACGGTGGCGGCGAAGTCGGTGCTGGCGGTGGTGGAGGTGGCACCGATGGCGGTGGTGGCGGTGCTGATGCTGGCCAGTTATCGGGGAACTCCGGGAGCATGCAGAAGTCCTCTTCGTCCTCTTCTGCGGAAAAGGGGAGGGGGAGGGTGGTCTGGTGGGGTCAATATTGGCAGCACTGTTGGAGGGGGCGCGCATTGGTGGGGGGGGGGGGGGGGAGTGTTGGGGTGGAAACTGACGGTGCCAGGTCCTTGAGTGAGACAGTATCTTGGCAGCCGTCGGGGAACTCAATGTAGGCATATTGAGGGTTGGCATGGAGCAGGTGAACCCTGTCCACCAAGGGGTCCGCCTTGTGGAGTCGGACGTGCCTACGGAGAAGGACCGGTCCTGGAGCAGCAAGCCAATTCCCCAGGAATTGACAGGAGCGACACCCCAGATGTGGACTTCCTCGGGAAGGTAAAAACACGTTCGTGGGGTGTGTGATTAGTGCCGGTGCACAATAGTGACCGGATGGAGTACAGAGCGTCAGGGAGGACCTCCTGCCAGCGAGAGACTGGGAGGTTCCTGGACCGTAGGGCCAGCTGGACGGCCCTCCAAACCGTCCCATTCTCCCGTTCTACTTGCCAGTTTCCCCGGGGGTTGTAGCTGGTCGTCCTGCTGGAGGCTGTACCCCTACTGAACAGGAACTGATGCAGCTCATCGCTCATGAATGAGGATCCCCTGTCACTGTGGATGTAGGCGGGGAAACCGAACAGAGCGAAGATGGTGCTGAGGGCCTTGATGACAGTGGCAGACGTCATATCGGGGCATGGGATGGCTAAGGGGAATCTGGAGTACTCATCGACCACACTGAGAATGTACGTGTTACGGTCGGTGGAGGGGAGGGGCCCTTTGAAATCCACGCTGAGGCGTTCAAAGGGGCGGGAAGCCTTCACCAGCCGTGCACGGTCTGGCCGGTAGAAGTGCGGCTTGCACTCCGCACAGACCTGGCAGTCCCTGGTAACTGTCCTTACTTCCTCGACGGAGTAGGGCAGATTGCGAGCTTTGACCAGATGGTACAATCGAGTGACCCCCGGGTGACAAAGGCTGTCATGTAGGGCCCGGAGTTGGTCTACTTGTGCGCTGGCACATGTACCTAGGGCGTCTGGAGGCTTGTTGAGTTTACCGGGGCGATACAAGATCTCGTAATTATAGGTGGAGATTTTATAATTTTTGATCTTGCCCCGGTGTGTGTTATTGAACATGAAGGTTACCGACCGTTGGTCAGTAAGGAGAGTGAATCTCTTACCGGCCAGGTAATGCCTCCAATGCCACACAGCTTCAACGATAGCTTGGGCCTCTTTCTCGACGGATGAGTGTCGAATTTCCGAGGCATGAAGGGTGCGGGAAAAGAATGCCACAGGTCTGCCTGCCTGGTTTAGAGTGGCGGCAAGGGCGACGTCTGAAGCGTCGCTTTCTACTTGGAAAGGAAGTGACTCGTCCACTGCGCGCATCCCGGCCTTAGCGATGTCTGCTCTGATGCGGGCGAAAGCATGTTGTGCCTCGGCAGCAAAGGGGAATTGGGTGGACTGAATGAGTGGGCGGGCCTTGTCTGCATAGTTTGGGACCCACTGAGCGTAGTAGGAAAAGAACCCCAAGCAGCGTTTGAGAGGCATGGGGCAGTGGGGGAGGGGAAGTTCCATGACGGGGCGCATGATCTCTGGGTCGGGCCGGAGAAGTCCATTTTGGACTATATAGCCGAGAATGGCTAACCGGGTCGTACTGAACACACACTTCTCTTTGTTGTAGGTAGGTTGAGAAGAGTGACAGTGCGGAGGAATTTATCGAGGTTGGCATCGTGGTCCTGCTGGTCATGGCCGCAGATGGTGACATTATCTAAGTACGGAAAGGTGGCCCGCAAACCGTACTGGTCGACCATTCGGTCCATCTCTCTTTGGAAGACCGAGACCCCATTTGTGACACCGAAAGGGACCCTAAGGAAGTGGTAGAGTCGACCGTCCGCCTCAAAGGCAGTGTATGGCCGGTCCGACTTCCGGATGGGCAGCTGGAGGTAGGTGGATTTCAGGTCAATTGTTGAGAAGACCCGGTACTGCGCAATCGGATTGACCATATCAGATATGCGTAGGAGGTGGTACGTGTCGAGCTGCATGTACCGATTGATGGTCTGGCTGTAGTCCACGACCATCCTGTGTTTCTCCCCAGTTTTAACCACTACCACTTGGGCTCTCCAGGGGCTGTTGCTGGCCTTGATAATACCCTCTTTAAGCAGCCACTGGACTTCGGACCTGATGAAGGTCTTGTCGTGGGTGCTGTACCGTCTGCTCCTAGTGGCAACGGGCTTGCAATCCACAATTAGATTGGCAAAAAGGGAGGGGGGACCGACCTTGAGGGTCGCGAGGCCGCAAACGGTAAGGGGGGGGAGGGGTAAGGGCCTGCCAAATTTGCGGGTGAGGCTCTGGAGGTTGCACTGGAAGTCTAGGCCCAACAGGAGTGCAGCGCAGAAATTAGGAAGGACATAGAGGCAGAAGTTACTAAATTCTACGCCCTGGACCGTGAGGGTGACTGTACAAAAGCCTCGGATCAGGACGGAGTGGGATCCGGAGGCTAGGGAGATCCTTTGATTGGCAGGGTGGACCGCGAGGGAGCAGCGCCTTACCGTATTTGGGTGAACAAAGCTTTCGGTGCTCCCGGAGTCCAACAGGCACGAGGTTGCGTGGCCGTTGATTTTAACTTTTAACCGTCGTTGACGCGGTGGCCAGGTTGTGCGAGCGAGATTGGTCCAGCGTCATCGAAGCGAGCTGCAGGTAGCCATCGGATGCTTCGGGTGGCGAGCGAGTGCGGTTCCAATGTCGGGATGTCCGGAGACCCTGTGGGGACAAGGTGGCGGCGCCCATGGCGCGCACATTGCGAGGTCGGGACAAGATGGCGGCGCCCATGGTGCGCACATTGCAGGGTCGGGACAAGATGGCGGCACCCATTGTGCATCTGACGTGGGGGAGGGGGTGATAGCGGGCGCGATCGCAGCGACTGCGTGGGCATGGCACACAGCCGCGAAGTGGCCCTTTTTACTGCAGGCTTTACAAACAGCAGTGCGGGCTGGGCAGTGTTGGCGGGGGTGCTTCTGCTGACCGCAGAAGTAGCAGCGGGGACCCCCGGGGTGCGCGGATCGGCATGCGGTGCAGGCGTATTGCGAAGGCAGGGCCCCGTCTGAGGAGGTCGTCGGCGGAGTCCAGGAGGGGTAGGAAGGTGTAGAAGGGTGGGCAGCGCGGCATGAGAGGTACGATTGTACGTTACGGGATGCGACCGTCATGGAGAGCGGCAAGGTTTTCGTCTTCATCATTTTGAGCGTGGCCCCTTCCAGCAATCGTTCTCTGATGCGTTCCGATGCAATCCCCGTCACGAAGGCATCGCGCATGAGGAGATTCGCGTGTTCGGCGGTCGTGACGGCCTGACAGTCACAGTCCCGGACGAGTGGGATTAGGGCCCGCCAGAAATCTTCGATGGACTCACCAGGTAGTTGCGAGCGGGTGGCAAGTACATGCCTGGCGAAGAGCGTGTTCGCCTTCTGCGCGTAGTGTTCTTTGAGGAGTTCCATTGATTTTGTGTAATTCGTGGCGTCTTGGATCAATGTGAACACGCTGGAGCTCAGTCTGGAGTACAGGACGTTTATCTTCTGAGTCTCCGTTGGTGTGGGGTCCGCCGCGTTGATGTAAGCCTCGAAACATGCCAGCCAGTGAGTAAAGTCTTTCCTGGCGTCGGGCGAGTGCGGATCCAGCTGCAGGCGATCGGGCTTAATTCTGATATCCATTCTGTGGAAAATCTGACTGTAATAAATTGATGCACGATCAATTGCACAAAGACTAAAGTTGGGTACAACTGTGGCTTTAATACAGTCAGATGTGTGGCCTCCTGCTGCAGCTGGCGAAATGGCAGGGCACTAGAGGTCATGCATATTTATATAGTTCTCCGTGGTCGGAGCCAGGCGGCAGGAGCTACCGGCGAACCTGTAGTGCAGGTCCTACCTTACATCTCCTATTACAGTGGTTCACCACACATAGCTTCCACAATGGCTCGGGCCTCCTTTTCGACAGAAGAGTGCTGAATTTCAGAGGCATGGAGGGTGCGGGATGATATGCCATCAATTAAGATGGAGAACGCAGAGTGAATTAACTATGGCTTTAATTAACTTACAACAGAGCTGGCAGCATGCCCCAGAATGATGCAGTGTGAGAGGTCGCAGCTTATATACCCAGGCCTTAGGCGGGGAGCCATGGGCAAAGCCAAAACCATACAACATGTAATATAGTAGCAACACGTACTACTGTGGCAGCACAATTCAACACAGTGGTTTCACCACACGGGAAAAGAAAGTCACGGGTCTGCCCGTCTGGTTGAGGGTGGCGGCCAGAGCTACGTCTGATGCATCGCTCTCCACCTGAAAGGGGAGGTTCTCGTCGACTGCGTGCATCGTGGCCTTGGCGATGTCCGCCTTAATGTGGTTGAAGGCCTGGCGGGCCTCAGCCGTCAGGGGAAAAACTGTGGACTTGATGAGGGACCCACTGGGCGTAATACGTGAAGAACCCCAGGCATCGTTTCAGGGCCTTGGGGCAGTGCGGGAGAGGGAATTCCAGGAGGGGCCGCATGCGGTCGGGGCCGGGCCCTAGGACTCCATTTTCCACTGCGTAGCCAAAGATGGCTAAGCGGTTGGTGTGGAGCATGCATTTCTCCATATTGTAGGTGAGGTTAAGGAGTTTGACGGTATGGAGGAATTTTTGGAGGTTTGCGTCGTGGTCCTGCTGATCGTGGCCGCAGATGGTGACATTATCTAGGTACGGGAAGATGGCCCACAGCCCGTACTGGTCAACCATTTGGTCCATCTCTCGCCAGAAGATCAAGACCCCATTGGTGACACCAAAGGGAACTATAAGGAAAAGATAGAAGCGGCCATCTGCTTTGAATGCAATATATTGGCTGTCCTCCGGGCGGATGGGGAGCTGGTGGTAGGCGGACTTCAAGTCTATTGTGGAGAACACTCGATATTCGCAATCTGATTGACCATGTCAGATATGCGTGGGAGGGGGTTCGCATCGAGCTGCGAGTACCGGTTGATGGTCTGACTGTAGTCAATGACCATCCTGTGCTTCTCCCCAGTCTTTACTACCACAACGTGAGCTCTCCAGGGGCTGTCACTGGCCTCAATGATTCCTGCCCGCAGAAGCCATAAGACCATAAGACATAGGAGTGGAAGTAAGGCCATTCGGCCCATCGAGTCCACTCCACCATTCAATCATGGCTGATTTCAACTCCATGTTAGGCCTACCATTCCTGGGATCATCCGTGTGAATCTCCGCTGGACCTGCTCCAGTGCCAGTATGTCCTTCCTGAGGTGTGGGGCCCAAAATTGCTCACAGTATTCTAAATGGGGCCTAACTAATGCTTTATAAAGCTTCAGACGTACATCCCTGCTTTTATATTCCAAGCCTCTTGAGATAAATGACAACATTGCATTTGCTTTCTTAATTACAGACTCAACCTGCAAGTTTACCTTTAGAGAATCCTGGACTAGGACTCCCAAGTCCCTTTGCACTTCAGCATTATGAATTTTGTCACCGTTTAGAAAATATTCCATGCCTCTGTTCTTTTTTCCAAAGTGCAAGACCTCGCACTTGCCCACGTTGAATTTCATCAGCCATTTCTTGGACCACTCTCCGAAACTGTCTAAATCTTTCTGCAGCCTCCCCAGCTCCTCAATACTACCTGCCCCTCAACCTATCTTTGTATCATCGGCAAACTTAGCCAGAATGCCCCCAGTCCCGTCATCTAGATCGTTAATATATAAAGGGAACAGCTGTGGCCCCAACACTGAGCCCTGCGGGACACCACTCGTCACCGGTTGCCATTCCGAGAAAGAACCTTTTATCCCAACTCTCTGCCTTCTGCCTGACAGCCAATCGTCGATCCATGTTAGTACCTTGCCTCGAATACCATGGACCCTTATTTTCCTCAGCAGTCTCCCGTGAGGCACCTTATCAAAGGCCTTTTGGAAGTCAAGATAGATAACACCCATTGGCTCTCCTTGGTCTAACCTATTTGTTATCTCTTCAAAGAACTCGAATAGGTTTGTCAGGCACGACCTCCCCTTACTAAATCTGTGCTGACTTGTCCTAATCCGACCCTGCGCTCCCAAGAATTTAGAAATCTCATCCATAACGATGGATTCTAGAATCTTGCCAACAACCGAGGTTAGGCTAATTGGCCTATAATTTTCCATCTTTTTTCTTGTTCCCTTCTTGAACAGGGGGGTTACAACAGCGATTTTCCAATCCTCTGGGACTTTCCCTGACTCCAGTGACTTTTGAAAGATCATAACTAACGCCTCCACTATTTCTTCAGCTATCTCCTTTAGAACTCTAGGATGTAGCCCATCTGGGCCCGGAGATTTATCAATTTTTAGACCTCTTCGTTTCTCTAGAACTTTCTCCTTTGTGATGGCTACCATATTCAACTCTGCCCCCTGACTCTTCTGAATTGTTGGGATATTACTCATGTCTTCTAGAATCATAGAATCATAGAATTTACAGTGCAGAAGGAGGCCATTCGGCCCATCGAGTCTGCACTGGCTCTTGGAAAGAGCACCCTACCCAAGGTTAACAGCTCCACCCTATCCCCATAACCCAGTAACCCCACCCAACACTAAGGGCAATTTTGGACACTAAGGGCAATTTATCATGGCCAATCCACCTAACCTGCACATCTTTGGACTGTGGGAGGAAACCGGAGCACCCGGAGGAAACCCACGCACACACGGGGAGGATGTGCAGACTCCGCACAGACAGTCACCCAAGCCGGAATCGAACCTGGGACCCTGGAGCTGTGAAGCAATCGTGCTATCCACAATGCTACCGTGCTGCCCAGTCTACTGTGAAGACTGACGCAAAGTACTTATTTAGTTCCTCAACTATTTCCTTGTCTCCCATCACTAGATTACCAGCGTCATTTTGGAGCGGCCCAATGTCTACTTTTGCCTCCCGTTTGTTTTTAATGTATTTAAAGAAACTTTTACTATCATTCCTAATGTTACTGGCTGGCCTACCTTCATAGTTGATCCTCTCTTTCCTTATTTCTCTCTTTGTTATCCTCTGTTTGTTTTTGTAGCCTTCCCAATCTTCTGACGTCCCACTACTCTTTGCCACATTATAAGCTTTCTCTTTTGCTTTGATGCATTCCCTGACTTCCTTTGTCAGCCATGGCTGCCTAATCCCCCCTCTGATAACCTTTCTTTTCTTTGGGACGAACCTCTGTACTGTGTCCTCAATTATCCCCATAAACTCCTGCCATTGCTGTTCTACTGTCTTTCACACTAGGCTCTGCTCCCAGTCAGTTTTCATCAGTTCCTCCCTCATGCCCCTGTAGTTACCTTTATTTAACTGTAACACCTTTACATCTGATTCTACCTTCTTTCTTTCAAATTGCAGACTGAATTCTACCATATTCTGATCACTGCCTCCTAAGTGTTCCCTTACTTTAAGATCTTTTATCAAGTCTGGCTCATTACATAACACTAAATCCAGAATGGCCTGTTTCCTCGTGGGCTCCATCACAAGCTGTTCCAAAAAGCCCTCCTGTAAACATTCAATGAATTCCCTTTCTTTGGGTCCACTGGCAACATTATTTACCCAGTCCACCTGCATATTGAAGTCCCCCATGATCACTGTGACCTTGCCTTTCTGACATGCCCTTTCTATTTTGTGGTGCATTTTGTGCCCCTGGTCCTGACCACTGTTAGGAGGCCTGTACATAACTCCCATTATGTTTTTTTTGCCTTTGTGGTTCCTCAACTCTACCCACACAGACTACACATCATCTGACCCTATGTTGTTTAGTGCTATTGATTTAATTTCATTCCTAATTAACAAGGCACCACCTCTCTGTCTTTTCGATTGGTTGTGAATCCCTGGATGTTTAAATGCCAGTCCTGAACCCCCTGCAACCACGTCTCTGTGATGCCTACCACATCATACCTGCCAGTCACAATCTGGGCCACAAGCTCATCTACCTTGTTCCGTACACTGCGCGCATTTAAATATAGCACCTTTAATTCTCTATTGACCGTCCCTTTTTGTTTTCTTAGTGTGGTGGACCTTGGTTTACTGAGCCTTTCCATACACTGTGTCATATTTTGTGAGATGGGGACTATCGTAACCTCTCCTGAGTTCTGTCTTTTCGTGCTTTTTTGTATTCCTAATCAGCTACGCTTCCCACTGGTTACTTCACCTCTTGGTTCCCTGACTCTCCCTTCCCCCCCCAATCTCTAGTTTAAAGTCCTATTGACTACCCTATTTACTCTTTTCGCCAGAACACTGGTCCCAGCTCGGTTCAGGTGGAGACCATCCCAACGGTATAGGTCCCCCCTATCCCAAAACTGATGCCAGTGTCCCATGAAAAGGAACCCCTCTTTCCCACACCACTCTTTCAGCCACGTGTTAACTTCCCTTATTCTTGCCTCCCTATGCCAATTTGCACGTGGCTCGGGCAGTAATCCGGAGATTATGACTCTCGAGGACCTGTTTTTTAATTTGAATCCTAGCTCTTTATAATCTCTAAACAGGTCCTCTTTCCTAGACTTGCCTATGTTGTTGGTACCGACATGGACCGCAACAACTGGATCCTCCCCCTCCCTCTCCAGTATCCTTTCAAGCCGGTCAGAGATGTCCCGCACCCTAGCACCGGCAGGCAACATACCATGCGGGACTCTTTATCCTGCTCACAAAGGATACTATCTATCCCCCTGATAATAGAATCCCCTACAACTACAACTTGCCTATTTACTCCCTCCCCTTGAATGGCCTGCTGAACCATGGTGCCTTGGTCAGCTGACTCATCCTTCCTGCAGCCCTGTTTGCCATCCACACAGGGAGCAAGTGCCTCGTACCTGTTGGACAGGGTCAAGGGCTGAGGCTCCTGAGTTCCTGACTGCTGGTTCCCTTTACCTGCCTGCCTTGCAGTCACACCCTGCTGTCCCTGGCCACTGGCAGGATTTAAACTACTTACTCTGACAGTTGTGACTGCCTCCTGAAACACAGTGTCCAGGTAAGTCTCCCCCTCCCGGATGTGCCTCAGTGTTTGAAGCTCAGACTCGAGCTCATCAACTCTGAGCCGGAGCTCTTCGAGCAGCCAACACTTACTGCAGATGTGGTCGCTGCAGCTCGCAATGGGATCTGCCAGCTCCCATCAAGCAGCTCAAGCACATCACCTGACCAGCCATCTCTAATTAATTAATTAGTTTAATTTAAGTTTACGAGTTTAGCTGGGGGGTTTTAAATTTGGGGCAGATTTGCTATCAACCAATCAGATCACAGCTTCCCTCTGATGTCACTTTTGAGAAAAAGAGTGGAAAACAGGAAGTTACCATTAGGTTTTTATACTCACACAGAGACTGCTCCTCCTTCTCCGAACGGCTCCCAAATCTAGGCCCGAAGAAAGAGAGAGACCAAAACAGTAGGGAAAAAGCACCTTCTCCCACTCTGCACCGAATTACCTCACTGCACCAAATTACCAAGTTTCAAATTCCCCACTCTGGATGTGTCTCGCTCACTCAGGCTGTGTCTCTTTGACCTGCACAAGAGTGCGCTTTCTGTCTGTCTTTTATACAGACTTCAGGATGACTGACACTAAAACTTCAAAGAGAAGAATACAATGTGTACCTTTGTGCCCCTAAACAGGCCTCAGGTGACTGCCAGATAACTGCCTCTCAGCAATTAGGGTGGGGGCAGCTTCAGCCAATCAGACACTAATCTACACTGCACTTTTAACTGAAAAACAGCAGAATTATATTAACCACTTACCTTTCCTGGTTACCTCACTGCACCAAATTACCAAGTTTCAAATTTCCCACTCTGGATGTGTCTCACTCGCTCAGGCTGTGTCTCTTTGACCTGCGCAACGCCGTTGGACATCCAACTTGATGAAGGTCCTGTCCTGCGCACTGTACCATCTGCTCCTAGTGGCGACGGGCTTGCAGTCCAGGGTGAGGTTTTCAAACAGTGAAGGTGGATCGACCTTAAGGGTCGTGAGGCTGCAGACAGTGAGGGGGGCAGGGGTCCGCCGAATTTCAAAGTAAGGCTTTGGAGGTGGCATTGAAAATCAAGACCTAGTAACAGGGCAGCGCAGAGATGGGGGAGGACGTAGAGCCTGAAGTTGCTGAACTCTACGCCCTGAACGGTGAGGGTCGCGACACAGTACCCCCGGATTACCACGGAATGGGATCCGGGGGCCAGGGAGATTTTCAGGGTGACTGGGTGTACCGGGAGGGAGCAGCACCTTCCCGTAGTGGGGTGGATGAAACTCTCTGCTCCCAGAGTCAAAGAGGCAGGTCGTCTCGTGCGCATTGATCTTTACCGTCGTCGTAGCGGTCGCGAGGTTGCGGGTCCGAGACTGATCTAGGGTGATGGAGGCGATCTGCGGAAGAAGTTGGGAGGTCCTGGGCTGATCAGCGGGAGCGGAGGGATCAGCGGGCAGCGAACAGCCCGACAAGCAGGGGTCCTGATGCGTGGTCCAAAATGGTGCCGAAGATGGTGGCGTCCACAGGGCGCACATGGGCGGCGTCAAAAATCGCGGCGCCCAGGGGCCACACGTGGCTTGTGGTGGAGAAGATGGCGGCGACCCTGGATCACACCTGGGGGGTGTAGTAATGCTGGGCCTGGAAACAGTGGTGACCGACCGGGCCTGGCAAACGGAAACAAAGTGGCCCTTCTTCCTGCACTCGTTGCAAATCGCGCTCCGCGCCGGTTAACGCTGCCTGGGATGTTTTCTCTGGCCACAAAAATAACATTTGGACCCTCCAGAGTTGGCTGGCTGCCGCGCGGCACAGGTTGCGGTGTACTCGAGTCGGCAGCTGGTGGGGCCCACGATGCCCACGAGGGTGCCCCGCGGTCGGAGGTGTAGGCCTCCAGATTACGGGAGGCCGCTTCCAGAGAATTGGCAAGTTGCACAGTCTCTGCAATATCGAGCGTACCCCCTTCCAATAGCCGCTAGTGAACATACGTAGACTTAATGCCCGTGACATAAGCGTCCCTGATTAGTAGTTCGGTGTGTTGGACTGCCAAAACTGCCTGGCAGTCACAGTTCCTACCGAGAATCTGTAGAGCCTGCAAGAAATCATCCAGAGTTTCCCCTGGGAGTTGCCATCTCGTGGCCAGGAGGTGCCTGGCGTACACTTGATTCACCGACTTCATGTATTGTCCCTTTAGTAGCATCATTCTGTGTAGGTGGGCGCATCCCGGATGAGGGGGAAAACTTGATGGCTCACCCGTGAGTAGAGGACTTGGAGCTTCTGTGGGTCCGAGAGTTCTTCAGTGGC
This sequence comes from Scyliorhinus torazame, assembly GCF_047496885.1. Taxonomy (NCBI): domain Eukaryota; kingdom Metazoa; phylum Chordata; class Chondrichthyes; order Carcharhiniformes; family Scyliorhinidae; genus Scyliorhinus; species Scyliorhinus torazame. Next base: position 28,929,936 of record NC_092723.1, read on the forward strand.
TGCTCTGGTAGCCTTTAAAGCAGGCTAGCCAATGCTCGAAGGCGGACGTGGCATTGGCTGCGTGAGGGCTCAGCTCCAGTTGATCAGGCTTGATTAGGAAGTTCATCTTTTAAAATCTTGTGCAATAAATTGATGTACCGTCAATTACCACGAGGCGAGAATGGTGAAACAATCGAGGCTTTATTGCACAAGATGTTGTGCCTCCTGCAACCAGAGTGGGAGCAGCGCAGGAGAGCATTCACTTTTATACGCTGCCTGCTGGGAGGAGCCAGCAGGCTGGGATTTACTGTGGTACCTGTAATACAGTGGCAGTACCGTAATACATGCAATGTGTTATCAGTGGTGTTTACCACAGGTCATATATCCCACACTTTGAAATCAAATGGCACTTAAAATAGCTTCTACAGATTTCTCATTAATACCCCCCAGATGCTTGTCACATTGTAAGCCAACTGGTCTCACTGGAACTGTCTTCTACTCTCGAATAGTACGCCATGGAATCTTCTCCCAAATTATGCTTTTTCTCGGATGTCTTCAGCAAGGAATTCTATTTTTAAAAAATATTCTCCACACTCTTTCAGCTAGCCAGCCATGTCAACAGAATACCATTGCTTCACAGATCATATTAAGATGTCACCAATCAGTGGGTCACCTAGGACCTGTGCTTCTCACAAGCTGATGTCCCCAGATCTGCACCTTGTAGCCCGGCCTTTTACTTGGAGTTTCCCTCTGCTCATTACACTCAATTTTACTGAACACAACCTTTCTTTCCAGATTCCGGTTCTTTGTTCCTTAACTTCACAGTCTTCCTGGAACGTTCTTCTGTCCCATTCCTTGATTTATGTGACTTTTTGTTTCTTTAGCTTGTGGCCTGCTCTCTGCACCCTCCCCACATACCTGTTCCAGCAGTTTTGGTGAAAAACTCCTTGTTTCTGAGTTACCTTCCAATTGCACTCAAACTGCTCTTGCTTTACTAATGTTCATAGGCAACTTAAACTCTGCTGTAACCTCCACCCCAGTAGTGGTGGTCAGATGTTATGGCCTCCTGCTGCCATTCTTGAGAAATAGCACTCCTGTCTTTCCTGAAAGGCCTGAAGGAGAATCTGCACGAAGGCTTTGCTGAACCTTAAGGTCATACATTCCCTGGTCTGTGACATACTGCATGCGATGTGGAGAATCCGGGCCTCCTGGCTTGCAGGGAGTGATTGGCCATTTTGGTGCCTTTTAAATATGTTGCCCGGACCATTAACCCATGATCTAATCATAAGGATGGCAACTCCCTGCCTGCCCCGATGCAAGATTCACCAAGCTCATGGCAAATATATAATGAGCTGAACAATGCAAGACAGTGCTGGCCTTTCCTCCCCATCCAGCGGAATTAACTCCTTCTGTTCCCGCTACTAAACTTAGAATCCAGAATGGAAGATTACAGCCAATGTGTGCATGGTGGCAAGGGAGCAAGACTTCACTGGTTCTTCTGTCATCATGGAAAAAGGAGAGTCTGGCTGATACCTACATGAAGCACGTGAAATAATAACATTTTTACAAAGTGCTTTAAACCAGATTTTCATATTTATATGATGTATTATACGTTGATCTGTGAACTTCAGTGATAACATACTGAATATTAGTATGCTGCTTTGTAATTGTTTTGTTTTTGCTGGCGTCTGGGTCAAGTTAACTTTCTTTTTTTGTACATATTTGTTCATGGCATGTAAGTATTATTTTTATTAATTTATGGGATTTAGGCGTCGCTGATGAGGCCAGCGTTTATTGACCATTCCTAGTTGCCCTTCACAAGGTGGTGATGAGTTGCCTCCTTGAACCGCTACAGTCCCTGAGGTGTAAGTACACACACAGTGCTGCTAGGGAGGGAGTTCCAGGACTTTGACCCAATGACGTGAAGAAACGGTGACATTTTCCCAAGTCGGGATGGTTAGTAACATGGATGGGAACCTCCAGTGCTGGGGTTCTCAGGTATCTGCTGCTCTTGTCCTAGATGGCAGCAGTTGTGGGTTTAGAAGATGTAGCCAAAGGAACTTTGTCAAATTCCTGCAGTGCAGCATGTTGATGGGACACACTGCTGCCACTGTTCGTCGGTGGTTAAGGGATTGAATGTTTGTGGAAGGGGTAGAAATCAAGCAAGCTGCTTTGTCCTGGATGGTGTCAAGCTTCTTGAGTCTTGTTGGAGCTACACTCATCCGGGCAAGTGGAGAGTATTCCATTACACTCCTGACTTGTGCCTTGTAGATGGTGGACAGGGTTTGGGGGTCAGGATGTGAGTTACTTGCTCTGGGGTTCCTCTTCTTTGACCTGCTCTGGTAGCCAACATCACTCAAGAAGCTCGACACCATCCAGGACAAACAGCTTGCTTGATTTCTTAAATGCCCTCTGAAATGGTCTTGCAAGCCACCATCATCATTAGACTTTTATTCAGTTTCAATTCCATGATTCGTACCCAAGTCCCCAGATCATTAACTTGGGTCTCTGGATTAGCAGCCCATCGACACTACCACTCACCACCGCCTCTACTTTGGCAAGGCCAACCTTTTTTGCCCAGCCACAGCGATTCCCCACGATCAACCGGCCATGTTCCTGCCGGCATGGTTCTAACATGGTTCCACCAGGTGAATGAAGAGGTATGTTCCAGAAACATATATATAGACAGATTCAAAGATGCCAGACAATGCTTGGAATGCGAGCATTAGTAGGTGATTAAATCTTTACAGTCCAGAGATGGGGTACGTGCTCTACGTGCAGAAGCTTATAGCCAAGTTCCGCACACATGAGTGCGGCCACAACCGGGACCTGGGATTCATGTCGCATTACATTCATCCCCCACCATCTGGCCTGCGAAATCCTACCAACTGTCCTGGCTTGACACAATTCACACCTCTTTAACCTGGAGTTACCCCATCTCTGGATCTGTAAAGATTTAATCACCTGCTAATGCTCGCATTCCAAGCATTGTCTGGCATCTTTGAATCTGTCTATATATATGTTTCTGGAACATACCTCTTCATTCACCTGAGGAAGGAGCAGCGCTCCGAAACCTAGTGACATCGAAACAGACCTGTTGGATTTTAACCTGGTGTTGTAAGACTTCTTACTGTGCTCCAGAACCATGCCATTGTATGAAATTTAGGGTTATTGCCTTACTTAAGATTACCCTTTCCTTTTCACACATCACTTATTCTTGACAATCGCTGTTTTGTGATCACACTGTTGCTTTTATGAGTAAGTTCACTGGGCTCTGAGTTTTACTTTTGCTTTGGTTTGGGGCTGTTTTGTGACTCTGAGTTTTTTGCTTTCATTTTCACATTTGGCTGCTGGATTCTGGTGGGGAAGTCTAGTCCCGTCTCTCTCTCTCTCTCTGCATTTTAAAAGCTGTTTTCAGATTACTTGATAACGTGAAAATAAATAATTGTTTACTGGAAGAAATTCAAACCTGCTGTTTTTGAAATGACACAAGACCACCTAAACCAGGTCTTGCGTGTTGTGTGCTGGGCCACACCTTTGAAAAGGGTTTTCTAGTTTATGAGATCTTGTTATTAAATTGGAACAGTTTAAGGGGGAAATGTATTAAGGGTTGCATATAGAGTACTGTAGCTGTGTGGGGTATTTATGATTGTGATCGATAAAAATGTGTGTTTATAAAAATGTTAACCAAATTCGTAGAAAAATCTTTGTTTTTGATTAAAACTGCTTAAGGCCTCTGTTGAATAACACCTGAAAGGTAGGCCCTTGTGCTCCTCGTAACCAAAATTAATAAACAGTTGTAGGTCAGATGAACTCCACAATATACTTTGGAGTTTTCTAAACCCTGGCCCATAACAATAGTAATAGGAAAATAGGAAAAGAAAATAGGAAAGATAAAGAAGTTTTGAAACAGCACAGGTGTACCACCATTATATATTGTTTTCACACTTGTAAATGTATGTTCACTTACATCATGGATTCCATCTTTCTGCGAGTTACTCCAATGTTCAATAAATTGGAATTTGGGCCCCCATTAGAAACCAATAGTGAACTCCTTTAGAATCACTTCTCTCAACATGATCAATATAGTGGTTACTCAATAATCCTACATGTACACGATTTAGCACTGGCTATCATTTGTGAGTGTGCATGCATCATGCAAGCTATTACATGCAGCGAACCACACTTTGAGCTCTGCACATGTGTTCAGCAAGGTCATTGCATCTCCTGCTGCTGTATGAGATGAGGGTGAATGCAATAGGGTATTCAAGGGGAATTACATATACTATGTGAGTGGCATAATACTGCAGATGCTGTTTCTTTGTGTTTGTCATTTTGAGCTAACATGCAAGTAAAGGCTGTGTGTAAGGAACCAACAGGTAGTCTTGACTACCAGAGAGATTGAGTGTAGGAGTAAAGAAATACTTATGCAGTTGACTGATGCCTTTTTGAGACGTCACATGGAGATTTGTTTGGCTCTCTCATTACCTTATGAAGGGTAGGAATAGACTTTGCATTCAAGGTTTGCAACCAAAGTGCGCCAGGCCTCTTGAAGGACCAGAGTCTTAGTCCATGAGGTCTTAGCTCAACGTTGGGGAAGAACAGTTGCTTTACAGGTTCTAACGCATGATTTTAGCTCTTGGGTTCTGTGTCAGTACTGTTTGGTACCACCAGCAGAGCAGAGTTTAAGTAGTTCAATTTAATTCAACTATCATAAATCAAGGTATATTAGAGCGAAATATAATGTCTGTCATCAAAAAGGAGTTGGTCTCTGCCAGCCAGCAGAGGATAGAAAACCGATTAGTAAAGGAAATGTCCTGGCAGCTTACTCTACCTGGAACCTGTTAGCTATTCGATTGTCATGGGCCTTTCTGCCGGGTTGTACACTTCCAATGGTCTTTACATGTGCCTCTGCGGTCTGCAGCATCCCATCTTATCATCCTCATTGTCAGAGGAAACATCTTAGTCCTCCATGCCTCCCTCAGCCAAGACATTCCTTTTTTGTTGCCCGAGGTTATGCAAGGCACAGAACATAATAATAATTTTCTGTGGTGAGTATTGGAGAGCCCCACTTGATTGGTCCAAACATTTGAACCTCATCTTTAGGAGGCCTATGATCTTCTCATTCGTGGACTTGTGTGGCATTGTATCCTTCCTCAACAGCACTCTGTGGATGCAAAACTGATGTCATCAGCCAGATCTTTTGGGTATCCTTGTTCCCAAGGGGCCAGCCCTGCAATTGCCGAGGTCCTTCAAAAGCCTGTGACACATGGAAGAAGATAAGAATGTAGACGTCATGGGAGCTCCTTGATAACCAAACACAAACATGCAGAATATGCCTTCTGTGATCATATATCAGCTGCACCTCAGAGAGTGAAATAATTTCCTTCTGATGAATGTTGCTAGCTACTGCCAGTAAACTTTTTCGGCCATACATGTGCAGTCAATAGCCCCTAATTTGCCAGCAGTCTGCAAATGCTATAAATCCTAATGTTCTTTCCGTCTGGCTTTCAGGATCTGTATGGAATTGGACAAAATAGCACACTCTGAACAAGGCATCTGCCACCTCCACCCTGTGAAGATGCTAAACAGGTCCCAGTGGTGCCGTGAAGGAGCCCCTGGCAAAGACAACGGTGATCTTTAATATCAATGGCTTAGGGTTGCCTCCATTTCCTTGCGGCCGCAGGTCGTCATGGAGAAGCTGATAGGTATGTGCCATAGCATTCTTGGACATACTAAGGCGCATCCCAGCATTGATTTTCACTCATTTGTAGATACTTACAATGGGTCTAATGCTCACTATCGCACTGACCCCTAGTTGCCAACATTTTAACCTTGAGGTTTCACTTCCTCTTGCTGTTGAGGCCTCCTGGCTATATGCCAACTAGCTCTGGTCCCTCCTCCTCATCTGGATGGGAGCCAGTAAAAAGACAGAGTTGATCTGTGAACGAATTGAAGTAAAGAATCTAGTGAATCTTTTCAGGTTTATCTCTATTTCAGAGCCACCAAGCAGATGCTAAGCTACATGCTTTATTCCCATCCAGAAATAGCATCCCCGCCCATCATTTCCAGTTGAAGCACATCCTGGAGGAACAGACCTCTATTCATATATGATTGCACATGGAGAATTTACTCTTTGATTGGGCTTTGAGGGAACCCTCCCTCAGACACTATTCAGCTTGCCTTCATTACCCTCAAGACTGTCTAGAGAGAGCATTGCATTGGCAATATTGAAAGACTTATCACATGAGCCCTTGTCAACCATGACCGTTCACCTGGGAGGGTGGAGCTTTGGAGTCAGGAATTTGCAGACATCCACCAGCCGTGCCCCTTGGAGGGATTCATCTCCCTCTCTTCCTTCATCCTGCCTCTGACATCAGTAATTGTCAAATCGCACATAATGAATAGCAGCTCCAAACCTGACTGAAATCTCGATGTTATGAGACCTATGAGGCAAGTATCAAACCTGCTGCCGTGTATGTTTCACTATTGAACGGGGAACACAACTGAACCTGGTTCTCAACTAATTGTCTCATGATTATTCTGGTATCCTTTTAGTTGGTCAGTTATGTTCACCCTGAACTCCACCCATAAAAAATACCCTCCTCCCACTTTCAGGTGTCCAAGTTTGGCATTCCATAGCTGATCATACCAAAATGGTGCACATCACATTCAGTACTCAGTCCACCACCTTCTACCCTGCCCTTGTCACCCACATATTTCCCCTATCACCCTTGATCCATCATCCTCTCTGTCACTCTTCACCTTCCCCATTAGCCTTGTACCTATAACCATCACCCTCCATATGCACCCTCCACTCTCAGCCTACACTCATTGCTGTCCACATGCCCACCCTGACCCCTCCATTTATATCAGCAACCTGTTTTATCCATTTCTGTGACTCCCCAGTCTACCACATGAAACCTTCATCTGCCTGACTCTAGACCTACCACATCACACTACCCGTCCCCTGCCCCCGTCTGCACACTGTGACAGTTCCCTGCACTGTCCAGTACCTTCGGTTCAACTCAACAACCCCATCATGGACAGCACTGACGCTACCCTCCAGAACCACCTTTCTACTATCAATCCTGTGTGGAACCCCCCTCCCTTACCCAACCAGACGATCGCTAGACCAAACAAGCAAGGCCCTTTCCTCCATCCCATGTTCCTGCACCCTTGCATTCCCTCTTTGGAGTACAGGAGCAGAGATGTCTTGCCACAATTATACAGGGCCTTGGTGAGGCCACACCTGAAATATGTGCCGATTTGGTCTCCTTATCTTAAGAAGGATGTTCTTGCTCTAGAGTGAGTGCAACAAAGGTTTACCAGACTGATTTCTGGGATGACGGCAATGACATATGAGGAGAGATTGAATCATTTAGGATTGTATTTGCTGATGTTCAGAAGAATGAGGGGAGATCTCAAAAAAACCTCAAAAATTCTACCAGGACGGGACAGGATAGATGAGGAAGGATGTTCCCGATGGTGGGTTTGTCCAGAACCAGGGGTTTCTGTCTGAGGATAAGGTGTAGACCATTGAGGACAGAGATGAGTAGAAATTTCTTCACCCAGAGTGTGGTCGGCCTGGAGAATTTGTTACCACAGGAAGTAGTTGATGCCAAAACATTATGTTTCCAAGAAGCAGTTAGATGTAGCACTTAGGGCAAAGGAGATCAAAGAATATGGGGGTAAAGCCAGATTAGGCTATTGAGTTGGATGATCAGCCATGATCATAATCAATGGAAGAGCAGGCTCAAAGGGCTTAATGGCCTCCTGTGCTCCTATTTTCTATGTTTCTATCACTGGGAAGTCAGGGGTTGCTCCAGTGGGGAAGGGGAGATTGGATTGTCTTGTACAGATCACACCCCTATCAGTTCATCACATCATGGCAATCACAGAGAGTGTTATGCAATCTTTATTCCTCATAGTCATCAACTAAAATTCAATTCTCCATTTTGGAGGCATCAGCAGATTGAAACCCACAAGTGTACCCCATAATATGTCCCAGCCCCTGACCACATCCGAAGAGGACGCTGACGAAGAACTCTCACAGCGCTCGCCTGCACCCTACACCTGTGCAGAGGCACACCCCTCGGTGTGGCACAGCTCTAAATTAGACTTGTGTTCACTGGCTGGAGAACACCTCAGTAACTTGTCTCCGCACCAATTGGAGCCCAGGTCTGAAACACTCGGACAGCTGCTGGAGACCAGTCATCTGCTTTGGCTGAGTGAGATGATGACCATCTGTGAATGGCCACCAACTCAGTGCAGCAGATATGCTTCTAAAGCTTGTTCCTCACTGAAGACATAGAAATATAGGAATAAGGAGCAGAAGTAGACAATTCAGCCCTTTGAGCCTGCTCCACCATTCAATGGGATCATGGCTGATCTCTTGCTGGTCTCAAATCTACCCCCTTGCATGTTCCCCATATCCCTTTAACCCGTTTTTTAAATCAGAAATATATCTATCTCCTCCTAGAAGCTATTTAATGATTCAAATACCGCTGCACTTTGAGGCAGCGAGTTCCACAAATTCACCACCTTCTACCTCCCAACCTATATCTGTGATCTCTCATTCTAGACCCCTTTGCCCAGGCGCATTTTGAATCTGGTTTCCATTTAGATAATAATTTGCCTTTCTATTTTTTCAGCCAAAATGCACATTGAACTTCATCTGCCAAATTTTGGCCTATTCTCCTAACTGATCTATATCCATCTGTAAACTCTTCATTTCCTCTTCATCGCCTACTTTCCTACCTATTTTAGTATCATCCACACATTTTGTTATGTTACACTATGTCCCTGATTGTAGATCATTTATATAGATAGTAAACAGTTGAGGTCCAAGGACCGGCCCCTGCGGCACCCGGCTGGTTACAGTTTGCCAGCCAGAAAAGGACCCATTTTTCCCGACCCTTTCAATCTGTCAGTCAGCCAATTCTCAATCCAATCTAATACTCTACCACCAGTCCCCTGCGATCCCAACTTCTGGATCAGTCTTTTATGTGGCATCTTTTCAAACGCCTTTTGGAAGACACCTGGCTGGTTTCATCCTCAAAGAAATCAACCAAGTTTGTCAAACATGATTTACCCTTCATAAAACTATTCTGACAATGGTGGATTGAGCTTTGTCTTTCCAAATGCAGTCATCTCCTCCTTGATGATTGATTCCAGTGACTTCCCCACAACAGAGGTCAAGCTAACCAGTCTATAGTTTCCTACTTTTCCCTTTTTAAATAGGGGTGTCACATTGGTGTGTTTCTAATCCACTGGGACCTTTCCAAAATCCAAGGAATTTTGAAATATCATAACCAATGCATCCACTATCTCTGCTGCCACTTCCTTTGCCATACTCTAGGTGCAACCCATCAGGTCCCGGACGTTTATCTGTCTTTAATCCCATTAATTTATTTAATAACTTCTCCTAGCGATGGTTACTGTACCAAGATCCTCTGTATTAACTGCAGTTTTTAAAAAATGTTTATTATCATCTGCCGTGAAGACAGAGACAAAATATGTGTTTTGTGCCTCGCCATCTCTGTATTCACCATTATTACCTCAGCGGTATCATCCTTTAATGGGCCAATATTTACTTTAGCTATTCTCTTCCTCTTTACATAGCTATAGGACCCTTTGGTATCAGTGTTTATTTTTTCTGCTAGTTTCCTTTCGGAGTTCATCTTAGCTCTTTTGATATTATTTTTAGTAGCCTTTTTCTGAACCTTAAAGTTCTCCCAATCCTCCAGTTTACCACTAGCTTCTGTAGTATGGTATGCCCATTATGTGAGGGCAGCGTATCAACCTTATGGTAGTGGCAAAGGTCAAGACATGGCCAGGAACACTCCAGTAGACAGTGAGATAAGGACATGGTCTTTAACTCTTAACATGTCTTAATTTGTGGGGAGGAGTGCTTAAAATCACTTTCCTCACTATTGCTGAGTAGATGCTCACTTCCCAGAGCAAGTGCACATATAAGGCACCACTGATCCTTATAGAGATCAAGGCGTGGTGAATTATGAGGCTGGAAAGTGCAAGTGTCAATTCTGGACTCATTCTTGATTCGATTAGTTGGAAATCCCTTGAGATTAAAGAGAATTTCATTGAGAGCCAGGATGGCTGTGGCTTTCTCCGCTTGTCTTCACTGCACTCCTCCTGGAATGTGGCAGTGATTAAAGTGTCTCAAGCACACTTCACACATATAGCTTCCTCTATGGCACCATCACCTTCAATATGACCTTCTTCATGGGCGGCATGGTAGGACAGTGGTTAGCACTGTTGTTTCACTGCGCCAGCGTCTCAGGTTTGATTTCCACTTGGGTCACTGTCTGTGCGGAGTCTGCACATTCTTCCCGTGTCTGATTGGGCTTTCTCCGGGTGTTCCGGTTTCCTCCCACAAGACCCGAAAGACTTGCTGTTAGATAATTTGGACATGCTGAATTCTCCCTCGGTGTAACCGAACAGGCACCGGAGTGTGGAAACTAGAGGATTTTCACAGTAACTTCTTGCAGTGTTAATATAAGCCTACTTGTGACAATAATAAAGAATAAAGATCCTCTTGACATTCCTAGGCCTCCTGTTATTCATCCTCCAAAACGCTCTCATCTCCTCCATTTCACCTTCTGGCACGGAATCACTCCTTTGCAGTGCAAGGTTGTGAAGGATGCAACATGCAGTGATGATGTTTGAAATCCTATTGGGAGTGTACACCACCTGATCAGTTCAAACAGAAGTGCATCTTCAGAATCCTAATGGCCTGCACTATTTGTGTGCGTGGAGAACAGTGGGCAGTGTTGTACTTCTCCTTGGAAAGATTCTGATAACAACACACCAGAGACATCAGCCAGTTCCTTTATCCCCAAGAAGCCATCCATGCAGACATTCAGGCCCTTGAAAAAGGTAGGCACCTGGGAGTGATTCAGAATGTATGAGTCATGGCAACTGCCAGGGTACTTGGCACTAACATGCATTATGTATACCCAGTGATCACACACCAGTTGTACATTGATGGAAGCATAGTCTTTGCTGCTGCCACGGAGCCCTTAAAGCCACATGGGTGCAGTTGATTGCATGCTGTACTCTTAGAAAGTTTGAGATAGCTGCAAAACTAAATCTCACAACCTCGCTATCTTCATTCAGAGCAAACCTCACATAATGATGTGCCTTGTTGTAAAAGGCATCTGTCTTCTTGAGTGCACCCATGGTCTGACGATTCCCCTCCATTGTCTGACCCTCTCCTCCTGGCTTCAGGCTCTGGTTCTAGCGCTGAGGGAGTGCTGCACTGTCAGAGGGTCAGTCCTGACAATAACAAATAAAACAATAATAACATAAACATCAACATGGTAACCCCTCCCCCCTTCAGAATGCGGCTTCTGCTGACATTAATTTTCCCTGAGAAAGTCGACGAACGGCTGTCACCTCCGAGAGAACCCCAGCATTAAGCCCCTCAAGGAAAACTTTATTTTCTCCACCTTGAGAAACCCAGCCATGTCACTGACCCAAGTCTCCATACTCGGGGGCTTCAAGTCCCTCTACATTAAAAGGATCTGTCTCCGGGCTACCAGGGAGGCAAAGGCCAAAACGTCGGCCTCTTTCATTCCCTGAACTCCCGGGTCTTCCGACACTCCAAAGATCGCTATCTCTGGACTCGGCACCACCCGTGTACCTGGCACCTTGGACATTGCCTTGGCAAACCCCTCCCAAAATCCTCCAACCTTCGGGCATGCCCAAAACATGTGGACATGATTTGCTGGGTTTCCCGCACACCTCGCACATCCATCTTCTACTCTGAAAATCTTGCTTATCCTCGCCGCCGTCATGTGTGCCCGGTGTACCACCTTAAACTGTATTAGACTGAGCCTAGCACATGATCAGGAGGAATTGACCCTGCTTAGGGTGTCCGCCCACAGACCCGCCTCTAACTCCCCACCTAGCTCCTCCTCCCACTTGTCCTTCAGTTCCTCCATGGGGGTCTCCTCCACCTCCAACAACTCCTGATATCCGACACTTTCCCCTCCCCCACCCAGGTACCGGACACTACTCTGTCCTGTATCCCCCGTAGCGGGATCAACGGGAAAGCCAACACCTGTTTCCTCAGAAAGTCCCGGACTTGTAAATATCTGAAACCATTCCCCGGCTGCAGTCAGCCTGGACGGAGCCCCCACCCCCCCACCAGTTGCTGACTAGCTATAACCTTTTTTTTGGCCAGCCCAGAGCCCACGCCCCCCCCTCTTCCCCGAGCTCCCCAACAAGCAGCCACCGCCCTTTTGTTCCCCGATAATAGTCCCTCCCCTGTCAGCGAAGCAACCTCCCACTTCTCCCCCTCCCCCCCCCCCCCCACAACAGTCCCCGAAACCTAACCCCCCAGGTCAAGCACCATCTTAGCAGCCCCCACCATGCTTCTGAGAGTCAGCTGACCCATGCTGACCCCGACAGCCCCCGCCCTTGGTGCCAAACAGTCTGGCTCCCTATTGTTCGAACCCCTCTCCCGACATGCATAAACCATTTAAAAACATCACAGTCCCCAGTAAGTAAAAAACCTCAAGTAAACGAAAGTAACATAAACCAATGAAGAAACAATCGCTTGAAACTAGACCCAACCTCCCACAGAATAGCACCAACATCACGGCTCCCCTCCCTCCTCCGCATCCAATCTCTGCAAAAACAAAGCACCCTCAGATCACCACCCCAGCCCAATACTTAACCCAGAACCCCATACAGTCTTATTTGAACCGATATAAGAATTAGAAAAATTACAAACCGCCGCCACATAATTTCTTCAATACTTAAGTGTCCTTTAAGATGTTTCCAACTTCTTTCCTTTGATAAAAGACCATACATCGCCCGGTGCCTCAAAGTAAAAGAGTCGGTCTTTGTGCGTAACCCACAACTGCGCTGGATACAGCATGCCGAATTTCACCTCCTTCTTGAAGAAGATCGCCTTCACCTGGTTAAATTCAGCACGTCTCTTGGCCAGCCCCGCTCCCAGGTCCTGGTAGATGCACACCTCGCTGTTCTCCCATCTGCTACTCCGCTCCTTCTTGGCCCACCGCAAGACGAGTTCTTTATCCGAAAAGCGGTGGAAATGCACCACCATGGCCCTCGGCGGGTCATTCGCCTTAGGCTTCCTTGCGAGAGCTCGATGCGCTCCGTCCACTTCCAGGGGCCGAGAAAACGCCCTGGGCCCCATCAGTGTCTCCAGCATGCTCGCCACATATGCTCCCTCACTTCCTTCTGGGAGACCAACGATCCTTAAGTTCTGCCTACTGGACCTGTTCTCCAGGTCCTCCAACTTCTCCTGCATTCTCTTGTGGCGCTCATCCAACACCTCCACCTTGTGCCCCAGCACAGTTAGATAGACCTCCGGGCTGGACAACGTCAACTCAATTTCTTGTATCGCTTTCCCTTGGGCCACCTGATTCAAAACCACTTCATCGATCTCAGCTTTGATCGGGTCCAGCCTTTCCTTTTTTAGCTCAGCGAAACAGTCCTTAAGGAACTTCATCTGCTGCTCCTTAGACCACTGAGCCACCGCTTCCTGGTCCTGACCCTCCACCATGCTGTGCCACAGTACCAGCTCCGACTGCTTCACTCTATCCGCGCTGAGTCTTTTCACACGGCCACTTCTAGTCCAATTAGCCATTCTTCGGAGGGGGAATTCTTCTTAATATCGCCCACTACACCGATCTATCCCTTAAAGTCTGAGAAAAGTCAGGAAAAAAAGGTTTGAAAGTCCGATTCAGGCAGGAGCTGTCGAATATGCGACCTACTCCTCCATGGTCGCCACCGGAAGTGAGTCTTTATATAAATTCTATCATGGGATATGGACATCGCTAATTGCTCATCCTTAATTATTTTTGAGACCATGATGGTGGGCTAAAATTGGAAAATAGCTTGTGAAACACTCCTGAAGTATTTTGTTTCATTTTGCATGTACTTAAATTACTGATGTCATATTCCAAATAAATGGAAACAAAATCTCAAATTTTGGATGTTTCAGTAGACTAAATACAGCAACTAAGTGTATCCATAACATTTTTACGCAAGTGATCAAGTTCTGTTTGTTTTCTTTATTCTTCCATGGGATGTGGGAATCACTTACAAGGCCAGAATTTGTTGCCCATCCCTAATTGTCCTTGAACTGTGTGGTTTGCTAGGTTATTTTAGGGAGCAGCTAAGGGTCAACCACATTGCTGTTTGTCTACTGTCACTTGTTGGCCAGACTGGGTAAGAATGGAAGATTACCTTATCTAAAGGTAATCAGTGAACCAGTTGAGTATTTACCTCAATCAACAATAATTGCCATGATCACCATGTCGGAGATGAGCTTTATGTTCAATTTATTAATTGAATTAAAATTCATCAACGGCCCTGGTAAAATTGGAATGGATTCGATTGGTTTATTGTCAAATGTACCAGTGTACAGTGAAAAGTATTTTTCTACGTGCAGCTCAAACAGATCATTCCGTACATGAAAAGAAAATACATAATAGGGCAAATATAAAATACACAATGTAAAAACAGAGACACAGGCTTCGGTGAAGATGTGTGAAGAGATCAGATCAGTCCATTAGAGGGACATCTAGGAGTCTGGTAAAAGCGGGGAAGAAGCTGTTTTTGAATCTGTTAGTGCGTGTTCTCAGAATTTTGTATAAATATCCAATACATCATCATCTCCCCCTTTTCACCATACAGTGAAAATATTTGAAATTCTGAATTATATGACTTGGGTCACCTCAGTAGTAATCTGAGCGCGATCACTAGTGGCTCTATCACGAAGGCGAACAACAGTGGGGATAACGGGCATCCATGCCTCATGCCCCTGTGCAGCTGGAAGTACCTAGAGCTGGTGGTTGTCCGTAGACTCGCCATGGGGGCGGTATACAGGAGTTTCACCCAGGAAGTGAACCCTGTTCCAAGCCCGAACTGCCCCAGTACCTCTATGAGGTACTCCCATTCGAGTCTGTCGAAGGGCTTTTACCAGGGAGACGATCACCTCAGATGTTCTCTCCCCGGTTGGGGTCATGATCACGTTCAGCAGGCGCCTGATGTTCGAAGTTAGCTCTCTCCCTTTGACAAAGCCTGTCTGGGTCGCTGCAAACATCTCTGGTACGCAGTCCTCCAGTCTTTTGGCTAGGAATTTGGCCAGCACTTTTGGATCGGCGTTGTAGTGATCTGTACATCTGAATATATGCAAAGGGTTAACATCCATAAGCAAGTGCTAGATAACCACTAGATGACAGCACCAATTATATATTTGAAAGGTAATCTCAGAGCGAATTCCTGCCTCTTTGTGTTATAATAATAACAACTGCTTATTGTCACAAGTAGGCTTCAATGAAGTTACTGTGGAAAGCCCCTATTCCACATTCCGGCGCCTGTTCAGGGAGGCTGGTACGGGAATTGAACCCACGCTGCTGGCCTTGTTCTGCACTGCAAGCCAGCTGTTTAGCCCACTGTGCTAAACCAGTGACTAGTGAACAGAGTTAGCTTAGTGTGCAGGTGCATTTAATCATCATTATATATATTTAATCTTATTAATCTAATCTACAGTTATAGTTATTGAAGAGTGAACAAACTCATAGTTATTTCATTATCTTTACTCAATAAACAATATTTGCTTTATTTGAAGACTTTGAGTGTTATTGAACATCATGCATACGACCATTCTGGCAGAAAGCAAATGTGTAACAAGATATTACTAAACATACTATAACATGCTACCAGGAGTAGTAATATAATATAATAGATGTTTAGTAGCGAGCTGGGTCTGTAGGAACCGCACTGTATTGGGTCTTTGTCTCTTTTTAGGTATCAGCGAGATTGAGGCTTGTGCCAACAGAGGTGGCAGTGTGCCCCTTGCCAGCGAGTCTGTGAACAATTCTTGCAGGTGCGGGGCCAGTGCTGTCGCAAACCTTTTGTAGAAGTCCACCGGGAAACCGTCCGGTCCCGGCGCCTTCCCTGCCTGCATGGAGCTAATACTCTCCATCACCTCTCTCAGTTCTAGTGGTGCTTCCAGGCCCCATTTCCTGTCCAGTCCATCAAGGAACTGCTTCATCCCTAAGCCCCCCTTGCTGGGGGCTCCAAGGTGTTCAGCCTCTGGTAGAAGGTTTTGATGGCCTTGTTGAGCTTTTCTTGATCCATTTCCAGTGTGCCTCCGTTATCCCTAATTTGCACAATCTCCCTTGTGGCTGGCTGTTTTCTCAGCTGGTGTGCTATCAGGCGGCAGGCCTTGTCTCCATGTTTTGTATTGGGTCACCCGTGCCTTGCGGACTTGACGGTGGAGAGCAGGTCAAAGTCCATCTGTAGCTTTTTCCTTGCCGCCAGAAGCTCTACGGTCGGGGCCTCGGAGCATTGCTAGTCCACCTCCAGAATGAAGTCAACTAGCTGTTGCCTAGCCACCCTCTTCTCCATGTCTCATTGTGCTTTAAAGGCGATACTTTCTTCCCTGATCACAGCCTTTTGTGCCTCCCAGAACATGGAGGATGAGACCTTCCCATTCTGACTGTTAGTAGAATTCTTGTTTATGGCCTGTGATAATTTCTCATTAAAAGCCTTATCGGCCAGTAGTGCCTTGTCCAGCCTCTATGAGGGGTGTTGGGCACTGCCCGTCTCCAAATTCACATCCATGTAATGTGGAACGTGGTCGGAGATTACGATCGCGGAGTATTCCGTCCTAACCAGCCCTGGAAGCACCAATATCCGGGAATAGACGTTATGTACTTGGGAGAACAAGGAGAACTCCTTCTCCCCTGGGTGGGTGAAACGCCATGGGTTCATCACCCCCATCTGCTGCATAAAAAGGCCGAGTTCTTTTGCCATGTTGGAGGACATTCCTGTTTTGGGATTCAACCTCTCCGCCCGTGGGTCCTGTACACAGTAAGCTCTTTTCTCCCCTCCCCCCACCATATTAGAACATTGCATCATTACAGTCTCCCCTGTTGCCGCTTTTCCAGCCTGCACTCTGCGATTAACTTGTCTGCCTCCGCAGGTACTGTAAAAAAGTGTTCCTTGCCTTGCAATATGACCCAGAGCTTGGCTGGGTACAGCATTCTAAATCTTACGCCGTCCTTGTACTGCGTGGTCTTTGCTTTATTGAATTTGGCCTGGCGCTTGACCAGGTCAGCCCCAATGTCGTGGTATATCCGGATCTTATTTCCTTCCCAGCTGCAGTATTTGGACTGCCTGGCCCAGCGCAGGATTCTCTCCCGGTCTTGGTACTGGTGCATTTGGCTGGTCCCCGGCTTTGGGTGGAGCGACCAGTGCGCTCTCTCTATTTCTGGAGGTTTGGGAAAGCTCTCCCTTCCCACCAGGTTGACCAGCATGTGGGCCACATAATCTGTGGGGTCCCTACCTTCGATCCTCTCTGGTAGCCCCACAGGTTCTGCCTCTCAACCAGTTCTCTTGGTCTTCGATCTTTCCTTTTTGGCTGTCTTGTTTCGTAATCAACCTCACCACTTCTTTTTCTAAGGCGAGGATCCGGCTGCTCTGGTCCGTTGCGACCCTTTCCAGGTCTATGGTCGTCACCTCCTGGGCCTCCAGTCGCTTTTTGGCTTTGTCCAGGGCCAGTTGCATGTGTGGCAGAGCTTTGGATACTACGTTCTTCACCACAACCTGGATGTCCAACTTTGTCTCATCTGTGTGCTCCCTCAGAGCTCTTGATAGGAATATCATCCAGTCATCCCCTGGTGAAGGAGGGCTTATTGTGCGTCTGGACAGGCCTTCTCGCTCCGGCGAAGTTCGGGTTTCACCACCTCGTGCACCAGTCGGCATATCCCCGTCACCGGAAATTAACGGCTCTGCCTTTTCTGAGGATCCCTTAACCTCAATGTGGCATTCTTTTCTTTAACTAAATTTAGAGTACCCAATTAATTTTTTCCAATTAAGGGGTAATTTAGCGTGGCCAATCCACCTACCCTGCACATCTTTGGGTTGTGGGGGTGAAACCCACGCTAACACGGGGAGAATGTGCAAACTCCACACGGCAGTGACCCAGAACTGGGATCGAACCTGGGACCTCGGCGCCGTGAGGCTGCAGGGCTAACGCACTGCGCCACCGTGCTGCCCCTCTCAGTGTGGCATATTGCATTTATTTCCACAGACATGGTGGTTTAGTTTGTGTAAAACAGCAAAATATATGACACACATCGCCGCCCATAATGTTGAGTGAAATTCAGTGTCATTGGCTTACTTTAGATTTCTCTTTCCTTTAAGCAAACCTCAAGGCACTTTTTTATGATAACACTGTTGCTTTTATGAGTAAGTTCAGTAATTTATGTTTTCATTTCAGTAACAGCAATTACTATTACTGCCGAATCTCCTTCCCCTGGTAAGTATATTTGGCATCTTAATGGCAAACTCTAAGTTTCATATTTCATCATTTTATTAACAACTAAGTAAAGAAAGCTGCAAATCTCCCTGTAAATTCTGCAACAGAAACATTGAAATCCTCGAAACACTCAGTAATTCAGGCAGCATCTATTGATAAATATTTTGTGTGCAACCTGTCTTCAGAACTGGTAAATATTGGGTCATAATATTCTAGCTCCCCATTGTTTGGGAGTACCCCAAAGATGCCCTGGGGAATCACTGGGGACATTCCCATGTAAGAAAAATACCAGCAATTGGCCAGAGCGGCTAACTTCCCCTGGACAATTGTGCTGAGCTGGGATCCATTTGACAAAGCAATTTAAATTGCTAACTGCGGTTGGTGCTGCCAGTTTTACACTCATAGTTACTCTGAAAGAGTTACGAGGGAAAAAAGCACTTCTACCTTCAGAGTAACTGTTTTACACACGCAGATCGAGCCCTGCACTATATACCCCGCCACACCCTTCTGCCACCAAGCATTCCAGCTCCTGACAAAATCTCCAACTACGTGGGATTCCCCACCACCCCCTCTCAACCAGACCCTCTGACCCAATTAGGCCTAAACCCACAGCGGCCCACCCCACCAAACTCCCCACAACCCAACCCCGCCTCGACTCGACCCCCCCCTGACCCCACACCCGAACAAATCTTCCCCAACCCCCGCCCTGACCCTCCCACCTCGATTCGACTCCCCTGACCCAGCCCATATGCCTTTGCCCACACATCCTTGACCTCTGACCCCAGTTGTCTGAAACCTCTCCCTCCCCAGATGTCTGAGCACCACACTCCCAGAGGTCCGAATCTCCAGATCCCCACCTGCCCACGGTACTCCCCTCCGTCCCACCCCCCCGCCACCCCTGGTCTGGATCCCACCCGCCATGTTTGGATCTCCCCCCCCCCCCCCCCCCCGCCCTCAAGTTCGAATTTTCCCACCATGCCTGAACTCCCACCCCCACATCCCATTCCATACTTTTGAAACTTATTATCTCCATTTCTATGGAACCTGTAAACTCATCTGCGTTATAGCAGCCAGAGCCATGAAAGGCAGGGGGGGAGGCATGTCCTCCTTTACTCCACTCCTTTCGTTGCTTCTTCAGCCTCATCCGGCCTGAGTCAAGAACGTTGGACATGACAGATGCTCTCCATTTTAAGCAACAGGTAAGTGGTACAGAGTGGCAATCTGCCACTGATTACCACCCTGAGGAAGATACGACCTCTTAAAATGTTGGCCGCAATTCTGTGCCTGGCGGGATTCATTTTTCCCCCTGGCAGCACAACTCCGCGGTGGGTTTTGGGGCGGCATGGAGTGGTTTGAATGGAAATCCCATTGACAAGTTGCAGGAAGATAAAATCCCATCGTCAGCGAACGGTGCATGGCCGAGAAATGGCTGGGGGACAAGAGGATCCCGCCCATTCGCTTTTTTACTCTCTTCATTGATGCAACCTGACTTCACAAATATTTCCAGCAATTCTGAAGAAAGGTAATTCTGTAGAAGAGTCATTTCGACTTGAAACATGGGGTTGGATTTTCCACCTCACAGAATTCTTGGTGAGAAAGAGAATCCCACGCTAGAGAAGAAAATGGCATCGGTGCTGACCCTGTTTCTGATGCTCCGGCCTTCCACTGGTGGCAAGATTGAGGTTGCCTCCAGTTAGTAGGATGGGCACCATATTGTCTGGGCCAGCATGATTCTCCGGCCCTCTGGGCCAGGAATCACATGAGGGAAGATTATTACACACATTGGCAAACGTGGCCCTGACGTGGTGGATCTCGTGGTGGGCCATTGGGGTAACTCCTTCAGGGATTTGCACTTAAAATCCATCTCAGGGCAACTCTCCCGTGCAACAATGCAAGACTTGTCCACCCCACCCACACTAGACACCCCTCACCGTCACCCCCAGAGACCCACTAAATAAAGGGACACCAGAGACCCCCTAAACTAAGTGACCTCCCCCAGAGACCCCCCACAAAGGAGGCCCCCATCTGGAAGCCATCTAGAAAAGAGCCCTGTCAGGCTGCCCCCGCAGAAAAGAGACCCCTGTCTGGTGGCTTGAGAGCAGTCAGAGGCAGTGAAAAAACTGCTGTTGCAACACTCGGCTGAGCAATACACTTCAGACACAGAAAGCACCATGGGCTGGATTCTCCGTAGCCCGACGCTGAAATCGTGTTCGGCGATCGGGTGGAGAATGGATTCCCACGCCAAAATCGGGGCCGGTGTTGGTTTGACGCTGGTCCGCCACGCTCCGCTCCCTCCAAACCGGCATCATCGTGACGCGTGCTGTGTGCCATTTCAACGGCATTGGCACATCATCGGCCGGCCCACCCGCGATGCTCCGCCCCCGATGGGCAGAGTTCCCTACGGCTCGGGCCATGCGTTTTCCCAACCGTGCAGGAACCCGGCAAGCCAGCTGCGGACTGTGTCCAGCGCCACCACACTCGGCCGGAATCCGTGCCGCTGATGGTGGGGGGGGGGGCTGGGGGGACTGGTGAGGGGTGGCTAGGGGTGGGCTGTGGGGTCGTGGTTGGCAGGTTGGAGTTGCGCATGCCGTTGCCATGTTGTACGGCGCGACCAGTGCAGGTCATCAGCGGAGAGCATGAGTGGCCTGGGGCCCACCCATTTTGGGCGAGGGCAGCGGGAGTTTCAGTCGCTGCCAGCACTGGAATCGGTGAGGGTATCACGCTGATTTTTCGGTCGTGGAAGTCCACACATGCTCCGCTGACATCAGCTCCATCCAAACGGAGAATCCAGCCCCATGTGTCAATTTCTGGAAATAGAAAGCAGTCAGCTATGTTTAAATCCTTCAGATCCTTGGCATGCAAGCCATTCATTAATTTCCCTTACTAGGCTGTGATTCCACACACACATAGCTGTCACCCTTTTTTCGTTCAGCTTCCTTCATGGTTGAGAAAATCTGGAGTGCTCTAACCACAATGTTTATAAACATCAACCACTTCAAAGAGAGTCAAGCGTTGTCAATTTCCAGCTGACCATTTCAAAATCATTCAAGCGTGAAGGGGATAATTGGAAAGCACTTAACTCCCTTTGAAGTGGTTGATGCTTGTAAATATTGTGGTTAGAGCACTTGTGTATTACTCACTATGAAGGAAGATGAATGAACCAAGCCGACAGCTGTAAGTGTGTGGAAGCTGTCGATCACAGCCGAGCAAGGGAAATAAATGAATGACTTGTAGCTCAAGGATCGGAGGGGTTTAAAGAAGAGCATAGAACATACAGTGCAGAAGGAGGCCATTCGGCCCATCGGGTCTGCACCGACCCACTTAAGCCCTCACTTCTACCCTATCCCCGTAACCCAATAACCCCTCCTGACCTATTGGGGCACTAAGGGCAATTTATCATGGTCAATGCACCTAACCTGCACGTCTTTGGACGTGGGAGGAAACCGGAACATCCAGAGGAAACCCACGCAGACACGGGGAGAATGTTCAGACTCCGCACAGACAGTGACCCAGCAGGGAATTGAACCTGGGACCCTGGCGCTGTGAAGCCACAGTGCTTTCCACTTGTGCTACCATGCTGCCCTAAAACACAGCTGACTGCTTTGTATTTCCAGGAATTGACATGTACTGCTTCCTGTTTCTGAGCCAGCAGGTGTGTTGCCCAGGTGAGTGTCATTGCCTCTGTCTGGGCTGTTCCCTAACTTCCAGACAAGGATTTCTTTTCTGGGGAGCTGCCTGATGGGTATTTTCTCTAGGGGTGGTTCCTGACAGGGGTTTATGGCGGGTCTCTTTCTTTAGGAGCTCTATTTATTTTGGGTGTCTCTGCGGGGGGTCTCTTTATTTAGGGGGTCTCTGGGAGGGTCTCTTTATTTAGGGGGTCTCTCACGGGTCATTTTATTTAGGGGTCCCTGGGAGGGGTCTCTTTATTCAGAGGTCCTTTTATTTAGGGGGTCTCTTTATTTAGAGGTCTCTGGGGGTTCTCCTTATTCAGATGTCTCTGTGGTTCTCTTTATTTAGGGGGTCTCTGGGTGGTCTCCTTATTTAGGGGGGCTCTGGTGGAGGCAGATCAGGTCACCCCCGAACTTGGGGGAAGGGGCAGTACCCAGAAAATCCAGGGATGGGAGGCTGAATTGCGATGCGGGAGGGGTGTGGCCAGCCACAGGACCTCTTATTGGGGTATCCGTTCAAAATGGCGGTCTGATAGTGGCTTACCCTTGCCATGTATAAATTTGCATGGCAAAGGATTGGGAATCATCTGTACTCCCAGCGGGTGCACAAATCAGTTGCAATTCAGCTCTGGCGGGAAAACATAGGGTGAGATTCTCCAATCTCCACCTACACCACTCCAGCTGGGAAGGTGGCCCCACGCAGATCTGTCCTGCGGTTCGCTGACACGGAGCTGGAGATGATTCTGGATGCTGTGCAGGAGAGGCGGGACACCCTCTTCCTCAGGGTGGGCAGGTGGCTATCACCTGCTCATGTGAACTGGGTCTAGGCGAAGGTGGCAGAGGTGGTGAGTGCCATTGGCCTCACCCTGAGGATCGGCCTATAGTGTCGGAAGAGGATGAACAACCTCATTAGGGAAGCCCAGGTGAGGCACCACCACAGTGCCCCTGGCATCATCCCTAATCCTCCCACCCCACCACTTACCCCTGCCCTCACCCTATGCATCCTCTACAGGCGGACGAGTAGACAGTGTTGTTAAAGAATGGGCAAGCCCGAGTGATCCACCACCTCTGTGCCTCTGGCAGCATCCCCTTCCCACCCTCCTCCTCCTCTCCCCACCCCCCACCTCCCTCTCCACCCAAGAGCCCAATCGAAACTCATCCACCGGCTGCCCCTTTGCAGCCCACACTTCACCTAACATCTGCACCTCCCACCATTGCCGGGTGATCTGCACACACAGGCCTCTAGCTGAACATCCCCTGTTCATCCCGTGTCCGAGTGTCTCACGCTGTCCATTATCTGTTCCCCAAGGAGAAGTTGACTCAGAACTGCTGGGAGCGCAACTAGACCGGAGGGGGCATGCTGGATCTGCGGGTCCTGACTGACGCAGAGCAGAGGGCGTTTGAGCTGGCCAGGGAGGAGGCACAGAGGGCAGTCTCCCAGGTGAAGGTTGGCATGGAACAACCAAGTGAGTCCCTAATGCATTGCAATGTCGCTATTGCAAGTGAGCCACCCTTCTCCCCCACACCCGCCTACCCATTATCTCACCATGTGTCTTCTCTTTTGTCTTGCAGGATCACCATTCGACGAGGCCTGACTGTTTACTGTACCTCACTCCAGCCCCAACCCCGCAACACCCTGAAGATGACACCGACCTTTCGTCACTGCTAGAGTCGTCTCTAGTGCACACATCACACATGCTGCTGTAGATCAGGTAGATGTAGGTACCCCCAAGGATTCAGAGGGTTGCCCGATTCCAGGAACTAGCTGCAGTCCAGACAAGTCTCACACTTCTGGAAAGGATAGTCCCATAAATGTTGGAGATGCAGACCCAGAACCAGGTTCTACAGGATGGGGCGTTCACAACGTTCCAGCGCCTGCAGGTGCAGTTGGACTGCTTTCAAGAGCAGGAGGCAGTGCCGACAATGCATGTGACCCAGGCCAGCACTGAACAGGTGGTGTCCACAGTGGAAGCCTTGGGTGCGAGGTTCACAGCTATGAGTCAAGATGTCCAAGGCCTGGGACACGCTTTGCAGACGGTGCTGTGGTGCAGGACAGGGTAGCCTGGTCACAGGAAGCCATGTACCAGGCCCACATGACATTGCTGCAGCATTCCAGAGCATGACCTAGTCATGGCTGTGGACTTCGAGAGCACTGGCCAGATGCTGGTTGACCTGGCACAGTCAGAGAGGGACGTGGTCCTGTCCCTGTGCTCCATGTCTGAGGGCATCGAGACCTTGGTTGCGATGAAAGTGGCCTTCAGGACTGACAGTGCCAGGTGACAGTGCTGAGCTTACCCAGTGAGTTACCCATCACCACTCAGCATCCCCATTGCTAACCCCCATTTCCCCTCCAGAGGATATATGGGCCCATGAGATGAAATGGCCAGCAGACATGCAGGGAAGACAGTGGAATGTGACCCCGATGGCAGAAGTCAGACTTTGTCAAACAATGAGGAGCACTTGACCTCATCTCGCAGCAAGTCGTCATCATCCTCCATTCCGTTGACAAGACCTACTTAGACTGCGAACCCAGGGCCCACACCCTGTAGTTATACAGGTAGGATCTTCAGAAGAGGGTGGTGGTGCTGGGATGGGAGACTTGAGTGAAGGGAGGAGGGACAGGGGAGGATGTGAGCAGCTATAAGGGAGTGTGGGACAGGGTGACTGAGCTGCTGGTAGGCAGGCTCGCTGGCTGGTGAACCTGGAGGTGATGAGGTTGTCCCCTGTGTGCAGTCCTGGCACACACATAGGGTGGTCTCCTGTGCCTGCTCGGGTCACGTGCCCTGATCCTCCTGGCCATCATCCCCATCCTCCTTGTTAGATGAGGCCTGCTGCTCTTCCTCCTCCTCCTCCAGAATGTCCCCCTTCAGCTGCGTGATGTTGTGCAGGACACAGCAGGCCACCATGATGTGCCAGATCCTCCTGGAGCTATATTGAAGTGCCCTACCAGAGCAGTCCAGGCATCTGCACTTCACCTTGAGGTCACTGATGCACCCCTCGGTGACCGTTTCTTCATGGGCGTCGTATAGCTGTTCTCCGCCTCAGGCTGGTGCCTTCCGATAAGCATCATTAGCCAAGACCTCAGTGGATAAACCTTGTTTCCAAGGAGCCAACCCCTCATCCGAGGGAGCACCTCAAAGGTGCTGGGTACCATCGAGTGTGCCAGGATGTAGGAATCTTGCGTACTGCCCAGGTATAGAGTGCAGATGTGCATGATGTGCAGCAGATGGTCACACACCAACTGGTCTTTCAGGAAGTGAAAACCCCTCCTGTTGATGAAGGGCATCTCCTCATGGACCACTCCCCATAGGGAGACATGTGTCCCATCTATCATCCCCTAGGCCTGGAGCATGCCGCTGATGGTGGCGAATCCTGCTGCCCGGGGGTCGTGGTGGGTTTGGTCCAGACTGAAGTTTATGTAGTCCACTGCCCAGACATATAGGGCATCCTGTAATGCCGCAGATGTACCTGTGTGCCGATATTTGAGATATCCCAGACAGGTCGCTGCTGAGCGTCTGGAAATACCATAAAGGTTCAGGGCAACCTTCACCTTGAGCGAGTGTTCTCCTCCATAACCCCCACAGTTCCAGGTGCGCCATTATCTTACTCAGATGGTGCATGGTTTTCCTGCTTTGCCAAAGTCTTCGGCAACATGCTCGGTCCGGCAGGTCCTTAAAGGACAGGTGCCGATGGTATAAACGTGCCCCTCCTATGCACCTCCTCCTCGGCTTGTTGACGGCCGGCTCTCCAGCCTTACTGGCTGGCCATTGCTCTTCCCGGGCAGGATCCTGTTGTGTAGGGTCCTCCCCAAGCAGCACCTGTGACTGCAGTCTCCGTGCATTTGCAACGGCATCTATCATGTAGATAGCAAACATTCTTTGCTGTACTCCAAAATTCATTCTCTGCGTGGGGAGGGGGGTGGGGGGGAGTGAAGAAATGTTGGCAATATGAAAGTTTCCTTGCCTATTCAATTCCAACAAGCTAAACGACAATCCCGAGTTGCACTTCAGTTCCATCCTCCACAGGACACCCCCACCAAACGTATCCCCACCTGTCAGCCGTCCCCTTCGATATGTTGCCTTCCACACTGCACCCCTGACCTCATCAGTGAGTGACACCCGAGAGCCTCACCCAGCCCAACCCTGCCGACAGGGTTACCGCAATTCGTGTCAGGGGTAGGCTCTGTAGCCCCTGTCCTGTCTCCCCTGTGGGGTCTACTGTGGATGTCCTCACTGAGTAGGTCGTGCATTGTCCCGCCAGCAGGGTGACACCTGGTTTTGCTGTGGAGATGGTCATATTGTGCCACCAACTTCTTCCATGCTTAGAGGCTTGTGTGTAGACTGGTCATACAGATGGGGTTCAGTGAGGAGAGTGGCATCTGCTGGGGACTTAGCTGCAGTGTGATGGGGGTCCTGGGTATGACACACAGGTTGTGACAACCTGACCGGGGGCAGGATGGGTGGGAGCAGAGGCTCAGTGGGCAGGCAGGGTCTTGAAGACCACAAATGAGTACGGACCGAGTAGGTTAAAGAAAACTTGGTTTATTACAACACACTAGTATTTACAATATACATCAGATTTCAGCGGATCTGAACTGTCTAACCAGGCCGACTTTAAACAGAACTTAATCATGGATGATTTAAGGCTCCCCGCTCCTTTAGCAGGGGAGCTTGTATTCGACGAGACTCACGGGGAGATTGATTGCTTTAACCCCCATAGGTCTCGTGCGGATTATAACACTTCTGTAATGCTAAGGTTCTCTAGCTCAGGAAATTTGATACAAATGTTCCAGTGTGTGAACCCAAAAAGGTCTTAACTTTTTTTGTCTTCTCAGTGTCCGACTGGTGCTGACTCATGCTCTTGCTGCTGCTGTACTTTGCCATAACCTCCGCGTTCCCCAGCATCAGATTTTGGGGGTAACTCAAAGATGCGCGGATTAATCCCTCTCAGAGCTTTGCAAGTAAGCTTTTGCACGGCTATTACCCAGAAGTGAAAACTTTCCCTGGGCAATGCCTGCACACTGAACCGTTCAAAAATCTGATTTAAATCTCAATATTCGGATGGTTCCGTCAGGGTTAGAACATAGAACATACAGTGCAGAAGGAGGCCATTCGGCCCATCGAGTCTGCACCGACCCACTTAAGCCCTCACTTCCACCCTATCCCGGATCCCACCCTATACATCAATCGTTACACACAAAAAGTTTGAAAACTTAAAAACATCTTCTAACTACAGGGTAATGATTGTAAATACCAAGATCACTCCCGCCCTTGGGACACCCCTACACCCCTAATCCCAGGGGACACCCCTGTGGTGATACGCTTGTAGACTATATTGTATGTACTCAGCATCAGCATTGGGCTTGATGCAGATGCGCAAGAGGTGTTGCTCCAGTTTGGTGGGAGTGACGAGGTGGTCACGGGGGATGCCCAGACCGCGCTGGACACTGAGAAGGGCGGGAGCTCTGAGATGGCGCACTCCAAAATAAAAACTGAAATTGCAGAGGCTGATACCTCGGAGGACCAGCTACTGAACAAGCTAGTAACAGGCAACGTCATGCTCCAGAAGCAGTTGGCGAATCGTCTCAGGCCTCTGAAATGGGTCCAGTAATCGACTCCCTGCTGCTTGAGGCCACCCCATCAGAGGATGAGTGGAAGGAACTAATGATTATCTAGCTATGCAGCTTGATGAATCACACACATCTACTGAAACAAGACCAGGATGGCCCTTAGTGTTGGGTGGGGTTACTGGGTTATGGGGATAGGGTGGAGGTGTTGACCTTGGGTAGGGTGCTCTTTCCAAGAGCCGGTGCAGACTCGATTGGCCGAATGGCCTCCTTCTGAACTGTAAATTCTATGATAATCTATGAACGTCTGGATCATCACGACCAGAGAGTGTCTGCATAGTTATTTCCAGTGATGAGGAGCCATTGAGCATTGCTCCCCAAGAAGGGGCAGCAACTGTTGTTCTAGATCTGACCTCCACCCAGACATCAGAAAGCGAGGCACTCCAACATCTAGTTCAGGGCGCAGAATTGGGCATGACCACACAAATCCGTGATGACGTGTCGGCGCCACATGCTTCACCTGAGCATCCGCATACTTCCATGCACAGGGTGCGGACCAACACCGAACCAGGGGTTGCCAAGCCCAAACGTAAAAAGAAAAAGTTTGCAAACTAATTGTTAAAACAAGAATGAGGCAGAGGAGAAAACTGGGAGAGCTAGCTCATCCCACTGGTAAAAACAAAAGAGAAGAAAGCAATATGATGACCAACAAGCCAGAGACAGAAAAGCCAAAAAACACACAACGAAGCAGTAAGCAGCATCGTTGGAAGACACAAACAAAGAAGAAGCGGGTGATGCACGTGTGGCAATCATGAATGCGTGCCTTCCAGAGGCACAGTGTAAAGAGGATACAAAGTAAGAGACCGGCATGCAAACCAGTCTTCGAAAAGGCTGGCAACAACCCAAGTAATCACAGAGGTGATCCCATGAGGGAGGCACAATGACCTGTGCGAAAGAGATGGACACTGTCCAAGCATCTCATGTTTATGGACACCCGAGTTAAACCTGTTATAATGTTTATGCTTATTACTAATGTATAGAGTAATGATAGCAATCATGGGCAAAATTCTCCATCCCCCCGCGCCACATTTCTGCCCCGACCCGCCGGCGGGATGCACCGTTACACCGGCCGGTCAATGGGGTTTCCCATTGTGGGGCAGCCCCACGCCGTCGGGAAACCCCCGGGCGCCGGCAAAACGGAGACTCCCGCCGGCGGAGAATGACGCCCCATGTTTGCAAAGAAACTTCAATATCTCCTAAGAAAGGGGGATGTGGTGATATGCGTGTAGACAACATTGCATGTACTCAGCAGTGTGACCTCCAAACGAACAGGTTGCCATGTCTGTAGTTGTGTGACCTCCCACCAGCAGGTGGCGTCAGATTTAAGTCAGGGCACATCCGGCTAGCCTCAAAAGGTTATAAGACGTACATGAGCACAGTCATGCATAGGGGTAGTTCCAGCGGAGTCTAAAGAAACTCCTTGATAATTTACTCTGTATCTGATTGTTACCTTACCACACATGCATCAGTAAAATCCTGGTTTGGACAAGTCACCAGTAATTCTGTAGATTCTTTGCTAGACAAAGAACACCGAACATAACCTCCACTACTTTGACTAATCACCCCCACTTTATTCCCCAATCCCTGATGTCAATCACCCCATTCACAATGACTACTCAAACATTATGTCACCCTTACCCCCTCTTCCCTGCCTCCCCACCCAACCCTCTGGCTAGACATTCAGCCCCGACCTGACCTGAACACCATAGCCCAACAGACCCGATCCTGATGCCTCATCGAGGTAAGACCCCTCCATGCAGCCCCCTCCAAAGTCGACCCTCTCCAAGGTTCGACCCCTCCACACACTGGTCTGACCCCATCCCCTCCCAAATCCTATCCATTCCACACTCCAAAGTAAATGACAGATGTGTCCAAAGCACATTCTGTGGATTACTCAACCCACCCAAATGTTTGTCACAACGTGTACCATCTGGTCTCACTGAAACTCTACCTGCCCTTACGGCCCGCAGCATGGACTCACCAATCTTCGGCTGGCTTCTCGGATCCTCAGGCTTCTATTAAGCCTGCTTCACATCAAATCTGCTCCGCACAGCTCATTCTTTAACTTGGGGCCATTTTCTCTGCTCCTTTCATCTATGTTAACTCAGTGGGATCTACCTCTGATCCCTGTCTTTGTCCCTGTCTGGAACTTTCTTCTGGGGCCTCTTTTTGTCTCACTCTCTGGCTTGGAACCTGTTAGACCTCCCACAAACAGTGTTCAGGTTCAGTTCACATGACCTGAAGTTTTGCACCACTTCATTTCTTCCTTTCCTTTTGTGCCATTGCACAGATTTGGTTCCTGGCTGAAGAAGGTGAAAACAAGGGCTGCACATGTGCACAGGGCCAGTTCCCTGTCCAAATGATGTAAAAAAGACAAATGTGCCTGTGTGGTCCTTTCCCAGCCTGCACATACGTAGAAGGCCTGAAGATTGTAGAAAGAAATATGAACAGTGCATGTGTGGCCCTTTCCAAAACTACACATGCGCAGAACGCCCAAGACCCATTGGAATTGTGGTTACCGATCTGTGACTGCCGATTTAGGTTATTATTTGGAGTTTTGTAATCTGGGCCAGGATTCTCCGTTCAAGTGACCTTGGGCGGGATTCTCTGCTTGCCGACGCTGAAAATGCAAAACGCGATTGGGCGGAGAATAGGCCCCGACGCCGAAATCAGGGTAGGCATTGGTTTGATGCCAAATCGGGATAGTCCAGCACCCAGAAAATGGTGTACATGCGTCACTCGGCGTTACAATGCAGTCGGCAAATCATTATCGGGCCTGACACCCTATTCTCCGGGGCCTCCGTGATTCACCGTATCCGATGGGCCGCGTTCTCGACGGCGTGGTTCACTTGTGGTCTCAAAAATCGTGAACCTGCTGAGCGACAGAGAGAGGAGGTAGGAAATGGAGTGGAGTGACTGCGGGCTGCCGGCTCAAACACCAACCGTGCAGGCCGCAGTTGGGGGCCAGGGCCCTGCCGGGACCAGGGGAGGGGGAGGAACAGGCCGAGCAGCTGGGGTGCCCCGCTCCCAGGACTGGGGTGGTGCCCAGGCACCAACCGCCATTACGGCGGCATCTTGACCACCCACCTCAGCCCCTGGTTCTACACAGTGACACCGGCCGAATGAGTGCACCCACCCCTGGACCCCACCCCCGCCACAGCACACACAGCCCCGGCACCAAACACCCCCCTTAACCAGCCGCCACTCACCGGGGGACCACCCAGGGCCACATCCATGGCAGCCCCCAGTGAGGGCAGTGTCAGCCAATGGTACTCTTGGCAGCAAGGACGGGTGCCTCAGCCGTCCTTGCTGCCAAGAGTACCATTGGCTGACACTGCCTGTGTCTCTCCCCATGGCTGAGGGGTTGGATCCCTGGATGACAGAGGTTACCAGCTGTGGCCGTGACTGATGACATCTCTCCGGAAGGCACAGACCGACGTGGAAATCCATGACAACGATTTCCAGACAGCGACCAGGACTGTG
Source organism: Scyliorhinus torazame (assembly GCF_047496885.1). NCBI lineage: Eukaryota > Metazoa > Chordata > Chondrichthyes > Carcharhiniformes > Scyliorhinidae > Scyliorhinus > Scyliorhinus torazame. Next base: position 28,961,020 of record NC_092723.1, read on the forward strand.
ATCGAGCAGTGCTTCAGCCTCCTGAAGATGCATTTTAGGTGCCTGGACTGCTCTGGAGGCGCCATCCAGTATGAAGCTGAGAGGGTCACCCACATCGTGGCGGCCTGCTGCATCCTCCACAACATCGCGCAGCAGAGGGACTATGTGCTCGACGAGGAGGATGAGGAAGAAGGGCAGACTTCATCCGACGAGGCGCATACGGGGGAGGAGGATGATGATAGGACACAGGGAGGCCACACAATGTGTGCGTCAGAGCCAGCACACATGGGATGCTCTGATCGCCTCCAGGTTCTCCGACTAGGAGGGAAGGGGTTGAGGGGGGGTTGCTGGCAAGGGGCATGGACACCATATCCCAATACCACACCCTCACTTCCCACACCGCCAAACCGCACACTTGTACACCCCTCCATTATACATATCTGCGGCGCTACGAGGTGGGGGCACTGGGTTGGCAGTAACAGCGGGTTTGGTCTATGGGATGGAGGATGATGACAACAGTTCCTGTGATAATCTCTGATGGTCCACATCAAAGAATAAAGAACAGTACAGCACAGGAACAGGCCCTTCGGCCCTTCAAGCCTGTGCCGACCATGGTTCCTGCCTAAACTAAAACCGTATGGACTTACGGAATTTGTATCCATCTATTCCCACCCTATTCATATATTTGTCTCGGTGCCCCTTAAATTTTGTAATCGTACCTTCTCCCACCACCTCCCCTTGCAGTGCGTTCCATATATTTACCACCCTCTGTAAAAAACTTGCCTCGCACAACTTCTAAACTTTTCCCCATACACTTTAAACCTATGTTCCCTAGTACTTGACTCCCCTACCCTAGGAAAGAGCATCTGACTATTCACTCTGTCTATGCCACTCATAATCTTGTAGACATCTACCAGGTCGACTCTCAACCACCGTCGTTCCAGTGAGAACAGACCGAGTTTATCTAACCTATCCTCATAGCTAATACCCTCCATACCAGGGAACATCCTAGTAAACCGTTTCTGTTCCCTCTTCAAAGCATCCACATCCTTCTGGTAGTGTGGCGACCAGAATTGTACATAATGTTCCAAATGAGGCCTGACTAAGGTCCTGTACAGCTGGAACATGGGGGTGCCAATTTTTATATTCAATGTCCCTGACCGCTGAAGGCCAACATGTCGTATGCCTTCCTGACCATCTTATCCACATACGTTGCCACTTTCAAAGATTGGCGGAAATGCACACCCAGATCTTTCTGCCTGTCAATACTCACAAGAGTTCTACTATTTACTGTGTAATTCCTACATCCATTAGACCTTCCAAAGTGCATTACCTCACACTTGTCCGGATTAAACTCCATCTGCCATTTCTCCGCCCAAGACTCCAACCAGTTTATATCTTGCTGTATCCTCTGACAATGCTCTTCACATGTATCCCCAACTCCACCAATTTTTGTGTCGTCTGCCAACTTACTAATCAGACCATTTTCTTCCAAATCATCTATATGCACTACGAACAACAAAGGTCCCAGTACTGATCCCCGTGGAATGCTGCTAGTCACAGCCTTCCATTCGGAAAAACACCCTTCTACTGCTACCCTCTGTCTTCTGTGCCCAAGCCAAGTTCTGTATCCAACTTGCCAGCTCTCCTCTGATCCCATGTGACCTTTGTACCAGTCTACCATGAGGTACCTTGTCAAAGGCTTCACTGAAGTCCATGTATACAACATCTACTACCTTTCCCTCATCTATCATCTTTGTTACTTCCTCAAAAAACTTGATTAAATTAGTGAGGCATGACCTCCCCTTCACACAACCATCACTAATAAGTCCATTTGTTTCCAAATGTAAACAAACTGGTTACTCTCCAATCCTCTGGAACTTCACCTGTTGCCAATGAGGATACAACGATTACTGTCAAGGCCCCAGCAATTTCTCCCCTTGCCTCCCTCAGTATTCTGGGGTAGATCCCATCAGGCCCTGGGGATTTATCTACGTTAATGCTTTTTCAGATGCCCAACACCTCTTTATTAATATCAACATGACTCAGAATATCTAACTACTACACCAACAAGTCCTTCTCTTTGGTGAATACTGAGGCAAAGTATTCATTTAGTATCTCGCCCATTTCCTCTGGTTCCATATATAGATTCCCCCCAATATCCTTGAATGGACCATCTTTCTCTGACTACCATCTTGCTCTTTACATATGTATAAAACGCTTTAGGATTTTCCTTAATCCTGTTTGTCAACGCCATTTCATGACTCCTTTTAGCCTTCCCAATTCCTACCTTTTAAGTTCCTTCCTACTCTCTTTATATTTTTCAAGGGCTTCATCTGTTCTGAGCCTTTTAGACCTTACAAATACTTCTTTTTTCTTTTTGACAGGTTCATAATATCCCTCGATATCCAGGGTTCCCTCGACTTACCACCCTTATCTTTCATCCTCACAGGTCCATGCCGGTCCTGAATTCTAATCAACTGACATTCGAAAGCCACCCACATGCAGGATGTTGATTTTCCCTCAAACAACCTCGCGCAGTCAACAATCTCCAGATCCTGTCTAATGCTGTTGTAATTACCCTTCCCCCAGCCTAACAACTTCACCTGAGGACCACTCTTGTCCTTATCCATAAGCAGCTTAAAACTTACAGAAATCTTTTTTTTTAATATGTTTATTCAAGGTTTTCAATAAATTTTTACAAAACACTCCAAAAAGGAAAGAAAATATACATAAGAAAAATAAAAAGGGGGGCCTTACACCATCCCCTCCAACAACTTAAACCACTATACATGAAACTATCTAACAAACTAACAACAAAAATGGGGCAAACGCCCCTTGCAATAATAAAAACAAGCCACCCCACCCCCGCCCTTCTCCCCCCTGGGTTGCTGCTGCTCTTGACCTCCACCTAACGTTCCGCAAGAAAGTCCAGGAACGGTTGCCACCGCTTGGAGAACCCCTGTCCAGACCCTCGCACCAAACTTTATCCTCTCCAACTTGATGAACCATGCCACATCATTAATCCAAGCCTGCACGCTTGGGGGTTTCGCATCCCTCCACATTAGTAGGATCCTCCTCCGGGCTACCAAGGACGCAAAGGCCAGAACTCCGGCCTCTTTCGGCTCCTGTACTTCCAGCACATCTGATACCCAGAATATTGCTATCCCCCAGCTCGGTTTTACCCGAGTGTCCAAGACTTTGGACATAGCCTTTGCGAAGCCCCTCCAGAACCTCTCTAGCGCTGGGCACGCCCAGAACATATGGGCGTGATTTGCTGGGCGCCTCGAGCTCCTCACGCATCTATCCTCCACCCCAAAAAACTTGCACATCCTCGCCCCTGTCATTTGTGCCCTGTGAACCACTTTGAACTGGATCAGGCTAAGTCTGGCGTAAGACGAGGAGGAGTTAACCTTGCCCAGGGCCTCCGCCCACAAGCCCTCATCCAGTTCCTCGCCCAGCTCCTCCTTCCACTTGCCCTTCAGCTCCTCCACCGAGGCTTCTTCGCCTTCTGCAACTCCTGATAGATCACCGAGACCTTGCCCTCTCCCACCCATACACCCGAGGTCACCCTGTCCTGAATCCTCCGTGCGGGAAGCAGCGGAAATTCCCTTACCTGCCTTCTCACAAACTTACAGAATTCTGATCGCTGTTCCCGAAATGATTTCCTACTGAAACTTTGATCACCTGGCCCGGCTCATTCCCCAGCACCAGGTCTAATATTTACATATTGTTTCAAGAAACCCTCCTGGACGCTCCTTACAAATTCAGCTCCATCCATGCCTCGAGCAATAAGTGTGTCCCAGTCAATATAGGGAAAGTTAAAATCACTCACCACAACAACCCTATTGTTTATGCATTTTTCCAAGATCTGTCTGCATATCTGCTCCTCTATCTCCTGCTGGATGTTAGGAGGTCTGTAGTAAACGGCCAACATTGTGACAGCACCTTTCCTATTCCTGAGCTCTACCCATATTGCCTCGCTGCCTGAACCCTCCAAAGGGTCCTCCCTCAGCACAGTTGTGATATTCTACTTAACTAATAATGCAACTTCCCCACCCCTTTTACTTCCCCCCTCTATCCTGCCTGCAACATCTAAATCCTGGAATGTTTAGTTGCCAATCCAGTCCCTCTTTCAACCAAGTTTCTGTAATAGCAACAACATCATAATTCCACGTACTAACCCAAGCTCTGAGTTAATACTCCTCGCATTGAAATGAATGCACTTCAACCCACCAGCCCCGCTGCGTTGACCAACCACTCCCTATCTGCTCTTCCTCTTAATCTTATTGGCCTCAGTCTGTAGCTCTCCCTCATTATTTCACCCGCTGACCTACTGCTTTGGTTCCCACACCCTTACCATACTAGGCAGTTCAATCGGTTTCTCTGCCTTCCACTTTTCTCCTTACTAGCTTTTGTTTCTATCCCCTCTTTGCCACCCTCTGACTTCCTGCATTGGTTTCAAACCCCCTGCCACATTAGTTTAAACCCTCCCCAACAGCGCTAGCAAAAAACTCCCTAAGGCATTGATTCCAGTCCTGCCCAGGTGTAGACCGTCCGGTTTATAATGGCCCCACCTCTCCCAGAACCGGTTCCAATGTCCCAAGTATCTGAATCTCTCCCTCCTGCACCATCTCTCAAGCCACGCATTCATCCTGTCTATCCTGTCAATCCTACTCTTAACAGCACGTGGCACTGGTAGTAATCCCGCGATTACTACCTTTGCGGTCCTACTTTTTAGTTTTTCTCCTAACTCCCTAAATTCAGCATGTAGAACCTCATCCCGTTTTTTTACCTATATCAGTGGTGCCTATATGCACCACGCAGCTGGCTCTTCATCCTTCCCCTTTAGAATGTCCTGCAGCCGCTCTGAGACATCCAGGACCCTTGCAACATACCTTTCTGGAGTCTCGTTTGCGTCCGCAGAAATGCCTGCTACTCCCCTTACAATCAAATCCCTATCACTATAGCTCTTTTTCCTGTCGTGGGCAGCACAGTAGCACAGTGGTTAGCGTAATTGTTTCACAACTCCAGGGTCCCAGGTTCGAATCCCGGCTTGGGTCACTGTCTTTGCGGAGTCTGCATGTTCTCCCCGTGTCTGCATGACACGGGTGTGCCGGATTCTTCCCACAGTCCAAAGGTGTGCAGGTTAGGTGGATTGACAATGCTAAATTGCCCTTAGTGTCCAAAGAAAAAGGTTTGGTGCAGTTACTGGGATAGGGTGGAGGTTTGGGCTTGGGTAGGGTGCTCTTTCCAAGGGCCGATGCAGACTCGATGGGCTGAATGACCTCCTTCTGCACTGTAAAGTCTATGATTACTGCGCAGCAGAGCCAGCCACAGTGCCATGAATCTGGCTACTGCTACCTTCCTCTGGTGAGCCATTCCCCCAACAGTATACCTGTTTGGAGGGAGGTGACCGCAGGGGATCGCTGCACTGCCTTCCTACTCTTCTTCTGTACTCTTTATCTGCGGTGTGACCAACTTGCTAAATGATCCATGTCTTCCTCAGCATCCTGGATGTTCCAAAGTGAGTCCATCCACAGCTCCAGAGCCGTCAAGCTGTCTAACAGGAGCTGCAGCTGGACACACTCCTTGCACGTTAAGGAGCCAGGGACAGTGGACACGTCCCTAAACTCGCATATCGCACAAGAGGAGCATGACACAAGTCTGGGATCCCCTGCCATGTCTTAACCCTTGAGTTACCTTAAAACAACAACTACAATGCCAAGGGAAAAAGAGAAAAATAAAAGGAAAAACTACTTACCAGTAAGCAGCCAATTACCTATCTTCTGGTCGAGGTGACTGTAATGACTTAGACCAGGTCTTTGAGATCTGCCAATTGGAATACGAGTTCCCTGATTAGTGGGTCAATCAGAGGTCCTCTTCTTTGTCTACAACAGGGAGTGTCAGATCATCTGCACTTCCAGTGTAGATAGCAAGCTGAATGCACATGATCGTACTGCTGTTGGTTTTGCTCATAAAAGGAATTCTAGTGAAGGGGCTTCTGCCTCCGTGGACTTATTACAGTGGTGACGAAGAAAACGGAACGACCTGAAGGAACCTGCTCCATATTGAGGGTAAGCCACTGACAGGCAAAATGCCTTTATTTAGTGTAGTACCCTCAATAACGACACAAGAGTGTGGAATGGTAAATGAAGGCTTTAATAAGCAGAGAACTAGCCTGCTACCGAGACGTGTGCTTACTGAGTGCCACCTACAGGGCATCACCTTATATACGGCTCCCTGGTGGGCAGAGCCAGAGGCGGAGTCCCCCAGGGTTCCAAACCCGGTCTTAAAGGGGCATTACCTACATGATGTTAAGGGTACAGTAACCATTCATCACATTCACCCCCTGTTTTAAAAAAAAGCACCAGCCCGTACCAGCCTCCCCGAACAGGTGCCGGAATGTGGCGACTAGGGGCTTTTCACAGTAACTTCATTGAAGCCTACTCGTGACAATAAGCGATTTCATTTCAAAGTCCATTGGGGGTGAAGTGGAATCACATGTCTATTCTTTTTGGCGGCCTGATCGTCCTCGTCGACCTTCTCAGCTCGGGCGGTGGTGCGGCGGACACGGACGTCTTTGGTGAGGGTACATCCGGGAGCACGGTGGTCGGAGCGTTGGTCCGGATCGGGGTAGAGGGTCGGGGGGCAGGGGGAATTGCTGGGGCTGGGGGTAGCGGTGCCGGCGCCGGTGGGGAGTGTGGAGGGAGGGGGCGTGGTTGGTGTCTACCGACGGAGTGGGGGTCCCGGGGGGGCATCAGTGGGGGAACCAGCGGGTGCCAGGTCCAGCAGGGAAACCGTGAGGGGGGAGGCGTCAGTAGTGGGGGAACCAGCGGGTGCCAGATCCCAGAGGGATCTTGCCTGCCGTCGGGGTGCTCGACGTAGGTGAATCGGGAGTTTGCATGTAGTAGTCGGACCCTCTCGACCAGGGGTCCGTTTTATGGCTCCTCGAATGCCTCCGGAGAAGAACAGGTCCCAGGATCGTCAGCCAAGGTGGAAGCAAGAACCCTGATGTGGACTTCCCGGGGAAGACAAACAAGCGGTTGTGAGGGATCTCATTCGTGGCCGTGCAGAGGAGCGACCTAATGGCGTGGAGAGCATCGGGTAGGACCTCCTGCCAGCGGGTGGTTGAGAGACTTTTCGAACGTAGAGCCAGAAGGACAGCCTGACAAACTGTCGCGTTCTCCCTCCCCACCTGCCCAGTTCCTAACTGGTTATAACTGGTCTTTCCGCTCGAGGCGATGCCCTTGCTGAGCAGATACTGACGCAGCTCATCGCTCATGAACGATGTACCCCGGTCGCTGTGGATATAAGCGGGGAAACCAAACAGGGTGAAGATGCTGTGCAGTGTCTTTATCCCAAGGTGGCCGAGGCCATGTCGGGACAGGAAACGACGAATGGGAAGTGGGAGAACTCGTCGATGACGGTTAGGAAGTAGATATTGCGGTTGGTGGACGGGAGGGGACCTTTGAAGTCCACGCTTAGTCACTGAAAGGGCCCCGGGGCCTTTACAAGGCGAGCCTTGTCTGACCGGTAGAAGTGCGGTTTGCACTCCGCGCAGATCTGGCAGGCCCTGGTCATGGCCTTGACCTCCTTGGTGGAGTAAGGTAGGTTGCGGGACTTGATAAAGTGGGACGCCCCCTCCCTCCACACTCGTTGAGCTCCCCAGGGCGATATCGTACGTGTAGGTGGAGAGTTCGATCCTCCCCCTCAAGATTTTATCATTTTGAATTTTGCCCCGTTGTGCGTTATCAAACATGAAGGCTACCGACCGTTGGTCGGTAACGAGGGTGAACCTCCTATCGGCTAGGTAGTGTGTCCAGTGCCGCACAGCCTCCACAATGGCTTGTGCCTCCTTATCGACTGCAGAGTGCCGAATCTCGGAGGCGGTGAGGGTCCGGGAGAAGAATGCTACTGGCCTGCCTGCCTGGTTGAGGGTAGTAGCCAGGGCGATGTCTGACGCATTGCTCTCAACCTGGAAAGGGATGGTTTCGTCCACTGCGTGCATAGCGGCGTTGATGATGTCGGCCTTGATGCAACTGAAGGCCGACCGGGCCTCAGCCGTCAGGGGAAATGTCATGGTCTTTATGAGTGGGCAGACTTTGTCCGCATATCTGGGGACCCACTGGGCATAATAGGAGAAAAGCCCCAAGCACCGTTTGTGGGCCTTTAGGTTACGGGGGAGGGGAAGTTCCTTAAGGGGGCGCATGCAGTTGGGGTCGGGACCAAGGACCCCGTTTTCCACGACGTCACCGAGTATGGCTAGTCGGGTTATGTGGAAAACACATTTTTCCTTGTAGGTCAGGTTGAGAGCCCGGGCGGTCTGGAGGAATCTTTCAAGGTTCGCGTCATTGTCCTGCTGATCATAGCCGCAGATGGTGACATTGTCCAAGTGCGGGGAAGTAGCCCGCAGGCCGTACCCGTCCATCATTTGGTCCATCGCCCTCTGGAAGACTGAGACCCCATTTGTGTGCCAAAGAGGACCCTGAGGAAGTGGAAGAGCCGGCTGGCTGCTTCGAAAGCAGTATAGAGGTGGTCTTTCGGTCGGATAGGGAGCTGCTGGTAGGTGGTTTTGAGGTCCACAGTGAAGAATACACGGTATTGAGCGATCCGATTGACCATCTCTGCTATGCGGGGAAGGGGATACGCATCGCGCTGCGTGAAGCAGTTTATGGTCTGGCTATAACAAAGAAATGTACAGCACAGGAACAGGCCCTTCGGCCCTCCAAGCCCGTGCCGACCATGCTGCCCGACTAAACTACAATCTTCTACACTTCCTGGGTCCGTATCCTTTTATTCCCATCCTATTCATATATTTGTCAAGATGCCCCTTAAATGTCCCTATCGTCCCTGCTTCCACTACCTCCTCCGGTAGCGAGTTCCAGGCACCCACTACCCTCTGCGTAAAAAACTTGCCTCGTACATCTACTCTAAACCTTGCCCCTCTCACCTTAAACCTATGCCCCCTAGTAATTGACCCCTCTACCCTGGGGAAAAGCCTCTGACTATCCACTCTGTCTATGCCCCTCATAATTTTGTATACCTCTATCAGGTCTCCCCTCAACCTCCTTCGTTCCAGTGAGAACAAACCGAGTCTATTCAACTGCTCCTCATAGTTAATGCCCTCCATACCAGGCAACATTCTGGTAAATCTCTTCTGCACCCTCTCTAAAGCCTCCACATCCTTCTGGTAGTGTGGCGACCAGAATTGAACACTATACTCCAAGTGTGGCCTAACTAAGGATCTATACAGCTGCAACATGACTTGCCAATTCTTATACTCAATGCCCCGGCCAATGAAGGCAAGCATGCCATATGCCTTCTTGACTACCTTCTCCACCTGTGTCGCCCCTTTCAATGACCTGTGGACCTGTACTCCTAGATCTCTTTGACTTTCAATACTCTTGAGGGTTCTACCATTCACTGTATATTCCCTACCTGCATTAGAACTTCCAAAATGCATTACCTCACATTTGTCCGGATTAAACTCCATCTGCCATCTCTCCGCCCAAGTCTCCAGACAATCTAAATCCTGCTGTATCCTCCGACAGTCCTCATCGCTATCTGCAATTCCACCAACCTTTGTGTCGTCTGCAAACTTACTAATCAGACCAGTTACATTTTCCTCCAAATCATTTATATATACTACAAAGAGCAAAGGTCCCAGCACTGATCCCTGTGGAACACCACTGGTCACAGCCCTCCAATTAGAAAAGCATCCCTCCATTGCTACTCTCTGCCTTCTATGGCCTAGCCAGTTCTGTATCCACCTTGCCAGCTCACCCCTGATCCCGTGTGACTTCACCTTTTGTACTAGTCTACCATGAGGGACCTTGTCAAAGGCCTTACTGAAGTCCATATAGACAACATCTACTGCCCTACCTGCATCAATCATCTTAGTGACCTCCTCAAAAAACTCTATCAAGTTAGTGAGACACGACCTCCCTTTCACAAAACCGTGCCTCTCACTAATACGTCCATTTGCTTCCAAATGGGAGTAGATCCTGTCTCGAAGAATTCTCTCCAGTAATTTCCCTACCACTGAAGTAAGGCTCACCAGCCTGTAGTTCCCGGGATTATCCTTGCTACCCTTCTTAAACAGAGGAACAACATTGGCTATTCTCCAGTCCTCCGGGACATCCCCTGAAGACAGCGAGGATCCAAAGATTTCTGTCAAGGCCTCAGCAATTTCCTCTCCAGCCTCCTTCAGTATTCTGGGGTAGATCCCATCAGGCCCTGGGGACTTATCTACCTTAATATTTTTTAAGACACCCAACACCTCGTCTTTTTGGATCACAATGTGACCCAGGCTATCTACACCCCCTTCTCCAGACTCAACATCTACCAATTCCTTCTCTTTGGTGAATACTGATGCAAAGTATTCATTTAGTACCTCACCCATTTCCTCTGGCTCCACACATAGATCCCCTTGCCTATCCTTCAGTGGGCCAACCCTTGCCCTGGCTACCCTCTTGCTTTTTATGTACGTGTAAAAAACCTTGGGATTTTCCTTAACCCTATTTGCCAATGACTTTTCGTGACCCCTTCTAGCCCTCCTGACTCCTTGCTTAAGTTCCTTCCTACTTTCCTTATATTCCACGCAGGCTTCGTCTGTTCCCAGCCTTTTAGCCCTGACAAATGCCTCCTTTTTCTTTTTGACGAGGCCTACAATATCACTCGTCATCCAAGGTTCCCGAAAATTGCCGTATTTATCTTTCTTCCTCACAGGAACATGCCGGTCCTGTATTTCTTTCAACTGACACTTGAAAGCCTCCCACATGTCAGATGTTGATTTGCCCTCAAACATCCGCCCCCAATCTATGTTCTTCAGTTCCCGCCTAATATTGTTATAATTAGCCTTCCCCCAATTTAGCACATTCATCCTCGGATCACTCTTATCCTTGTCCACCAGTACTTTAAAACTTTATAGTCCACGACCATCCGTTTCTTTTCCCCGGACTGTACTACTACCACTTGTGCTCTCCGGGGGCTGTTGCTAGCCGCGATGACCCCCTCTTCCAGTAAACGTTGGACCTCTGACTTGATAAAAGTCATATGTTGGGCACTGTACCGCCAGCTCCTGGTGGTGACGGGCTTTCAGTCGGGGGTGAGGTTCGCGAATAGTGAGGGGGGTGCACCTTTCAGTGTCGCAAGGCTGCATACCGTGAGGAGGGGGCAAGGGTCCGCCGAACTTCAGGGTCAGGCTTCGGTGGCTGCACTGGAAATCCAGTCCGAGCAGCAGGGGGGCGCAGAGTTGAGGGAGGATATCGAGCTTGAAACAAGCGTATTTGGCGCCCTGGATCGTGAGATCCACAACACAATACCCCTTGATTTGGACCGAGAGGGACCTGGAGGCGAGAGCTATGGTTTGGGAAGCGGGATAGGTGCGCAAGGAGCAGCGCCTTACCGTTTCAGTGTGGATAAAGCTCTCCGTGCTCCCGGAGTCGAAGAGGCAGGGAGTGTCGCGCCCGTTGACCTGGACCTGCATCATGAAATTCTGCAGGTGCTTTGGCCGCGATTGATCGCGGGTGATCGCTCCCAGTGGCGGGACGTCCGAGTCCTCAGCCGAGTCGGATTCACAAAATGGCCGCCACCGACAGTCGCACGTGTTGGGTCTAGAAGATGGCTGCCGCCAAGCTGGCCTCCCCTATGACTCGCACAAGGCCAATGACGTGTCAGAAAGGGGCGTGTCCGGCCGGTGCGCAGCCGCGTTGTGGGCCTGTGAGCTCGATTTCCGGGTCTGATGAGCTTTTTGTTTCTGGACCTTGGGCCTGGCCAGGCAGACCCTCGCGAAATGCCCCTCCTTTCTGCAGTCGCTGCAGATGGCGGAACAGGCTGGGCAGCATTGACGTGGATGCTGGCCCTGCCCATAGAAATAGCACAGTGTGCCCCTAGTATGGGCGGGTCGCCGCGCGGCACAGGCCCATAGCATAGCCGAGTCTGGGGAAGTCCGAGGGGGCTCGCAGGGTCTGCGGGGTATGTGCCTAGGTTGTGGTGGGCCACGTCCGGTGAGGTGGCGAGCGTTACCATATCCTGAAGGTCTTTAGCTCCATTTTCGAGGAGTCGCTGCCTGATATAGGTGGAACGGATGCCGGACACGAATGCGTCTCGGATGTGCGGGTTCATGTGGACTTCCCCCGTCACATCCTGATGGTTGCAGTTCCTGGCGAGCGTGGTGAGCTTTTCCACGTACTTGTCCAGCATTTCCCCTGAGCGCTGCCGGTAGCGAGCAGGTGCCGTGCATATACCTCGTTTATGGGTAAGACGAAACGCTTTTGCAGGATCTCGATCACCTCATCGTACGTGGTCGCCTTCTCGATCATGGCGGAGGTTCTATGGTTCACCCGGGCGTGGAGTCGGTGCAGCTTGCGAGGCCCTAGGACGGGAGTTTCCAAGGATTCCAGGTAGGCCTCGAAGCAGCGGAACCAGTACTTAAACATTTCTTTGGCCTCCGGTATCCGTGCTTCTAGGTTGAGCTTTTCTGGCTTGAGACCGGCGTCCATCCTAACGTAGTCTGCTTATGAAATTGTAGTACCCTCAATAACGACACGAGAGTGTGGAATGGTAAATGAAGGCTTTAATAAGCAGAGAACTAGCCTGCTGCTGAGACGTGTGCTTACTGAGTGCCACCTACAGGGCGTCACCTTATATACGGCTCCCTGGTGGGAGGAGCCAGAGGTGGAATCCCCCACTGTTCCAAACCCGGTCTTAAAGGGGCATCAACTACATGGTGTTAAGGGTATAGTAACCATTCATCACATTTGGGAAGTTGGATTCTTTTCACCCTGCAGTGGAAGACTGGGCCCAACATGTAGAGCGGATGAAGTACTTTTTCAGATCGAATTATATAGTTACGGATGAAAAGCAACGGGTCACTCTGCTGACCGCGTGTGAGCCGTCAGCTTTTGTCATTATGCGCAGTCTCACTTTTCCGAGGCACCAGACACGAAAACCTTCCAGGAATTGACGGACTTAGTAAAAGAGTACAATGACCCAAAGCTGATCCTTTGGACAATTAGGACCAGGCAGCGGCAGCTTTCCGCTCAGAGAGATATTGTCGTTGCTGCCAGAAATTGGAGCGAGAGAGGGGAAATCAAAGTCCAAAACCAACATTTCGGAGAAGGACATGTAGGCCGGGGTACAGAAGAATGCACACTCTGCAGGCCCCACCTACCTCCAACGAGGAATAACTGAATTGTGTGGCAATGGTTAAATCAAAACCCATTACATTAACCATAAGACTGAACGGACATCCAGCATTAATAGAGATTGACACAGGAGCAGCCGCATCAGTGATAGGAAAAACAGTATTTAATAAAATTTGCACTAGACTCCAACCCTTATCCCTAACCAAGACCTCGGCAAAACTGAGAACATACACTGGGGAACCACTGAGAGTGTTGGGCACAACACATGTACCTGTGGCTAATGGAGAGCAACTAGTTAGGCTGCCTTTAATGGTAGTGGAAGGTTCGGGACCTAGCTTATTTGGAGGAAACTGGATAAAAGAGATCCAGCTGGATTGGGTAAACATTTTCCAGCTGGAAAATAGTCGCCTGAGCGAAGTCCTGTTCAGATACCCAGAGGTTTTCTGAGAAGGGCTCGGAACAAGAAAGGGAGCAAAGGCAACATGACACGTAGATCCAGAGGCAGTCCCAAAATTCGACAAGGCCTGACCGCTACCCTTCGCATTATGGGAGAAAATCAATACTGAAATCAAGAGATTCGAGCGTGAAGGAATAACAAAACCGGTCCAGTTTGCAGAATAGGCAACACCCGTGGTGACAATTCGGAAGCCGGTTGGCTCGATCCGCCTTTGTGGAGACTTGAAACAAACAATTAATTGCTATACACAATTGCGAGACAAATACCCAATTCCCCGTATTGAGGATTTATATGCAAAGCAGTCAAAAGGAGTCCTATTCTCAAAACTAGACATGAGCCACGCATGCCTGCAACTGAAGCTGGACGAAGAGTCACAAAAATTCTCAACAATCAACACACTGAAGGGCCTTTTTCAGTACGCAAGATCACCCTTCGGGGTATCGTCAGCCTGTACGATATTTCAGAGGACAGTGGAGAATATATTGCAAGGGTTACCACAGGTCGCGATTTACCTGGATGAGATCCTCATTACGGAAAAAACAAGGGCAGAACATCTGCAAAACCTGGAGGAAGTCCTTAGGAGGTTTTCAGCAGCAAGCTTGTGGCTAAAGAGGGATAAATGTGTTTTTCTAGCACCTCAAGTAACTTATCTGGGGTACCAAGTTGACAAATCAGGACTAAACCCTTTGGAGTTTCAGGTGAGGGTAATATAAGATGCCCTGGCCCCCACCACAATCCAAGAGTTAAAATATTTTTTTAGGACTGGTGATGCACTACGGGAAGCTCATACAGAACAGGGCTTCCATCCTGGACCCCCTGCACCAATTACTAAAAAAGGGGGAAGTCTGGGAATGGTCCACCCGCCAAGACACCCATGAAAATGGCCGAGTAGATCATGGTCGTGACTTCATGTTGATTTTGTAGGCCCGTTTATGGGTTCAATGTTTTTTATGAAAGTAGACGCCCATTCCGTCACAACTGTCTCCTATACCCTCCACCATCCAGAGACTATCACCTCGGTTGGGCACATTAGTGAAGAGGCTCCTGGGATACTATCTGGTATGCACCACACAACTCATCCAGTACAGCAGGTGGAGGTAAGGGCAGCCGAGAGGCCGGACAGTCAGAGGGCAGGCACGCCTCAGGAACTAGCTGCTTTCCAGGTGGGTCCCGGGCTTTTGGGACATCCAGTCCCAGCCACAGTGCAGATGCAGTCAGAGAGCCAGGGTCCACAAGGGGGGATGACAGCAAGCACCCAGCACCTTCAGGTGCAGGTGGAGGAGTCCATCCGCGTGCAGGATGGTCTAACCTGCACGTCTTTGGACTGTGGGAGGAAACCGGAGCACCCGGAGGAAACCCACACAGACATGGGGAGATCATGCAGACTCCGCACAGACAGTGACCCAGCAGGGAATCAAACCTGGGACCCTGGCGAGGTGAAGCCACAGTCTAACCATTATGCTACCATGCCAACTATGGCGAACATGGCCTGGGAGGAGCTGACAGAGGCAGTCAGTGTTGCCAGGCTCACTCAAAGGACCAAACCCCAGTGCCGCAAAAAGATGAATGACCTCTTCATGATAGTTCGGGTGAGTCACCACCTCGGTGCCCCTGGCATCACTCTTGTCCCTCATTCCTCACATCACCCCCCAATCCCCTAGAGGCCAAACACATCATACCTGCCTTCATCTCCCTTACATCCCACCCTCCACCAAATCCCAAAGCACGTATTGTCCTCTTTGGCCAGGAACCTTGCACACACATGCCACCACCCATCGTCACTTTGTAGAACGCGTCTTGCAGCTACTCACTATGTCCTTTCTGTGCCCCCAAGATAAGGTGACCCACGATAGGTGCAAGCACTAAATGATTGGAGGGGACATCACCAAATTGTGGGTTCATACTCCAGCTGAGGAGGGGGCAATGCAGCTAGCAGGCGAGGCTGAGGAGTGATGTGACTGACACGGAGTGCATCATGCAAGTCCTATAAAGTGAGAGCCCAAGGCAATGCTGATGTGCTCAGCAAGTGAGTCACCCCTCTCTCACAGACCACTCCACTCCAAGATCTCACCATTTATTTTGTCTTGCAGGAGCACCATATGAGGCCAGGCCATATGGGGTTGCTACCCCCCAGCCTGATCCCCAGCACACCCCCGGAGCACCAGTCCGGGGAAGACATCTATTTCTCATCACTGCTGTCACCTACACTCACCACCATCGCAGAGTCTATCACCTCGGTGGAGCATTTTAGTGAAGAGGCTCCTGGGTCACCTTCTGGTGCAAGCCTCACACATGCTGCAGCATATCAGGTAGAGGCAGGGTCTCCCGAGGGAGCAGACCATTGTAGAGCTGCCTTATCTTAGGGAACAGCTGTAGGTGGGTGGCACGGTGGCACAGTGGCTAGCACTGCTGCCTCACAGCTCTAGGGTCCCAGGTTCAATTCCAGTCTTGGGTCACTGTCTGTCTGTAGTTTGCAGTTTCCTCCCCCTCTCTGCGTGGGTTTCCTCCGGGTGCTCCGGTTTCCTCCCACAGTCCAAAGATTTGCAGGTTATGTGGATTGGCGACGCTAAATTGCCCCTTAGTGTCCAAAAAAAAGGTTAGGTCAGGTTATGGGGGCAGGGTGGAAGCGTGGGTTTAAGTCGGGTGCGCTTTCCAAGGGCAGGTGCAGACTCGATGGACAGAATGGCCTCCTTAGAACACAGAACATACAGTGCAGAAGGAGGCTAATTGGCCCATCGAGACTGCACCCACCCACTTAAGCCCTCACTTCCACTCTATCCCCGTAACCCAATAGCCCCTTCTGCACTGTAAATTCTAAAATTCTAGTCTGGACAGCTGCCGCGCTTCTATGATCCCTTCACTGGTGGAAATGCAGACACTGAATCAGGATTTACAATTGGAGGTGCCTCGCAGCGTGCAGCACTTGCAGGTACAGCTGGAGGAGTCCAGCCACCTTTCAGTACAGGAGATCATAGAATAATAGAATGTACAGTGCAGAAGGAGGCCACTCGGCCCATTGAGTCTGCACCGGCCCTTGGAAAGAGCACCCCCCCACCCACCCCCGCAACCCCACCCAACCCTTTTGGACACTAAGGGCAATTTAGCATGGCCAATCCACCTAACCTGCACACCTTTGGACTGGAAACCAGAGCACCCGGACAAAACCATGCAAACACAGGGAGGACATGTAGACTCCGCACAGACAGTGACTCAAGCTGGGAATCGAACCTGGGACGCTGGAGCTGTGAAGCAACTGTGTTAGCCACTATGCTACCATGCTGCCCACTGCATGGAGATGGTGCCGACAATGTACGGAACCCTGGCCGACATTGAACGGGTGCCGTTTGCAGTGTAAGGCATGGAGCAAGAAATCAGAACCATGGATCAAGACGTCCAAGACCACACTGTGCGGTCGATGGTTGAGGCGCATAACAAGGAAGTCCAGTCACAGGTAGACAGTGCTTGGCCCATCACAAAGGGCCATGTCTGAGAGCATCAAGAGCATTGGCTACGTGCTGACTCACCTTAGACAGTCATAGAGGGATATGTCACAGGCACAGAGGGACATTGCACAATCACAGAGGGACATGGCCAAGGCAGTGGGGGGACATGACCGAGTCAGTGAGGGAGAGATCCCAATCTCAGTGCTCCATGAGACAATAGTTCAGATGAGGGCAGGCCTCTAGGCCTCAGAGCCACCAGAGTTAATTCCGGCCTCACCTCTGACCCATGGTGTAGCCCGGGAGCCATTGAGCACCACGAGGGAGGAAGAAGTGTTGGGGCCCATGCTGACGTTTTCAGCAGGGGAGGTGCTGACCAATCCATCTGCTTCTGGGACAGAGGTTATGGTTAAGGGTTAGGGCATAACAATGTATATACTCACAATTAAACACTTTTGCACCAAAAGTCTGACCTGCTTCTAACCTCTGCCTAATGGGCTGGGCCTGGGTGCAGAGTATTTGCTGGGTGGGAAGGGCTAAAGGATGGGGTGGAGCAGGGCCACCATGCCACATGAATGTGCCACGTGGCGTCACCCTTAATGACAAGTGGCATGGCACAGGGACAAAAGTGTGAGACTCCGCTTGTATGAGGGTGAGTGAGCCGTAACCATTCACCATCTCCCGGAAACCCACCCTAGATATTATGGACCTGTGAGATGGATTAGCTAGCACACACGCAGGAGTCACTCAGTGGACAATGGAATGTGATCCTAAAGGCACATGTCAGACTTTGTCAAATGATGAGGGGCACCAGAGCTCATCTCACAGCGAGTCGTCACTGTCTCCCGTCCCGTGGACAAGACCTGCTGTTACTGCTAACCCAGGGCCAGCACTTCGTGGTAAGACCCTCGGAAGTGGGAGAGGGATCTCTGGTAGTGAGAAGGAGTGGAAGGCTAGGGTGAAGGTTGAGTGAAGTACTGAGGGAGAGGGAAGGCGGAGTGAGGACTGAGGGACAGGGAAGGTGAAGTGAAGGACTGAGGGAAAGAGTGAGTGCTTATGGGGAAGGAGGTTTCATTTTGAACTGGGGGGGGGGGGCTCATGAAGAGGTGGGTCAATGCTGCGGAGCTGCCAGTTGCCAGGCCCTTATTTGACAAATTTGGAGGTGATGTGGTTGTCCCATTTGCGCTGGCCCTGGAGCACACATTGGGTGGCCTGATCCTGCCAGCCCAGGTCCCACACCCAGATCATCCTGAACAGTCATCATCCTCATTCTTAGATGAGGTCTGCCATTCTTCCTTCTCTTCCAGCGTGTTGCTCATCTGCTGCATGATGTTGTGCAGAACGTAGCATGCCAGCACAATCTTCAAGACCCTCCTGGGGCTATATTGGAGAGCTCCACAAGGGCAGTTGAGAATGGAAGCACATCTTGAGGACACCAATGCACTGCTCAATGAGCTCCTGGTTGCTGCATGGATGTTGTTATAATGGGTCTCTGTATAGTTCTGGGGCCTCCGCATAGGTATCATCAGCCATGACCTCAGCGGGTAACCCAAAAGCCAATCCTTCACCCAAGGGAATGACTCAAAGGTGCCGAGAACTGACGAGTGTGTCAGGAAGTATCACCCACACTCCTGGGTATCAGGTGCAGACGTGCATGATGTGCAGCTGGTGGTCACACACCAGCAGCACATTCATAGAGTGGAACCCCTTCCTATTGATGAAGGGCACCCCCATGATGAAGTGCTCATAGGGTAGCCATCTGTTCCAAAAGGGGTACTTTTACCTTCATCTGACATGCTGGGAGAGACATCAAAGGGTTGTAACACATCAGATGGAAGACTTTTAGCTACAACATGACAACTTAACGATTTTCAGAGCTACTGAGGGAAGACCTTCCAGACGACCCCATCCCGGGAAAGATCCCTGACCTCAGCCCCTCCAGAAGAGCAGGGGCCAGCCAGAGATGCTCAAGTGCCGGCCATTCAACAGGCCAAAGAGGAGGGTTGAAGGAGATGCACTGCATTAGTGCACGTGAATACCGACAGTGCCTGTCATTCGAGGAGCTGACGGACCACCTGTGCCGTCAAAGACTTTGGCTAATCAGTGAAACCATGTGTCACCTGTGCCAAGCGAAGGCTGGCCTGGCACTGCGGGAATTTGGAGAAGGACACTCACTTCCCATGGCCGTCAAGGTGATAGTCGCCCTGAACGTTTATGTCTCTGGGTCTTTCTAGGAGCCGAGATGGGACCTATCTGGGATCTCCCAGACATCGGCACACAGGTGCATTCGCGCTCTGATGGATACCCTATGCACCTGGGCAATGGACCAAATAACCTTTGGTCTGGATGAGGCACACCAGGACGCTCGAGCAGCAGGATTTGCGGTCATCGCTGGATTGTCTCAGGTCAAGGGGCTGATCGATGGCACCCTCATCAGAGGGTGTCTTTCATCAATAGTAAGTGGATCCATTCCCTGAATTTGATGTTAAGCTGTGACCACCAGATGGCACATCATGCGCATCTGCGCCCAATACACAGGCAGCATGCACAACACATACATCCTGGAGCACTCTTGAGGTTCCTGGCACCTTCGGGAGTGGTTGGCTCTTGGCGACAAAGGTTATCCACTGAGGTCTTGACAAATGACGGCTGACCAGAGGCCCCAGACCGATGCAGAGATTTGTTATGTCGACCCCCCATTCAGCAATCAGGAGCATCATAGAGCGGTGCATCGGTTTCCGATGCCTGGACTACTCTGGTGGGACTCTCCAATATAGCCTCATGAAGGTTTTGAATATCATGCTGACCTGTTGCATCCTGCACAACATCACGCAGCAGAGGGGGATGAGTGCCTGGCCTCATCTAACGAGGAGGATATCGAGGAAGAACTGGGCGTGGAGCCCGGGCTGCCATGACAGGCCACCCAACATGTGCTCCAGGGCCGCCGCACATAGGACAACCTAATCAACTCCCAATTTGCCGACTACGAGACCTGGCCACTGGCAGCTTTGCTGCCTACCTCACGTCCATTTCCCCTTTCCCCATGCATCCCTTCCAAATAGTACCCCCTTCCCAAAGCTGCCTTCCCTGTCCTTACTCCCTTTTCATGCACCTTGCCTGTTCTTCCCCCCTCTCCATTGCAATTTCCCTGTCCCTCCTCCATTCACTGCACCTTCCCTGTCCTTTCTCCCTTTACTGCTCCCTCCTTGTCCCTTCTCCATTCCACTGTCCTTTTGATATCCCACAGTCCTTCATTCCATTCCACTATCCCAGCTCACCCTCTCCCCTTTGACGTTACTACTAGCATCACCACAGGGTGTTGGTCCTGGGTTGGCAGTATCAGCAGGTCTGGTTCACGCGATGAAGAATGCTGACAACTCATTGTGAGATGAGCTCTGGTGCTATTCATCGTTTGACAAAGTCTGATTCTTGCCATTAAGAATACATTCTACTGTACGCCCAGGTGATCCATGCATGTGTGCTGGCCAATCCATCTAATGGGCCCTTATATCCTTTCGGCGGATGAGGTGGAATCTGGAGTTGGTGAGGGCAACATCGACCTGAGAGTGCAGCTCCTTCCTCAGGTGAGGAAGGTGAGGTTTCACCTGAGGAAGGAGCAGTGCTCCGAAAGCTAGTGATTCGAAGCAAACCTGTTGGACTTTAACCTAGTGTTGTAACATTTCATACTGTGCCCACCCCAGTCCAACGCCGGCATCTCCATGAGTGCCATTTGCTGGCAGTGGGATTTCCTAGTCATGTCACTTACCAGTTGGATTTCTCATTGAAGCCACCCCATGCCGCTGAGAAATCCATGAGTAGGGATGTGCTTCCAGCGGCAACAAGAATTCCAACAGTCGTAAATTCTGGCCATGGTCTTATTAACATACATGCTATTTTGATGATTTGTATATTGTGCTTCCTAATCCTTTGGGAGTGATTCTTCCCCCATGTTGCGCCCGGTGCACCTCCCGCTATTTCCGGAGAACAGTGGGAGAGCTCCTGAACAGGGTTTCCGCTGGGTGCCAAACTGATTGTGATGCTCCTGACCAGCGTCACCAGACACACTCTGGATCACGCTGGGCATCAACGAGACTCACATATTTAAATAAGTCTTAAAACTCATTTAAATCTGCGCAGCCAGTCTCTTGGCTCCCGGAATTCACCGGCCATACCGCGCAGTGTGAGGCCGACACAAATCAGTACTGGTCTCCACAACAGAGACACGACATGATGACCTTGTCCCAAAGGCCATTGGAGCCCCACATGGCCCCAGTGCTAGCCACTCAACAGTAGCAGAATCGGTCCAGGTGCGGTGCCTGTTTTGCTGTCATGGAACTTCACGAATTCTACGTCGGCGTCATCAGCAAAACTGGTGCCACACTTGGACAATTCACCGACCATTGAGGGGCTAGCATCGGCGCCACGTGGAACACGATCGATTCCAATGGAAAAAGGTGTTGGATTCATCGGGGTCGGGTTTGACACTCGAGAGACTGATAAGCTGCAGCCGCATATTAGCACTCCACTTCACACACACTCCTCTCAGCCATCAAGATGTCTCTGGCTGCCCTGGAGTGTCCCCATCCCATTGATGGGTCGGGTGGGGCCAGAGGGTACCGAGGGGGGATGGCCTGGGGTGGTACCCATATGACCCATGGCACAAAGTTTACAGTCGGCAGTCAGCGAAGTGTGCAGTTTCCTGGCAGGCTGCGGCAATAGTGTTCCATGCTCATCTACCGCGATCCCACCTCCTGACCACGTCCTGCTAGTCTCCCCAGCCCTGGCAGTAGCCTCCCCCGGCCAGCGGCACAACTGGCAGCATACTATGGTGATGTTGGACACTTTCTGTAACCCCTCTCTCCCCATCATCAGCCACAAAGCCTGTTTCACGATTTGTGAAAGCATAAGTGAACCTCGCCAACAGGAATTCCCACCGATGGAGGCAGAGAATCGCGGAGGCCCCGGAGAATACCAAGTCAGGCCTGCTAGTGAAATGTCAACGGTGTTTACTGTATGTGCGGAGTGGAACACATTGACGCCATTGTCAAGGCACAGGAGAATTGCAATTTGTTGTGAACCTGTAGCCCCCACGATTTGGGCGCCCAATCACGTTCGGCGATTCCAGCATCGGTCGATGGAGAATCCCGCCCGCCCTCAGTGTCCAACCAACTAATGACATTCAAATTCCAGTGCAGGCCCTGCAAACATCACAAACGCCACCAGCTGGGGACCGAAGCATGGCATCAGAATTGATGCTGGGCACAAATAACCATTTTTGCATTGGCTAGTATTCTCTGTCCAATCACAATTCTAGCTGCTGGCATCGGGAGACTGAGAATCCAGCCCTGTTATTTTGTGGGAGAATCGCATCCTTAGTCATTTTTGGGGATAATTACACCCAGAAAGTGTAAAGGAGCAATGAACGAGCAAATATGGGGCACCATCTAACGGAAAAGTTTCTGGGCGCAATCTACTGGCCGCATTCCACTGGAAAGGCAGCACAGAGTGGTGCGATGCGGCTTGTAGATGCCGGGAGATCCCGCTTACCGGATCTGCATGGCTTGCCACACCTCACATGAGATGTTGCGATCTGAATCCTGCCCTGTGTGGGTACTTTTTAGCATATCGGCATATTGGACCGAGACTGCTGGTATAACACTTGGGAGCTAACCCCTTCGCCTTGGCGATTTCGAGTGTGCGCCTTTCAGTGCGGTCCCACAAACGGGGACCAGATGGAACAGCACTTATGGGGGTCTCCCAGGGGATCGGAGGCCCCAGGTGCTTACTCTCTGGGCAGCGTGGCACCGTAGCACTGCTGGTACGATCCAGGTACCTTGGCACTGCCAGCTTGGCACTGCCCAGGTGACACTGACGGCTCACAGGGGCACTGACAGGGGGACAGGCTGCCAATGCCAAGGTGCAAATCTGGAGTAGTTTCCGCGACGGGGAACGGGCCCGGGGTACCCTGTGTCGGTGCAAGGGGTGCGGGAGACCCGAGTACCCCCTTCTAGGTGACTTGGCGGGGTTCGGGGTTGCATCCAGGGTTTGAGAGATCGGGATGCCATTTAAGAATTGCGTTCCGATCTCCTTCTGCACTGAGGAGTTCCGACGAGTGGAGCTCCTCAGTGCCGAAAACAGGACTAAGTGAGGTCTTATAGAGGAGTTCCTCACTGAGGCCCCGTGTCTATCTGAATGGGAACCGAATCCTGTTCGATAGCGAGGGGTCACTCGGCACTCTGAGAGCCGGGAAATACCCGGCTAAACACGCTTGTTATGGGACTCTGTTACCAGAGTTTCACCTCGGCTGTCGGCGAGTTCCCCACTGCTATCTAACAACACAGTCACTTTTGGGGGCCCTGGGGAGTTTCTCACTGGGTTAGCCCATACTTAGAATTATTTTCATCACTGGGGAGCTGAACACTCTGGCCAGACCGGCTCCTCAGAGATCAGGTCACCCTTTGAAAGGGTGCCCCGAATTTTAAGTGGGCTTGAGGGTCCCCCATACCTCCCACCCACAGGCAATGTCACCCTCTACACATATGGGCACTACCCCACACAACCCCCAAGTGATAACACCCCACTATGGGGTCCCTGAGGTCCTCACCTTTTCAGGCTTTCCTGCTCCCCCTTTCGGGCCCCTCCTCTTCCAGCACTCCAACCCTTCAAACCCCCAATCTTCCAGAGGCCCGTTTATGCCAACCCTACACCTCCCACCCTTCATATCCCCCTCCACCCTCTTTTCATGGGCATGGCCCCTCTCAGGCCCAGACCCTTGACCGTGCCACCCAGGCGCCATGGCACTGGCACCCTGGCAGTACTCCTGCCTTATTTGTCAGAGTGGCAGTGTAAATGTGCCAGTTTGGCAGTGCTAAGGTGTCTGCGTTTAAGGGGGAGGACGGGGGGGCCACTCTGTCCTATCCCTGACCACCCAGGGGCCTCCATTGGCCCAGGAGACCCTCCGCTAACCATTCCACCTGGTCCACATTTGTGTGGACCAGTACTGAACGGCGCCCAGCTGGGGAGGTTGGTAGATGCAGGGAACCCGATAGATCCCAGGTCAGCATGTCTAAGCAGGTTTGGATCTGCCCAATGTGGGTGGTACCCTGATCGCGATGCCTCACAAGACGTGGGTAGATCTCGCGAGGCGCACTGGCTATCAGGATGCTGGCGGGAGGCCTCTCCCGGCATTTACTGGCTGCGTCGTGCTCTCGTTCGGGCGCAACGTGGCCAGTAAATTGTGCCCATGGTCATTCCTTGTACATAAGGGGCAGCACGGTAGCATTGTGGATAGCACAATTGCTTCACAGCTCCAGGGTCCCAGGTTCGATTCCGGCTTGGGTCACTGTCTGTGCGGAGTCTGCACATCCTCCCCGTGTGTGCGTGGGTTTCCTCCGGATGCTCCGGTTTCCTCCCACAGTCCAAAGATGTGCAGGTTAGGTGGATTGGTCATGCTAAATTGCCCTTAGTGTCCAAAATTGCCCTTAGTGTTGGGTGGGTTTACTGGATTATGGGGATAGGGTGGAGATGTTGATCTTGGGTAAGGTGCTCTTTCCAAGAGCCGGTGCAGACTCAATGGGCCGAATGGCCTCCTTCTGCACTGTAAATTCTATGATAATCTATGATAACGGGTGGGATTCTCTGGTCCCCAGCCTGGCATTTACTGGCCACGTTGTGCTCCCGTTCGGGCGCAATGTGGCCAGTAAATCGTGCAATGGTCATGCCTTGTACATAACTGGGGTGGGATTCTCTGGTCCCCATGTACCTCGGCAGTGTGCTGTTCACGGAGGTCGGGGTTCTATCCTGGATCCCCATTCAAAATAGATTTCCCATTGAAGCCACACCATGCTGCCCTGAAACCTGTTGGCGGAGTTGCGCTGTCAGCGGGAAAAGAATTCCGATGAGCAGAGAATTCCAGCCTACTTATCTTTCGTATCAATATATATATATATTTTGGGTTGCTGGTAAGAACTTTCCAGGTTTGTGTGCAAGCAGAGAAATTAACTGTGTGGTGTTCAATGAGATTGAATTTTACAATGTAAAGAAAAAACGCAGGCTATTAACACTCAGATATACCGATTTTCCTGCCAAAGTCTTTTTTCAGGGAGATTGAGGGAAGGATTACCTCATTCATTTGGGGAGGGAAGGTGGCCAGAGTGAGAAAGGTGCTGCTACAGAGGGGAAGGCAGGCAGGGGGTTTGGGTCTCCCGAACCTGTTGCACTACTACTGGGCGGCGAACGTGGAGAAAGTGCAGAGCTGGGTCAGAGGGGTTGATTCTCAGTGGGTCAGAGTGGAAGAGAGTTTGTGCAGGGGGTCGGGGCTGAAGGCACTTGCAACAGCGCCGCTCCCGATAGCTCCGGGGAAATATTCAGGGAGTCCGGTTATAATAGCTTCATTGAAAATCTGGAGGCAGTTTCGCCAACACTTCGGGTTGGGTTTCGGGTCAAGGGAAATGCCGATTCGGGGGAACCACAGATTTGAGCCAGGGAGGTGGGATGGAAGTTTTCGGAAATGGGAAGAGAAGGGGATTAAGACGCTAAAAGATTTGTTTCTTCGGGGTCGGTATGCAGGATTGATGGAGCTGGAAGCGAAGTATGGGCTAGAGCAGGGAGAAGTGTTTAGGTACATGCAGGTTCGGGATTTTGCCAGGAAGGAGATACAGAGCTTCCCAGAGGAACCGGCCTCCACATTGCTGCAGGAGGCGTTGACGACAAGGGGACTGGAGAAGGGGGCTCAGCGGTGTACGGAGCTATTCTGAAAGAGGATAAGGCACCACTGGAAGGGATCAAAGCAAAGTGGGAGGAAGAGCTGGGAGAGGTTATAGAGGAGGGGGTCTGGTGTGAGGTGCTCCGGAGAGTGAATGCCTCCACCTCATGTGCGAGGTTGGGGCTGATACAGCTGAAGGTGGTATATAGAGTGCACCTCACGAGGGCGAGGATGAGCCGATTTTTTGAAGGAGTAGAGGATGTGTGTGAGTGTTGCGGGGGGGGGAGAATCACGTTCATATGTTTTGGTCCTATCCAAAGCTAGGGGAGTACTGGAAGGAGGTGTTTAGGGTAATTTCCAAGGTGGTGCATGTGAAACTGGACCCAGGTACCCAGGAGGCCATATTCGGGGTGTCGGACCAGCCAGAGTTGGAAACGGGAACGGAGGCAGATATCATAGCCTTCGCCTTGTTGATCGCCCGAAGGCGGATCCTGCTGGGATGGAGAGCAGCCTCTCCACCCAGTGCCCTGGCGTGGCGGGGGGACCTGTTGGAATACTTGACCCTTGAGAAGGTTAAGTTTGAACTGAGGGGAAGCTCGGAGGGGTTCTACAAGTCATGGGCACTATTTATTATGCACTTTCAAGAACTGGATAACATCGAACATTAGTTGGGGGGGGGCTGTGTAGATTAAGGGTGACTACGGGTAATCCCTGATTCCTTTTTGTCATTTGTTTATGTAAACATGCGGGCTGATGTTTGGGGGTTGGTGGGTGGATGGGATCGTTGTTATTATGGGGATTGACATATCTTGCTGATTATTGTTTATTGTTGATGGGTGTAAATGCGGGAGAAAATATGAAAAAGGAGGAGAATAAAAATATTTATTAAAAAAAACCCACTCAGATATATTAATTGGTTTAAAGCCAGACTTTCATTCCAATCTTGGCAGGAACCACTGCCTATGAGAGCTGCCGACAATTCAAATAGCCAGCAGCTGACCTGTCCATGCAGTATCACAAGGAGCAGTGGCCACTGCTGGGACTGGCTAAGTCTCAACCACAGCAAGCCATAGAGCTGGTAAGTGGGGGTGTTTGTCAGGCTGTGTTTGCAGGAGCAACACGGGAGTGGGGGAGACCTGTGCGGGGGTCATCAAATGGGCCTAGGGATTTTGGAAGGAGACATACCGCCTTGCCCACTACCAGCTCACAAGTGAAAGCTGCTGGGCAAAGCGCTTGGCGCAGGTCTCTTCTCCCACTGGTTTGATCCCAGCGTCAGTGGGATGAGGCCCTTAAGTGGTCATTATTGGCCAATTAATGGCCTCAACTGGCCAGCCACATGTAGGATGTCAACATCTACCCACTGCTGGTAGAATTGCAGTGAGGCAGACAGGTAGGCAATGGGCAGAGTGCCCATGAAATTTTATGATTCCCACAACAAACTCACCACTCAGCCAGAGAACATTAAAAGCATGAACTCATCGATGAAGCAGAAGTATGGTAATTAGAAAGATTTAATGATTGCTCACTGGGGGGCTGCTTGAGAATGATTGTTTTTTTTATGGATTAGACATCTGCAAGAAATTTTCAGATGAGCTTAAAATATTTCCCTTTTTAATATTACAGAAACACCCAGACATGGTGGTGGAACAGTAAAAATAGGTAACACAAGCTTTTGTTTAAATGTTTATAATCTTCAACAATCAATGTTTTATAATATATAAAAACAATAGGGAGAGGTTGTTACGAGCATCAGAATTTGAAATGATTTTTGAGACATTCAAGCAAAGTATATAAATCTTCAGTGTGTGTCTGATGTTTTGAGTTAGGCATTGGCATATACTGGGCTGGATTCTCCGCCGCCGGAAGCAGAGTTCCCGTTGTAGGTGAGAAAATGGTATCAGCGCCCAGTGCCAACCCGTTACTGATGTTTTGATCCCCTGCTGGCGGCGACAACAAAGATGTGGGAAGAAGCCATTCTCCGCACAATCGCCAATCCAGATTTCGGCGTCGGGCTACAGAGAATCCAGCCCAAAGTCTTTCTACTTAGTTCAGTTCGACAATTGTGTGCAATTTCTGTCCTGCAAAGGTAATAAAGGTTTGTCAGTGCATGTGGTGCAATGCATTTGGATAATATGGCTGTCATGGTTGAATAACTGGTAGTATGTGCAACTGTAAGATGTGGCTTCCACAGTGCTAAGTGTGTACGGTGAAGTTAATATGAGGTATGAATCATGCTTGATAGAAAATGTTGGAAACTGAGTGAAGGGCATGTGGTGAATTGAGTGTGAGGTTAGTGGTTACATTTTTAAAAAAAATCTTTTTATTGGAATTTCTCACATTTATAAACAATTGTATATATACACACATCACATTTTTCTTGTCCGTGTTAATTTACTTTATTGTACAGAAAGGTTTATCTTGGTGGTTACATTTTAAGGAAATGGCAATTAAAGTTGAGTTCACTGACCTTGACCATTCTCGTGAGGTCATTAAATGAATTCAGAATCATAGAATATACAGTGCAGAAGGAGGCCATTTGGACCATCGAGTCTGCACTGGCCCTTGGAAAGAGCACCCCACTTAAGCCCACACCTCCACCCTATCCCCGTCATCCAGTAACCCCACTGTCGTGGAAATTATAATAAAGACAAATTCCTCGAGGTTCGATTTAAGGAAATTTATTTACACAAATATAATTGCGGAGAGAGAGTGTTCTAGCTGCAAAGCCAGTGCACTGCTCTCTGAGATTCGATTGAAGACAGATATTTTTATAGTCTGAAATAACAGCTTGAAGTAAACAGGCATGTTTATATTGAATAGACCTTGGAAAGTACGTAAGACGAAATACATAGTACGTATGTTCTTGCCCTTGGCTAAAACAACTCGAGTACACATTTTGTTATCTGTCGGAGTACAATGTGTTTTCATAATAAGGCCGAGACCAGAATATTAAGCAGTATTTTGTTTATGTTACCTGACCTATTTATTTTAGTCAAAAAGCAGTGTTGAACTATAGTCAAGCATTTCCCAGCATGCTTCTAAGTTGGTTTATGTTAATTTCCCTTCCACAATTCCCTCCTTGCTGATCTTTTGATCAACACCTTTTAGTAAATTATCATGTCCTCCGTAGAGAAGGGTGGTTTATAATGTAAGGAGAACGGATGTATAAAAATTCCCTGCGTGTTATGAGCCTTGTAGCAAGCCGTCGGCGAGGGTTGTTCTCCCGTGTTAGTACAATAAAAATATCTTGCACAACATTGTAATAGTAACCATACGACAATCAAGATTACAATGGCGATTATAATCCCGAACACAATCCTCTGTCCTGATGATCCTAACCACCCAAAGCCAAAGTCCCATCCCTCATTTTCATGTAATCTTGTCACCTCTCTACAAATGTGATCCACCAGATTATCAATTTTCTCTGAGTTATCAGGGATGTATGTGCAACAGTCACTTCCAATCAGGGCACAAGTACCTCCCTTTTCATCTAACAAGAAATCAAGAGCCATTCTATTCTGCAGGGCAACAGCTCTTATAGCAACCATCTCAGTTTCTATCTGGTTAACAGCTTCTGCAGTGTCATTAGCTACCTGCTCAAGGATGTCTCGTAATTCACGTAGTTCATATGCATTAGTGGCTATTCCTAATGGTGGTATCATTATTCCCAGCATTTGTGCCCATAAGACATAGGAGCGGAAGTAAGGCCATTCGGCCCATCGAGTCCACTCCACCATTCAATCATGGCTGATTTGTGTCGTCCTGTGATGGGGATGGTCCTGCAGTTGCTGGACGTGATATACATAAGGGACTACATATCCCAAATAGCAGGAGCCTTCCCAATTTTCTGGTAACCACGGGTATGCCTTACGTCCACAGATAAAATACGTGCCATTATATGCGGTCAGGTTTCCTTTACTCTCAGTTATCATTAGTCTAATCGATCCCCTTCCCAGGAGACTCCACTAGTTTGATTTTCAACTCCTGACCAACCAAAGATGAATAGTCCTTTAGCTGTAAAGTGGAACATAGGGTGTTGCCAATTCAAGGTCAGATCACACTGACTCGTGCCTACTGAGAGGGTCCCATATGTTTTATGATTCTTAAAGCATATACATCCTTTTGGGACTCCAGTATAATTGGGAAGGAGCAACCAGGGCGGTTGATGTGTTACATTAAACCGAGGCCCCCACCATTCCTCAAACCTATTCATATCGTATCCAGCTAATCTCCAATCTAACATATCCTTCCCCATTCCCTGTATTATTCCGTCTCAGGGCCCACTCTGCTATCTTGTTACTGGTGAATGGGATAGGTCGCACGGGGATGCCCTCCCCCAAGCATCTGGGAATTTGTGTACAAACCTAACAACTGGATTTATTGACCCTCTCTGCGTATGAGTGAGACATGTATGTCAAGGTGTTAGTGTTCAGTTTACCCTCTACATGATGCTGGATTAATATGATAATATAAAAACATCAACGCCGTCATTCTCTTCAGGTCACCGTTTCACTAGTACTCTCAAAGTTCCGTATGATGTAATTTACACGAGTTGCAAGGATCCCATCAGGCTTTTCTTTTACTTTAACGGCTGTTCAGGTTGTTAGCAGACTTGATAGGGTCCATTCCACCTCGGAGAAAAATAATCTTTGTTTAATGCTTTCACATATACTTGATCTCCAGGTTTAAAGGGTGTGTATTTCCCTTTTGGACGCATCTAAGCCTGTCGCGCCTTTTCATGTTTTATTTATTTTTATTTTTATTTTTTTATTTTTTCAGCGGTTTCACACATGGCCTGGGCATATTTTAGTGATGCCTCATCTGCCCATATTAAGGCTACTGCCGCTGGAGTCATTGGGGTTTAGTTCCAGTTGTCATGGGACGTTCCATTAATATCTCATACGGGGTTAAACCCGTATTACGATTTTTCTGATTTTGCAGGGCACACATTACTATGGGTATGGTATATGGCCATAGCAGCCCATTTTGTTGACACACTTTTGTAACTGCAGTTTTCATTATTCCATCTGCCCTTTCCACCATTCCTGAGGATTGTGGCTGGTATGGCATATACAATTTCCAATCAAATCCCATGGCTTCTGTTAAGGCTTTGGTCAATTTGCTAGTGAAATGAGTTCCCCTGTCACTGTTAATACCCATTGGTATCCCAAACCTAGGTATTATTTCCTTTAACAGAATATTTACCGCTGTACTAGCATCATCTCTTTTGGTTGGAAAAGCCTCTACCCACCGGGAAAACACGTTCACCATCACTAACCACTCCCCCGTGTTGCTAACTTTGGTTTACACTTAATTTGTTGCCCGTTGTGTCTTTACTTAATTTGCTCTGTTTCTATAAACTTTGCCCTCGAGTCGCCAGGTATCTTTATGATACCGCCACGAGGTTCAAGTTCAAGTACTGATCAATAACTCGACACACCAATTAGTAAGATTCAAATCAAAGCACATTTATTATACACAGTAAATCACTACTCATGCATAAAACTCTACTTACTAGACTGTCTCTATCACTAAAAGGCCTATACTTAGCTTCGGAACTGGCCCACCAGGTCAGGGGAACAAATGGCCTTTTATTCGATCCTGAGTCTTCCGGATTCAAAAGCTGGTATGGACTGGTAGCTAGGAGCGCCTATCTCGTAGCGTACGTTTACTGGAGACTTACTTGGTTGTTGCGGCAGCTAGGCAGGTCACTGTCAAGGATTGGTTCGCGCTGCTGAGTGACCCTGCCAAGAAGACCGATTTGAACTTGGGAACTCTACTTTATAGTCCCCAGGGGTTCGCACCGTTCGGGGCGGACTCCGTATCTGGTTCCAAGTGATTGGACTTCGTTCCGATCACTTGGATCGATTTCTCCAATACTGGAGCCGTTCCCTGATCGCTGGGCGGTCCCTGAGTGTCCGTTGGCCTTCCTTTGTCTTGGCTCCTGCTGGCGCCGAGGAGTCTGGCGTGGTCTTATTCACCTTACATGTTTCAATTGTTCCAGGGGATTGCTCATTAGTATGCAGATGGCTGTGAGTTTCAGTGCTGTCTGGGTTTCTGCAAGTTCTAATACACAGGAGACTTTGCACTTGCTAGTTTTTCCTGGCTTGGCTGAATTTCCCTGCATTCTTTGCGGATCTCAATTTTAAGTCGGGAAGTGGCCAACCCAGTTGGCTACACCCGACAAATCACACGTGCGGGCTACTCCCCCAACCGCCACCGCAACACCCTGAGCACACAATTGTTGACACATGGCATGTGTCATTCCTCCTTTGCCCACATGAGCCTGCCCATGGGCAAGGCGACACAGTGGCAAAAACAGACTTCTGGGGCATACTGCGCGGGTATCTGGGTGGATCCAGATTTGATGATTGCCTTGATAGCAACCCACCTTTAGCCAAAAGCGATGCTCCTGTGGGGAGGCTTGCTCCTGTGCCTGTTTTAACTTTGGTTCTGTTATGGTGAACGGAAGTTCAACTGCAGCAGCTTGCAGTTGTGCCTGCTGTTTGAGAGCCACTTCCTTTGCTATTTTATCAGCAAATCTATCACCACTGGAGACTCATCGTCTGCAGTAGTATGCACTTTGCACTTTAAAACGGCTATCTTGCTGGGCAGCTGAACAACATCTAGTAAATTTAAAACAATTTAGCATGTTTAATAGGTTGGCCGAAGGAAGTTATGAATTCCGTCATGGTTGAAGCCACCACAACTCCTCGACCTGATTTATTGAGTCACCCACTAGAAAATCCAGACATCATCTTTTTCACCGATGGGTCAGCAAACCGACCAAATGATATGACCCTCCTGGCCGGCTATGCAATAGTAACTCCATTCGAGATAGTGGAAGCTTTTGCTCTGCCTTTGGGAACGTCTGCTCAAGCGGCAGAATAGTTTGCCCTTACTAAAGCATGTATTCTAGCTAAAAGTAAAACAGTCAATATGGAATGATGCCATTTACGTCTTATCACGTAATCTAAAAACTTATTCATATTCAATTACTTTTATTCGTAAAAGCACTTTCTTTTAAACTGATTTTAATTTCCATATGTTTCAGTTCATTAAAAAAGCTCAACAAAAATCACTTAAGTTATAATCTCTGACTCACAATGACAGACGATAAAACTACAACCCACTTAGCATTTCATACTTTGACTAAAATTAATTGGTTAAACAAAACACACAGATTCTCACAGCTCACAAATATCACAGTTAACCGGTAGCCTTATCTCATGGCTACAGACAATTCTGAATTCCCTTTTTCTACAGGAAACCATCTGTTACGCTTTTACATTAATATTCGATTGACTTTTACTCCCCTGTTTTTTGTTTCGAGATGGGGTCAACTTCAGTAGATTCCTATGCGGGACATACAGGTTTTCCTACCTCATTCCGTTGCTTTATGATTGTTTCGTTTCATTTTCTTACTCATTTTGACTCCCTTACCTGTCCTCTTTAAGGAGTTCACCTTCTTTCTCGCTCCAAATATTTTTACCGAGGCTTCAGGACGACCTGTGAGGGGGCGTCGAGTTTATTGCTCATCGTTCCTTCTGCAAAATACTTTAGAACATATATATAACAATAACAACGGCCACGGAAATCATTTACAAACATTACAAGGAGCGCACACCAGTGTTTATCCTTTCACAAACCTCAAAATCTTTTTCTTTTAAATTTTAGTATCTAAGGCACCTTTTTTCTTCCCATGCAGCTATTGTTAATTTATTAAGTAAGATAACTCTCCTGGCATGAGTCACTGGCCAGTAATTAAGGCTGCTGAGCAGCAGACCCCCCTTTCAGCTGGGGTCGCGCTATGGCTCTCTCCCTTTCAGCTGAGAGGGTTCTGTTTAGAGATTTGTTTCGGGGTTCACTTCCCGTTAAATTAGGGAAACTGCTGACTACGCCAATTTGTCGTGGAAATTATAATAAAGACAAATTCCTCGAGGTTCGATTTAAGGAAATTTATTTACACAAATATAATTGCGGAGAGAGAGTGTTCTAGCTGCAAAGCCAGTGCACTGCGCTCTGAGATTCGATTGAAGACAGATATTTTTATAGTCTGAAATAACAGCTTGAAGTAAACAGGCATGTTTATATTAAATAGACCTTGGAAAGTACGTAATATGAAATACATAGTGTGTATGTTCTTGCCCTTGACTAAAAACAACTTGAGTACACATTTTGTTATCTTTCAGAGGACAATGTGTTTTCATAATAAGGCCGAGACCAGAATATTAAGCAATATTTTGTTTATGTTACCTGACCTACTTATTTTAGTCCAAAAGCAGTGTTGAACTACAGTCAAGCATTTCCCAGCATGCTTCTAAGTTAGTTTATGTTAATTTCCCTTCCACACCCACCTAACCTATTTGGACACTAAGGGCAATTTTAGCATGACCAATCCACCTAACCTGCACATCTTTGGACTGTGGGAGGAAACCGGAGCACCCGGAGGAAACCCACGCAGACACGGGGAGAATATGCAGACTCCGCTTAGACAGTGACCCAAGTCGTGAATCAAACCTGGGACACTGGAGCTGTGAAGCAACAGTGCTAAACACTACCGTGCCGCTTGAAGTACAGGGGGCACCAGTCACACTAACCTCCATGGCAATCTGCTCACTATCCCTTCTAAGTACATATTCACCCCTGTGTATACAGGACATATCTTCTGTTCACCTCTTGCACTAGAAATTCAGGAGCTACATCAGAAATCTTGGGATCTTAACTCTTCCTGAAGGTTTAGTCCATTCACAAAGTATTTGTTTTACAATTAAGGGGTAATTTAGCGTGGCCAATCCACCTACCCTGCAGATCTTTGGGTTGTGGGGGTGAGACCCACGCAGACACGGGGAGAATGTGCAAACTCCACACGGACAGTGATCGGGGTCGGGATCGAACCCGGGTCCTCGGCGCCTTGAGGCAGATGTGCTAATCACTGCACCACCGTGCCATCCAATCAATTCACAATGTAAAGTGTACCATATTATTTGCTCATAATGGCAGAAATATGCTCAAAAGCTTAAGTTTGTCATGCCTTTCTAAATCTGTCGTGGGCTGCTCTTTATCTGATAAAATTTTCCAGACATTTCCAATGTGATCCCTTAAATCCAACAGAATGTTGCCCTGACAAGATCAGGGTATATTGATATAACTGTAAGTTATCGAGAAGTATCTTGAATTTATTTGGAAATAATTCTGGGGGGTTTTTTCATTGAAAAACAAAGTGAAAGCACGACCAAGTTTGAAGAGTTGAGGGAAGACAAATTAATTTGACAGGGATTGGAGAATCCAGCAAATAGCAGAAAGGAGCAGAAATGAGGTCAAAGGAAAATATAATATCACCAGCAGTTAAACTAGAAATACCGTAAAAATCATCAAGACCAGATTGAGGAAAATACCAGAGATTACAAACGAGGTACTACATTGTGTGCATGTTTATCTGTCAGTGAGCCACAGGTACAAATAGCTGCATGGATTATATGAATTCATTACATTTACAGAAACATGGCTCAGACAACGCTAGGAAGGGGTTCTGGTTACCAGGTATTTACAAATGGTTGGAAAGGGAAAAGGGTGGAGTGGGGTGAATGCTGGGTATTAAGGAAAGGCAGTGGGGAGTAAGGATAATGTTACAATTCTAAGTGGAAAGGATATACAAGATAATTCTAGGCCTGAATCTATTTGGCTTGCAAGGACAGCTGTTGGGAGTTTATACAAAGCTCTGAACAGTGAAAAGAGGGATGAGAAAATCTGTCAACAAATTTTAAATTGTCATAACAAAAATATAGTCGTAATATTACGATAGCACAGTGGTTAGCACTGTTGTTTCACAGCGCCAAGGACCCGGGTTCAATTCCCAGCTTGCGTCACTGTGCGGAGTCTGCATGTTCTCCACATGTCTGCTTATGTTTCCTCCGGGTGCTCCGGTTTCCCCCACAAGTCCCGAAAGATATGCCTGTCAGGCGAATTGGACATTCTGAATTCTCCCTCAATTTATCCGAACAGGTGCCGTAGTGTAGAGACTAGGGAATTTTCACAGTAACTTCATTGCAGTGTTAATGTAAGCCTTCTTGTGACACTAATAAAGATTATTATTATTATTAGAAAGCTTTACATATCCTCCTGAGAGAAACATAGTGCTACAGTTAGCAAACGATTTCTGATAGGAACATTTTTCATTAATGGGCTAAAAATTTCTTCAGTCTTGTTTCCAGCCATGGGGAACCTGAATCAATGTGCTGCCTGCATCCATCCCCATTGAGCCAGGTAGCTCATTGTTCTACTTCTTCATTTCCATGAGTTCCACATGCAAACCAGCGCTACCTGTAGTATTGCGTGGTTGGCTGCATGCATAAAAAAGCCTGGCAGCTTGTGAGATGAACCCATGTTCTAGTTAGTTTACAGGTCTTAAAGACCTCATTAAAAAATATATATTTTTATTCTCCTTTTTCACATTTTCTCCCAAATTTACACCCACCAACAATAAACAATAATCAGTAACAAATATGTCAATCCCCATATCGATAACAACGATCCCATCCTCCCACCAAACCCCAAACATGAGCCCGCATGTTCAAATAAACAAATGACAAAAAGGAATCAGGAATCACACATAGTCACCATTAACCATCACAGCCCCCCTCCCCCCAACCTGGCTGGAGGGGGGGTTTCCAACCCTGGCTGGTCCGACACCCCGAATATGGCCTCCCGGGAGCCCAGGCCAGTTTTACGTGCACCACTTTAGAAATTACCCTAAAAACCTCCTTCCAGTAATCCTCTAGCTTTGAACAGGACCAAAACATATGAACGTGATTAGCTCCCCCCCGCCACCGCAACGTTCACACACATCTTCTGCTCCTTCAAAGGATCAGCTCATCCTCGCCCTCGTGAGGTGTGCTCTGTATACCACCTTCAGCTGTATCAGAGCCCCAACCTCGTGCACGATGTGGAAGTGTTCACTCTCCGGAACACCTCACACCAGAACCCCTCCTCCATATCCTCTCCCAACTCTTCCTCCCACTTTGCTTTGATCCCTTCCAGTGGTGCCTTCTCCTCTTCCAAATTAGCTCCGTAAACCGCCGACACTACTCCCCTTCTCCAGTCCCCCCGTTGTCAGCACCTCCTCCAGCAATGTGGAGGCTGGCTCCACCGGGAAGCTCTGTATCTCCTTTCTGGCAAAATCTCGAACCTGCATGTATCTAAACATTTCCCCCTGCTCCAGCCCATACTTCGCTTCCAGCTCCTTCGATCCTGCAAACCGACCCCAAAGAAACAAATCTTTCAGTGTCTTAATCCCCTTTTCCTCCCATTTCCGAAAATTTCCATCCCACTTCCCTGGCTCGAATCTGTGGTTTCCCCGTACCAGCATTTCCCTTGACACTGCCCCTAACGCGACGTGCCGCCATATTCTCAATGAAGCTATTATTACCAGACTCACTGAGTATTTCTCCGGGGCCATTGGGAGCGGCGCTGTTGCTAGTGCCTTCAGCCCCGACCACCTGCACAAACTCTCCTCCATTCTGACCCACTGGGAATCAACCCCGCTGACCCAGCTCCGCACCTCCACCACATTCGCCGCCCAGTAGTAATACATCAGGTTCGGAAGACCCAAAGCCCCTGCCTGCCTTCCCCTCTGTAGCAGCACCTTTCTAACTCTGGCCACCTTCCGTCCCCATATGAACGAAGTAATCATTCCCTCAATCTCTCTGAAAAAAGCCTTTGTCAGGAAAATCAGCAGGCATTGAAAAATAAACAGAAATCGCGGCAACACGTTCATTTTAATCGCCTGTACCCGACCCACTAGTGACAGAGGGTGACCATCCCACCTTGCCAGATCAGCTTTCACTCTCCCCACCAAACTAGAAATGTTGTACCTGCGGAGCCCCCCGCACTCCCGGGCAACCTGCACCCCCAGGTACCTAAATTTTGTGAGGGCCACGAAGAATCCAGCACGAGTTTTAAGGATACAAAGAAATAACATCTATTTACAATAACATATATATATAACAGCAGCAGCAACTTCCCTTGCTGCTCACTCCTTCCTCTGGTTCCAAACTGGCCAGCTTTATTTATACATGGAGTCTACTAATGGTTTCTCCGCCCCCCTCTTTGGGGAAATTCCTTAAACTTACTCCCACAGGATTGTGGGATTGTCATTAGTCCCCAGCCAATCGTAAGCAGGCAGGTTATAACATCCCTACCCCCCAAAGTCCAAGGAATCCACCGAAGACCCTGGCGAAGGAGGGCGTTGGACTTGTTTTGCCGCAGGCCGGACACCATTTGCACGAGGCTCTGGATCAGGCGGCGTGTAACGAGACGGAGACCAGCACTTCCGTGATGAACGCCGTAATAGTTGTACATCCACGGCCCGTGGGCCCGAGGATTCCCCCTCTGATTCTGTCCTGTGTCTCCATCTCGGAGTCAGAGTCTGCTGCCTCCGTCATCTCAGCGTCTCTATCTCCATGCGGTTCTGTAACGACCTGCGCAGGCTTTGAGTGAGGCACCAGAAGAAGATTGTGAGGACTACTTTCCATTGTCTCTGCTCTCTGTGGCTGTAGAAATGAGCTCCGGGGGCGGGGAATCTTTGGAAGGGATAGTCTTCTGGACCGAACGTGGTCTACATGTTTGCACTGGAGGCGACCCTCGGCTTGCACCTGGTAAGATATAGGGCCCGTTTGGCGAAAGATTACGCCAGGAACCTACTGGGCACCACCAGCAAAATTCCGAACGAACACTGGGTCACCGGGCGCAAACTGCCGAATCGGCCGTTGCCGAGAAAGACCCTGTCCCTGCCATTCTTGTGTGCGGCGTACTTTTGCGCCAACGTCCGGGAAAACCATACTAAGGCGGGTGCGACGTCTCCGGCCCATTAGGAATTCTGCAGGAGCTACCCCAGTCACCGCATGGGGGGTTGTCCTGTACAAAAACAAAATGTGAGCCAGTCTCGTGTCCATTGACCCGGGAGACTGCTTCTTTAGGCCTTGTTTGAATATCTGCACTGCGCGCTCTGCCAACCCATTTGAAGCCGGGTGGTAAGGGGCAGTGCGGATATGGCGTATGCCGTTCATCTTCATGAACCTCGCAAACTCCTCACTTGTGAATGGAGTGCCGTTATCCATGACCAGCACCTCGGGGAGGCCATGCGTACTGAAAGACAAACGCATCTTTTAAATTGTTGCGCAGGACGTTGTGCCTAGCATCTTATGCACCTCTAGCCATTTAGACTGGGCGTCGATTAATAGAAGGAACATGGATCCTTGAAAAGGGCCTGCGAAATCCGCATGCAAGCACGCCCAAGGCCGGCCTGGCCATTCCCATGGATGTAGGGGCGTGGCCGGCAGAAGCTTCTGATGCTCCTGGCAAATGGAGCAATTTTGGGCCACCTTCTCAATGTCGGTGTCGAGTACTGGCCACCAGACATAACTCCGGGCCAACATTTTCATTTTGGTCACACCTGGATGCTCATTGTGCAAGTCTCTTAGTATCAGCTCCTGTCCTTTTTCCAGGACAATCACACGCGTCCCCCACAAGAGGATGCTGTCTTCCACACTGAATTCTGACAGCTTGGAGGAAAATGCCCGCAACTCGCCTGGGAGCTGTCTATGCTGCCTACCATACAGGATTATGTGCCGAACCTTTGACAGGACTGGCTCTGTCTGGGTCCACTCACGGATCTGTGATGACGTGACAGGCAAGGTGTCCATAAAATTTAGGGTTGCAACCACCTCACCGGTCGTGGGGGTCAACATGGGGCCTGTCAATAAAGGCAATCGGCTCAGTGCGTCGGCATTCGCTATCTGCGTTCCTGGTTTGTGCTCCAGAGAATACTCGTATGCAGCAAGCAACAAAGCCCAGCGCTGGATCCGTGCGGAAGCAATGGGTGGTATTGGCTTATTCTCTCTGAAAAGTCCCAGCAGAGGCTTATGATCAGTCACAATAGTGAAATGGCGGCCATACACGTACTGGTGGAAACGTTTCACCGCAAAGACCACTGCCAGGCCCTCCTTCTCGATCTGCGCGTACTTTTTTTCCGCTGCAGTCAATGTGCGGGAGGCGAAAGCTATCTGCCGCTCGACCCCCTTCTCCATCTTGTGGGACAGGACGGTCCCAATACCATACGGCGATGCATCGCATGTGACGAGCAAAGGCTGTCCAGGATCATAGTGGGTTAGTAACCCAGACGATGACAATTGTTGCTTTACCCACCGGAAACGGTTTCTTGCGGCTGACCCCAAACCCAGGTGTGATTTTTCTTTAGCAGAAGGTGCAACGAGGCCAGCCTAGTTGCCAGATTGGGGAGGAACTTCCCGCAATAGTTTACGAGACCGAGAAAAGAACGAAGATGCGAAGTGTCAGTCGGGGCGGGGGCCTGTTGAATCGCGCGCACCTTCTCTGTGACGGGGTGCAAACCTTTGCGGTCCACCCGATAACCTAGGTAGACTACTTCCTTTGCCTAAAATACGCACTTTGTGCGACGTAAACGGACTCCAGCCTCCGAAAAGCATCTGAGGACAGCCTCCACATTTTCCAAATGTTCCTGCTCCGACGTCCCTGTAATCAAAACGTCATCTAAGTCGGCAGCGACACATGGTAAACCTCTCAAAATGCCTTCCATAACGCGTTGAAAAATAGCGCAGGCAGAGGATACTCCAAAGGGCAAACGTGTATATTCATACAGGCCCCAGAGTGTATTAATTGTTACATATGGTCGGGAGGCAGAGTCCAGCTCCAACTGTAGGTAGACGTGACTCATATCTAATTTTGTGAACGAGAGTCCGCCTGCAAGCTTCGCGTAGAGATCCACTATGCGAGGCAATGGATATCAGTCGAGTCGGGAAGCCGTATTCACTGTAAGTTTATAGTCGCTGCACAAGCGAACTGTGGCATCTGGTTTCATTACAGGTACAATTGGTGCTGCCCAGTCAGCGAAACGGATGGGCCTGATGATACCCAAAGTCTCCAAACGAGTGAGCTTACCTTCTACGTTCTCGAGCAAGGCGTAAGGCAACGGGCGTGACCGGAAATAGCGCGGCGTGTCTCCTGGTTCGACTTGGATACGGGCTACGGCCTCTTTTATTTTCCCCAAAACGGGCTGGAATACATCTGGGTATCGTCCTAGCACCTCAGTCAACGCTCCAGAAACTGTTTGGAGGATGTGCTGCCATTGCAACCGCAAATGGCGCAACCAGTCCCGGCCCAACAGGCTGGGCCCATGGCCGCCCACCACGATAAGTGGGAAACGCCCCTCCTGGCGTCCATAAACAACAGGGGTCATCGTAGTTCCTGCTATGTCCAATGGTTCCCCCGTGCAGCTGGCCAACCTGGCCTGTGTGTCGGTTAATGTAAGGGTCTGTATACCCTGCTTGATGCGGTCGAATGTCCTCTGGGCGATCACGGAGACCGCTGCGCCCGTGTCCAACTCCATCTCAAGCGGGTGACCATTGACCCGTACTGTCACCTTAATGGGGGCCACACGGGGAGCTGCCACACAATGCAGCTGCAGGCAGTCGTCCTCCGTCACCACGTCCTCAGGAGTAGTCGCCGCAGGTTCATCCACATGGAAGGTACGGCCCCTGGGCTGGTCCCAGTTTCGGTCGGAACGACGGCGCCTCTGGTGCCCCCAGGACCGGTGTCCGCGACGGGGTTGGCGCCTACAAGTCTGACACAGACGTGGCTCCTCACCCATTGGTTTTGGAGAAGGCTCCCTTCGGGGAGGAATGTCCGACGGCCACTGGCGTCGATCCGGACGTCGCCTCGCCCAAGGTACCACAGGAGTGCGGGGGGACGTTTTTGAACGGAAGGGGTTATGCCCCAAGGCATGCACCTCCATTCCCTGTAGCTCCTGCACTCCTCGTTCTGCGCTCTCTCGGGACAATACTATTTGAATGGCCTGTTGAAAAGTCAATGTTGGCTCAGCTAACAACTTTCTCTGGGTGGCCGCATTGTTAATACGCAAACCAAACGGTCGCGTAACATTTCTGACAAGGTCTCACCATAGTCACAGTACTCCGCAATCCTGCGTAGCCTGGATAGAAAATCGGCAAGGGATTCTCCTGGGGTCCTCTCAGTGGTATTAACGCTGGACTATCGTGGACGGGGTTGGGTTAAAATGTTGCCCCACTAAATTCACAAGTTCATCAAACGTTTTGGTGTCCGGCGCAGCTGGGTACGTAAGGCTCCTAATCACCCCAAACGTATGCGGGCCGCAGGCGGTGAGCAATATGACCACCTGCCACTCGTTTTCGGTGATATTGTTTGCCAGGAAATAGTAACGCATCCGTTGTGCGTACTGGTTCCAGCTTTCCAGCGCAGCATCAAAAACATCCAAACGTCCGTACAGAGGCATGGTGTAATAGAAAACAACTTCCAACCTATATCCAACAAAAATCCAGGGAGGTGGCGTCAGCAGTGTAGACAGCTATTCACTTTAACCCTCGTCGCCAGTTTTGTGAGGGCCACGAAGAATCCAGCACGAGTTTTGAGGATATAAAGAAATAACATTTATTTACAATAACATATATATATATATATGGCAGCAGCAACTTCCCTTGCTGCACACTCCTTCCTGCTGGTACCAAACTGGCCAGCTTTATTTATACTTGGAGTTTACTAATGGTTTCTCCGCACCCCTCATTGGGGAAGCCCAAACTCTGATTTTGTGGGATTGTCATTAGTCCCCAGCCAATGGTAAGCAAGCAGGTTATAACACTAAAGTGAGTCCCTGCCCTACGGAATGGCAGCTCCCCCACTCATGCCCCCACTCCCGGCCGAGACACCACAAAATACTCACTCTTGTCTAAATTTAGTTTGTACCAAGAGAAGGACCCAAATACCCGAAGCAGCTCCATTATTCCCCTTATCGACACACTCGGTTCCGACACATATAACAGCAAGTCATCAGCATATAAGGACACCCTATGCTCTATCCCCCCCTCCCCCCCCCCCCCGCACTATTCCTTTCTATACCCCCGATCTTCTTAATGCAATGGCTAACGGTTCAATCGCGAGTGCAACAGCAAGGGGGTCATAGGACATCCCTGCCTAGTCCCACGGTGGAGAGAGAAGTATCTCAAGCTGATGTTGTTTGTGCGGACTCTCGCCCTCGGCTCCTCATATAGTGGCTTTTACCCAGTTCACAAATCTTGGTCCAATCCCAAACCGCTCCAGAACTGCCATCAAGAACCCCCATTCTACCCGGTCAACGCCTTCTCAGGGTCCAATGCCACAACCACCTCTGTTTCCTTCCCCTCCGCCGGTCCCATAACCACTTTGAATACTCTTCTAACGTTTGAAAAGAGCTGCCTCCCTCTCACGAACCCCGTCTGATCTTCACCTATCACCTTCGCGAGGCACTCCTCCAACCTACCAGCCAGTACTTCGCCAATACTTTTGCATCCACATTCAAAAGTGATATAGGCCTATACGACCCACACTCCGTCGGATCCTTATCTTTTTTTAGCAACAGGGCAATCGATGCCTGCCCGAAATTTGTGGCAACACCCCCTTCCCTATCGCCTCTTCAAACATCCCCACCATCAGGGGTGCCAGCTTATCCTTGAATTTTTTATAATATTCAACCGGAAACCCATCTGGCCCTGTCACCTTTCCCGACTGCATCCTCCCAATCGCATCCTTTATCTCCTGCTCCACTATCGCTCCTTCTAATGTAGCCCTGTCCACTTGCCCTAACCTCGAGTACTCCAACCCATCTAGAAATTCGTGCATCTCCCGGACTCCCCCCAGGTGGCTCTGACCTGTACAACCTCAAAGACCTTGTTAATCAGATCCGGAGCCAGCACCAACTTCCCTGCCCTGT
Organism: Scyliorhinus torazame; assembly: GCF_047496885.1. NCBI lineage: Eukaryota > Metazoa > Chordata > Chondrichthyes > Carcharhiniformes > Scyliorhinidae > Scyliorhinus > Scyliorhinus torazame. The sequence goes on from NC_092723.1 coordinate 29,004,566, forward strand.
CCCTCACCTGAACAATTTCCCTTAACGCCTCAGCCGCCTCCGCTGTCTCGAAATAAATGTATTTGGCGTTATACGTCACCCTCAGCTTCGCCGGGTATACCATACCAAATCCCTTGTTGTACAGTGCGGCCTTCACTCGCCCGAACGCCGCTCGTCCTTTTGCCAACTCCACCATCAAGTCCTGGTAGATCCGAACTCTAGCACCATCCCACTGCACCTTGCGCTTCTGCTTCGCCCAGCTTAACACCTTCTCCTTCATGCAGTACTTATGTAATCAGATAATTACTTGTCTTGGCGGCTCATTCACTTTGGGCTTCGGCCTTAATGACTGATGAGCTCGGTCCAGCTCGTACCGGAAGGGGTTTTCACCCTCCCCCATCAACTCCGCCAATCTCTTAGCGAAGTACTCTGTTGGCCTTGAGCCCTTTGTCCCTTTGGGCAAGCCCACAATTCTCAGGTTCGGTGGCGGGGGAGCGAAGAATCGGGGAAACCCCCGAAAGCGCCACAAATAGTGGCCACCGGCGGGAGCTCCTCTCGATGCGGCCGACCCACTCGCAAACGCCACTGGAGGTTTAGGGGCTGGTTTAGCGCAGGGCTAAATAGCTGGCTTTTAAAGTAGACCCAGGCAGACCAGCAGCGTGAGTTCAATTCCTGTACCAGCCTCCCCGAACAGGCTCCGGAATGTGGCGACTAGGAGCTTTCCACAGTAACTTCATTTGAAACCTACTTGTGACAATAAGCGATTTTCATTTCAGGTTGTGCTGCCTCGAACGGTTCTCCAAGTCCTCGAGCTTTGCTCGGAGTCCACTGTTGACCTCCACCACTGTCCACAGCTCATCCCCCATCGAGGTGAGCTGGTCGCTGTACTGCGACATGGCCTCCTCCACTTCCTTCATCTTCTCGCCCTGCTCTCTCACCTCGGCCGATGTCTTTGCCACAGCTACCCTCACCGGGGCGATTGCCTCCTCCACCAATAACTTCAATGCGACCACCATCTCCTTCCTCAAAGCCTCACAATCTGTGTTTCCAGCTCCACAGCCATCACCTCGGTCATCTTCTCCACTGTAAGCAGTGTGGCCCCACCATGTGGTCCGGCATCCGCCATCTTGTCAGCACTTTTGCTGGTCCTCTCATTCAATGGCGAGCCCGCGTTTCCTCCCTTCTTCGACGCTGATTTTCGCATCGTTTAACGGCTTTCCTTTTTCCCCCCCCTTTCCTTCTTCAATCATTTTTTTTTTAAACAAAAAATTCTTCCCTCGAGAAAAAAAAACTTTCACGGACTTTCTTTAAAACTTCTTGCTCTTTTTTGTATTCTTCAAGAATTCCCGTGGGACCGGACTTCAGTCTTCTTAAAACATTCTAGGCGAGAGCCACCCGATGTGGAACATCTTCACTACATCGCGCCCTGGCTTCGGGCCTGCCGCCTCGTCCTCCGTTTAGCTCCGCCCCCACTGCTCTGACCGCTGCGCGCGCTGGGCCCGACACCTCAGCTCCAGCCGTCCGACACCCGCGCGGGGTTCCTCGCCGGTTTTCATAGAATATATTTCATAGAACTTACAATGCAGAAGGAGGCCATTCGGCCCATCGAGTCTGCACCGGCTCTTGGAAAGAGCACCATACCCAAGGTCAACACCTCAACCCTATCCCCGTAACCCAGTAACCCCACCCAACACTAAGGGCAATTTTGGACACTAAGGGCAATTTAGCATGGCCAATCCACCTAACCTGCACATCTTTGGACTGTGGGAGGAAACCGGAGCACCCGGAGGAAACCCACGCACACACGGGGAGGATGTGCAGACTCCGTACAGACAGTGACCAAAGCCGGAATCGAACCTGGGACCCTGGAACTGTGAAGCAATTGTGCTATCCACAATGCTCCCGTGCTGCCCCGCTTGACGCCCGGGACGGCCCAAAGGCCGAGAACAATCGGGGGGGGGAGAGCGAAGAATCGGGGAAACCCCTGAAAGCGCCACAAATAGTGGCCACCAGTGGGAGCTCCTCTCGATGCGGCCGACCCACTCGCAAACGCCACCGGAAGTCCAGTCTGTCCTTCTTAAAGGGAAGCTTTAAACTGAATCAAAAGACGCTGTTGCTGACCATCACTACTGAAAATGGAGAGAATGGAAATGAAGCACTGAGGCAGAATGATGGTGTCATGGTTCACAATATTGCACTGTAGGCCTTAGTCATGGAACTGAACAGCATTCCATGGCGGAAGCAGAAGACCATCAAAAGGACCACTGTTATGATCCAACAGGTGGTAAGTGCCATGCAAACCAAATTCCAAAAGGCAACCTGGCAACCTATGACAACTATTTTCTATATGTATTTTACTACGAGAAAGTTATGTATACTTATGTTCAGAGCCATAAATTACAGGAATGCTGTCAGAGATTTTAAATATTAAATTAAAATGTTTGTTAATAAAATAAAACTTAAACACACAAGATTACATTTACACAGTTATTTACAAACCATGTGAATTTTGAGCAGGAGTAAGCCACTCGAGCCTGCTCCGCCTTTCAACAACATCATGCCAATCTGATTGTAACTTCAACCCCACATTCCTGCCTACCACAATAGCTTTTTGCCCCCTTATTTAATCAAGAATTCCCCACCATCCGAGACTACCCCATCAGAGACCCCTGCCTGAAAGCTGAAGAACAGTCCAGGCAGTAGGTTGAAGAATTATTGCTTTTTCACTTACCCTTTCCGAATATCTGCTGCCGAAGACAGAAGTGTTCAAAGCAGCAGCTGTTACAAGTGTCAGAAACCCCAGTGCACTCCAAAGCGCTTGAAATCCCTTGAGCGTCCTTGAAATGTAGATCTTCCATTCACTTTCACACAGCAATACATTGCATTAGCCAGTGATTGATGGCTTTATTACTCTCAAACAGCTGCTTCGGGGATTGTTAATGTATCTTTCCATGTGCGCTTGAATGCATATCCATTACCCTGCTTTGATGCTAACCAAAATGTTTCTAAACACTCTGGCTCTGATTGACAACCTCTCACCACATCAAAGTTAGCTAAGTGATTTGATTTACTCTTTTTCACGGCAGAAAGCACTTAGGTTCTTTATATTCTTCCCAAATCGTCTGACCTGCCACTCACCTATGCGTAAATATATGTTTTTTCTTTAAGTTTAATACTGTCTTTCGTTAATTTGTTTTAGTTAACCACAGACGACAGGCCCTCCCTTTGGAATTTTTCTTTCTCATTGGAATGTGTCTATTCTATGCATTCTGAAATATCTCTTTAAAAATCTGCCATTGAACCTCTGTTAATCTATCCCTTAAACACAGGAAGCTCTGCTTTCATGCCCTCAAAATGGACCTTATTTATGTTTAAAATACTCATCTTTGATGGGCACCTCTCTCTCAAACTGCATGTAAAATTGAATCATATTATGAATGCTGCTACTTAGGGGTACTTTCACCGTAAGGTTATCAATGAATCCTATCTCATTGCACAATACCAAGTCAACCTTCTGATTGGCTCCAGAATGTGTTGTTTTCAGAAACTGTTCCGAAAATATTCTATGAACTCTTCATCTATGTCACCATTGCCATCCAATTTTTCCAATCTATAAATTAATTAAAATCTACCATGATTATTGCAGTACCTTTTGACAAGCTCCCATTGTCTCTTCTTTTATACTCTGTCCTACCATGTAGTTCATAGCACAGAGTGTTCCTGGAGATCCATCTTCTTTTTCAGGAGGTCCATCTTCTTTCATCAACAATGTGTCAGTGATGCGGGCACCTTTTCAATATGGCACCGAGATATGATGGCTGTACATGCATCATAATGCATGCCCCCCTACCCCACGGACTACGGCGCAAAACTCCCAGGTGCATAATTAATGAGGTTGGGGCTGGAAGATATGGGGCTCAATTCTCTCTTTTGGAGACTGTCCCCTCTCCGGCATGAAAATAGTGTTTTTTTACGCCAGGAAAGCTGGCGTCAAAAGGCCACCGCTTCCCTGTTTTGCTGGGAGGCAGCGTTGAGCTCACAGCTCTAGCTGCCGATACGGCCCCCAGCACTTCCGGTTCAGAGGCTGCACATGCGCAGGGGGCCGTGGGTTGCTCCATGGCAGAATCAGCCCGTGGACCCGGACCGCCAAATTAGTGCCCCCTCTTCAGCCACTCGCGCGCCTCGGACCACCCGCCCACATTGCCCTCCCCCATCTGTGGCGGCCCCGGACTGAATCCGCAGCTGCCACGTGAGCTTCCCAGACGGTGTGAGCACAGGTATTCGGCCAGTTGAGGTCGGAGTATCGCAGGGCGGGCCTCAGGCAATGGCCTGAGGCGGTGGATAATCGGCGTGGCATACTCCAAAGGTATGCCGCTTTTCAGGGGGTGGAGAATTTAAAAACCGGCAGCACTCCCGATTTTGGCCACAAAACGGATTCTCCGCCCTGTCGCCGAACACGATTTTGCCGTCAGGGAGTGGAGAATCCAGCCCATGACGTGGTTTCCCACCGGCCTCCACTATGGGCAACACTCTCCATTCCTGCCCCTACTATGTCCCATGGTGGGTGATGGGAGAATTCCACCTCCAGGATCTGACTTCAAAGTCCTCCCAACAGTAGCACGAGACGTTTAATTAGCTCAAGCGGGTGATCAAGGTCATTCTTCACATGACATCTCCTACCTGTCACAGCACCAGCTCTCATGTTGCTAAATTGTTATGGGCCAGGGTTTAGAAAACTACAAAGTATATCATGGAGTTCACCTGACGGACAACTGTTTATTGATTTTGGTTAATACAGCTATACAACTTGATGAACTTCTGCCCACTTTTCATCTGCCTGCATCTGTAAAGGTCTCCATTTTCTCATTAAGACATCATTTTTAAGGTAATAACATTCTGGTATTCACTCAGATTCCTCTTCCATGTATGCGTTCTGATACATCCGTTTTATTTCTATATTCCGTTTTATTTCTGTTATAACTCCGGCAATTTTCCTGAACTAAAAAATATCCGCCTCACCCGCCACCTGTTCTTTTTCTTTTCCAACCATCTGATCAAAAATCATTTCTGATAATTGAACTTCAACTTTATATTCACTCTTTGATTTCTCTTCTTGTCTTAACCTGAGACTTTGCGACCTTGTACTACATCAATCAAGTAACATCCCAGGATATTCATCCTTCAACAATTCAGTTGTTTGATTTTCCACTGGCTTATCAACTACAGTAGGCATCACTCCCACCTGCGATCCAGCTATATCATTACTCAAAATAAACTGTATTCCTGGACAAGATAGTTTCTCCGTGACTCCTACTACCACTTCATCACTCTTCACTGGACTTTCCAACCTCACCTTATAAAATGTAACACTACTCTTCTCACGCTGAATTCCACATGTTACCACCTTTTCAGGCAATACTCTTCGCAAACTACATAACTCCACATCTCTTACCATAAAATTCTGACTTCTTTACTTGCTCCTCCTGGTACACATGAGTAAACTTTACTCACACAAGTACCTTTACCCACACAAGTAAATTCTTTAAAGAGATCTGGCACCTTCTTATCAATCATCTCCTGATCAGCTGTACAATCTTCTGCATCTCCTTCGCTTCAATTGGACTTTCTTTTACCACTTTAACAAACCCCACTGTCTTATCCTGTTTTACCAGATCACCCTTCCCAGTGCTTTTCTTCAACCACCAACACTGTGACTTTACATGGCCCAGTTTATTACAGTAAAAAATCTGAAACTTTTCATTTCTCTTCCACCCTCTTGGATTTATTTTTTAATCTGAGGTATAGTCTTCTTATTATCTCCCATAATATTCCCTTTACCTTTACCACTTGAGTATTTCTCATGTCCCCAGTTTCTATCCCTCACAGGCTGAAACTGATGTTGGAAACCAAACTTTGATTTATGAACTAATTCATAATCATCTGCCATTTCTGCTGCTAATCTCACAGATTTAACCCTCTGCCCTTCCACATCCATTCTCACTACATCAAGAATTGAAATTTTAAACTCCTCCAAAATGATCATTTCTCTAAGAGCTTCATACGTTTTATCTATTTTCAAAGCCCTTACCCACCTATCAAAATTACACTGTTTGATCCTTTCAAACGCCATGTAAGTTTGACCAGGTTCTTTCCTTAAATTTCAAAACCTTTGTCTGAGGCTTGAGGCTCTAGTTTATATGCATCGAAGATGATTTTTTTCACTTCCTCATACGTCCCAGATACCTCCTCTGATAATGATGCAAACACTTCAACAGCTCTACCTAACAAATTATCTTGAATCAGTAATACCCACATGTCCTGTGGCCATTTCATTTGTTCAGCTACTTTTTCAAATGAAACGAAAAAGGCTTCTACATCCTTCTCATCAAACCTTGGCAATGCTTGGACATATTTAAATAGATCACCGCCAAGCCTTCGACTATGCTGCTCTTTCTCACTATCCTCAAACTGCACATTTCTCTTGACATCCACCAATTTTAACTGACTATCACGTTTCATGACCATTTTCTGAAGTTCAAAGTCTCTCTCGTTTTCTTTTTTGTTAATCTGTACCTCCCTTTCTCTTTCTTTTTGTTCTGCTAGGGCTCTTCTTTCTTTTTTCCTTTCTTCTCTCTCCTTTTCTTTTTCCCTGATCTGTACCTCCTTTTCTCTTTCTTTTTCCCTCATTTTGTATTCAAGCTGCTTTAATTTTTCATGTTCAAGCTGCTTGATCTGTAATTGAATTCTTGCCATTTCCAATGATTCTGACTGTGTCTCAGGCAATTTTAAATGCTCAACTACATTCTCAATTATCTCCTTTCGTATTTTGTCAGGCAATGTTAACTGCAATGTTTTTGCCAAATCTAAAAGCCTTTTTTTAGTCTCTGTTTGTAAGGTTTGCGTGTGACCTTCTCCACCCCCAAAAACGTCTGAGCCTCTGAAAGAGCCATTGTCCACAACACACTCCCTACTTAACTGGAATACAACACCTGAAAAACAAACACACATATGCTCACCCCTCACTGTCTTTAAGTACACTAAGGCAACCCAATCACAAAAGATAGACTTTTGTCCCGGAAGAGCCACAAATTTATTATGGGCCAGGGTTTAGAAAATTCCAAAGTATATCATGAAGTTCACCGGACCTACAACTGTTTATTGATTTTGGTTATGATGAGCACAACGACCTTTCAGATGTTATTCAACAGAGGCTTTAAGCACTTTTAATCACAAAGAAGCTTTATTCTACGAATTTAGTTAACATTTTTTATAAACACACACAGTAAGCATTTTTATCAACTACAAACATAAATACCTCACACAGCTACAGTAATCTATGTATCATCCTTAATAAATTCCCCCTTAAGCTATTCCAATTTAATAACAAGATCCCATAAACCAGAACCCTTTTCAAAGGTGCGGCCCAGCACACAGCACTCAAGACCTGATATGGAGGCTCTTGTTTTCTTTCCAAAACAGCAGGTTTGAATTCCTTCCAGAAAACAGTTATTTCTTTTCAAGTTATCAAGCAGTTTGGAAACAGCTTTTAAAATGCAGACAGAGAAAACTCTTCTTTCAACCTGTGCAGAACAAAACTAGTTCAAACTCAAAGCAAAAGTAAAACCAACTCCCAAACCACAGCCCAGCTCCACCCACACACTGACATCACTGAAGCCATGTGATAAGACAAAAACATTTCTTAAAGGGACACTCCTATGACACAACAAACCACACCCTTATCACTCACCCAGCTGCAGTCCTTTGGAATAGATAGAATCCCTACAGTGCAGAAGGAGGCCATCTGGCCATCAAGTCTGCACCAACCGTCCAAAAGAGCATTCTCCCTCGGACCACTCCCTTGGCCTATTCTCTTAACCTTGCGCATTGACCATGGCCAATCCACCTAACTTGCACATCTTTGTTCTCAAGGGGGCAATGTAGCATAGCCAATCCACCTAACCTGACTGAGGGAGGACCCGGAAGAACCCATGCAGACACGGAAAGAACGTGCAAACTCCACACAGTCACCCATGGCCGGAATTGAATCTGGATCTCAGGTGCTGTGAGGCAACAGTGTGAACCACTGTTCCACTGTGGAGCCCAGTATTCAGGCAGAACCTCCAGATATTCAACCTCACCCTCACATATCAGTGCAATTGTCCAGGGGAAGTTAGCACTTTTAGACCACATCTGGAGTACTGTGTGCAGTTAGCCTCTAGACTAAAGAAACAATATAATTATATTAGAAGCAGTTCAGAGAACATTCACTCAGCTGATTCCAGGAATGATGGAGTTATCTTATAAAGAAAGGTTGAGCAGTTTGCGTCTATACCCATTGGATATTAGAAGAATGAGAGCGGACCTTATTGTAACACATATGATCCTGAGGGACTTGACAGAGTGGATGCTGAGAGGACGTTTCCCCTTGGAGGGAAGTCTAGAACTAGGGGACACAGTTTAGTATTAGGGTCTTCCATTTAAGACTGAGATAAGGAGAATTTTGTTCTCTAGGAGGGTAATTTGTATGTGAAATTCTCTTCCCCATACAGCAGTGGAGACAGGGGATTCTCCGTTCCAGAGCCTAAGTGCTCCCGCCAGTGGAAAATCAGGACTGGTCGCCACTGGTGCTTGGAATGGGGTTCAGATGCAATTTTCTCTCCTTAACCATGCAAATAAATGCATATGGGGAGCTCGCTGGATTCTATCAGAATCCCGGTATCCGGCCAATATTTTGAGCATGCTGCCTGATCCCTCACCACAAAACGTGAATCTTGCCTTCTCCCTCCCGCTGACAAGTAGGGGCATCCCCCCCCCAACATGGGAATAACAGGTCAACTCCCACAGCACACATCCATGAAGGTGAATTAACCCCCTCCCCACTCACCCTCTCAGCCTCCCCATTATTCGCACCCATCAGACTCCCATCCCCCATCAGAACCCTATGGTGAGCGAATGGATCACACATGAAAAGCAGCGCACACCACTTTGCAAGATAATTTCATGCTCTTAAACTCTCGTGAAGGGTTTCAGCATTATATTGTTTGCAAAAGGTATTAAGCTTGGCAAAATTCAGGAAAGTGGTGAAATGGTGAGAAACATGACGGATGAAATGCAGTGAATTGATGTACTTTGGAAGAAGTAATATGGATAATAAATGGCACAATTTTGAAAATATGATTGAGCAAAGAAACCTTGGAGCATCGGACGTCTCCACCAAATGAGCAATATCACGCTATGAAGTCACCGAGGGCTCCACCTTTCGGTTCCCTCCCATGCGCTCCCCTTCAAGCCCCCCCTTCATTCACCCCCTTCAGAGAGGACATGAACTAGATCACATTGGGTACCACAAGACGGGGGTATTGTGCTCTGTTTGGTGCCCAGTGCAAACCCCGTTTAAGAGACTCTCCTGCTATTCTCTGTAAATAGTGGGAGGTGCTCCTGGAATCGTGCCGCCTCCAGCAATACGTTTGCACATTTATATTTAATTCCCCTTGCAAAAAACACCACCATTCTATTTGTCTTCCTAATCACTTTCAGTACCTGCACACCAACCTTTTGTGACATATGTACTAGAACACCGGATCCATCTGTACAGTCTATCTGCATTAAAATAATATGCTGCTTTTCTATTCTTCCTGCCAAAGTCGACAAGCTCAATCAAATTATCAAAATTTTACCCCCTAAAGTACCCTATATAAATTCCTTTGTTGACTGTGTCCTCTTGACAGCTTACTTTCCTACCTATCTTTGTGCCATCAACAAATTTAGGCTACCATGCACTCAGTCATTTCATCCAAGTCATTAATATAGATAGTAAATTGTTAAGACCCAGGGCGGGTTTTCTGGCTCTTCCCACCGGTAGGGTCTTCCAGACCCTCCAAAACTGAACCCCTCTGCGTGGCACATTCCCTGCTGGTGCAGCTGATGAGCAACGCAAATGGCCATTGCCTTTGGCAGACCAGAAGATCCCACTAGCATCCGATGCCAAGCCGTCTCCGCTGCAGGAAACCCTGCTGTGGGAGAGCTGGAAAATCCCAGCCACAAATACTGATCCTTTTGATAGTCTACAGATATTGCTTCCAAATTGATATTGGCCCATTTATTCCTATTTTCTAGTTCCTTCTGGCTAACCAATCCTCTATCCATGCCAACTTGCTCCTCTCCCCCCCGCCCCCTGCCCCCCAAGCCAGACACCACAAACATTTATTTTGTGTAGCAACTTTAGATGTGCATCTTATCAAATATCTTTTGGAATTAAAGGTGGCACAGCAAATCTAAACCTTTTTTGTGTCTGTAGAAACAGGAAAACTTTACAAAAGTGAAATTATCATGCGAGAATTTAATAATTCAAGGCTGAGGCCACAGCTGGAGTAGTGTGGACAATCTGGACAGCACACTTTAGAAACAATCTAACGACCTTAGAAAAGCTAGAACAACATTTTTCAACATGACCCACAGGCGAGTCACGGGTGGGTGTTCGGAGGGTCGCGAAGTGATCGGTTGAGCCATTCCCGCAGTGGTCCCAATTGCAGTAGAAGCATGCAATGGCCACTATTGGCTTTTAAATTGAGAATGGATGTCGCTGCCACCTTATAAATGAAAAGAAAATAGGTTGTGTGCAGTCTTCCAGCCAGAAGCGGCAGCAGTAAGCAGATCATGCACACTTCACATACATTTGGCGTCAAGCACCCTCTATGTACGTGCTTTTGGCGCCAAATCACAGAGGAAAATGTCTTCCATTTTCTAGCTGCTAGCAAGCAAGGCACGAAGAGTGTAAAGCTGGGTCATTTTCTTTTAAGTAAGAGACCGACTAGAGACACAAAAGGCAATGTATCTACTGCTCAGGATCTCACAACAGAATCTACTGGAGAGAGCTGCTCGGCAGAGTCCAGGGCAGGTCAGAGCAGTGCTAGTGCTGGCTATGGACAGAGCTCCAGGGCCTCTGGTTAATAGCCTACAAATAAGTAACTTAACTCAGTTACAAAGCAATATAAAGATGATTTCTTGAGTTATGGTTTTGTTCATTGTGCCAATGCAAATAACGATGCAAAGTCCATGTGCGCTATATGCAGGGATGTACTAGCAAATGAGAGTAGTTTCAGATTTTGTAAGAGAAGTGGTGCATGAAAAATTCCTTTTGAGGTTGTGAGCCCAGAGTCAGTTATTAACTTACAGCTGATGAAAAATGCTGTAACTGACCTTTGATACATTAAAAATATGCCAAAAGCTGCCAGAATTCTGGAGTGGCATCTCCCAGGAGTATCCAGTGGTGAGTACAACAAGCATTTTGTTGCTATTGCCCTTCATGATGACCTACATGTGCGAGATTGGATTTTCCGCTTTCATAAATATGAAGACGGCACAAAGGAACTGGCTGGAGTCTGCACCTGATATGCACATTGCCCTCTCCTCCTTGAATCTCCTGATTCAAGTGAGACCATGCAAACCAAACAGGCTCCCCTTTCACATCAAAGATAAGCGAACACGGCATGTGTCGTGAAGGTCAGCCAGCGAGGGTCGCAAAGGTCAGCCAGTGTGGGTCCCGGAGGTTGTCTGGTTGACAAAAGTGGGTTCTGGGGCAAAAAGTTTGAAACACTGGGCAAGAGGAGTATTATCAGGAGTATTATCAGGAATATTGCCAAGGATGGCACCGTGGCACAGTGGTTAGCACTACTACCTCATAGCGCCATAGACTGGGTTCAATTTTGGCCGTGAGTGACTGTTTGCACTTTCTCCCCGTGTCTGCCTGCGTTTCTTCCGGGAGCTCTGATTTCCTCCCATAGTCCAAAAATGTGCAGATTAGGTGGATTGGCTGTGCTAAAATTGCCTCTTGGTGTCCAAAAATGGTTGGGTGGGGTTACGGGGATAGAGTGGGGGTGTGGGCCTAGGTAGGGTGCAGACCCGATGAGCCTTCTTCTGCACTGTAGGAAGTTATATCAGGGATAGAGGGTCATATTGACTCGAAACATTATCTCTGTTTTAATTTCAGGGATAAAGGAACTTCAGTTATGAGGAAAGATTAGAAAAGTTGGGATTATTCTCCTTCGAATTGAAAAAGCTATGCGATGACCATATAGAGATTTTCAATATAAGTTTTGATTGAGTAGGTCGATAAAATCTCTTCTCTTTGCAAGTAGGTCAATGACCAGAGGTTGTTGATTTTAAAATTGGCAAAAGGATTAGAAGGAAAATTAGGAAAAATGTATAATTCAGAAAGTTGTCAGGTTCTGGAATATTCTACCTGAAAAGGCTGTGTAAGATGATTCCATAAAACATTTTAAACAGGAGTTGGACAGCACTTGAGGATGAGAAACTTGCAGGTTACAGACAACAAGTGGGGATGTGGGACCAAGTATGACTGCTTTTATAGAATTTACAGAGCAGAAGGAGGACATTCAGCCCGTCGAATCTGCACCGGCCCTTGGAAAGAGCACTCCACACAAGCTCACGTCTCTACCCCATCCCCGTAACCGAGTAACCACACCCAATCTTTTTGGACACTAAGGCCAATTTATTATGCCCAATCCACCTAACCTGCACATCTTTGGCTGTGGGAGGAAACCGGAGCACCCGGAGGAAATCCATGCAGACACGGGGAGAACGTGCAGACTCCGCACAGACAGTGACCCAAGCCGGGAATCGAACCTGGGACCCTGGAGCTGTGAAGCAACTGTGCTAATCACTGTGCTACCATGCTGACCTTTTACAAAGAATCTGCACAGGCAGTGTAGGTCAAATAGCCTCTCGCACTGTTTTTCTGTTACATAAAATCAAAAAACTTTGGTTGGTAATAATAAATACTTCAAAAGCCAAGTGGTCATGAGTAGAATGAAAGTTGATAAGACGGCTTTTATGGACTTGGGAGGAAGGTTACCGCAGTGTGGTCTTCAGGAATCTATCCTGAATCCTTTGAATGATTTAAATTTTTTAAAAATCAGTGTCAGCCTGAGCTCAATAAATCACTTAACCTGACTTCCTGATTTATTTAATCTCCTCAACTCTCTTAATTCTGGTAGCAGCAATCTTTCACTTGTGTCAGAAAGTTGTACATTCAAGCCCCACTCCAGACACTTGAGCAGATAATAAGGATTTACACTGAATGAGTGCGTTAACATTGGAAGTGTCATCTTTCAGTTGAGGAATTAAACCATGGCCCTGTCAGCCTTATTAGCTCGGTGTCAAAGACCACATTCCACTCTTTGAAGAGGAACAGGGGGCGGGATTCTCTGACCCCAGGCTGAGTTGGAGAATCGCTGGGCCAGGAGCGATTCACACGACGCCGGTCCACTGATTCTCCGGTGACCGGTCGGTGGCCGCTCTACGCGGCCTCCCCGGCGATTCTCCGCGCGGGATGGGCCGAGTGGCCGCCGAGATAGGCCGAGTCCCGCCGGCACTGTACACATGTGGTCTTACCCGGCAGGACCTAGCTGACAATCCTGCGGGGGGGGGGGGGGGGGGGGGGGGCGGCCTGCTGGAGGAGAGGGGGGATCCAACCCCGGGGGGGGGGGGCCTCCACCGTGGCCTGGACCGCGATCGGGGTCTACCAATCGGTGGGCCAGCTTCTCCTGTGGGGGCCTCTTTTACTCTGTGCCGGGCCCCTGTACCTCTATGCCATGTTGCGTCGGGGCCGGCGCGGAGAAGGAAGCTAGCGCGCATGCTCGAGTTTCTACCAGTCATAGCGGGCATGCGTGAATTCACGCCAGCCGCAGCGCGCATGTGCAAACCCCCGCTGCCCGTTTGACGCCGGTATCGGCAGCTGGAGCTGTGTGAGTCGCTCCAGTGCCGTGCTGGCCCCCTGTAGGGCTCAGGATCGCTGCTCATGGGGACCTGTTGACGCCGTCGTAAAACGCGATGGCGTTTACGGCGGCGTCGACACTTAGCCTCAAGATCAGAGAGTCTCACCCATGGAATTCTCATGATGTTCTGGTCAATACTTAAACTTCGGCCAAGAACATTAAACGAACATTCTAATAATTTATCTCATTGCTGCTTGTAAGCCAAATGGACATTTTACTCTGTGCAATGTATGATATCAATACAAGTACTTTCTTGCTGCTTGCTTTCTTTAAAGTTTATCTATTTACCACATAATATTCTGTAAATTAATCTGATGAATGCTATTAAGGGCATTTGTGCTTTTGTACAAACATCAGACATGTGATATAATGACACATTTGCTGTGATTGTGTTAAATATCGAAGTCTATACCATAAGAGTAGAGTTGTGGACTACCAGTGTTACATTCCTGTTGTTTGTCCAATGAACCAACAACCATTTGCAAAATTTTCAGGAAGTATGTGGAATGAATTTTCTTGCTGAACTGAAAAAGGCCAAATATTACTGCTGGTTAGCTATTTTAAATATCACGTCGAACTGGTAAATATTGTTCACTCAACAAATAATTATTTGCTGGTGTAGTAGCATGACCTCTTTATGAGGCGATCGCTCAGGGGCCATGTGACCCACCTGAAGCCTATGGGGGCAGAGTGTGCGAGCTTTAGCCTATCGGTTGCCTGGGCGCGGACCTGTTTGTCAAGATGTCATCAGAGTCAGCTTGGGAGTCGAGGGAGCTAGACCTCTGTTGGAGTTGTACTGCTTTGTGTATAAAGTTTTTCTTTTGTTAAATTAATCACCGTTGTGATTGAACACTGTCTCGTCGCTTTGCCTCGCACTACAACATTGGCGATAAGAATAAATTAATCCAGTCGAAGGAAAGTCATCGAAATTTGAAATGGGTAAGAGTGGCCTCTCAGAGTCCTGAAAAGGATAAATTATTATCAGCAGTCAAATAGCAATGCCACTGTTTGGGAAAATTGATCCATTTGATCTGGAGATTGATCCATATTGAAAATTGGGGTCAATGTGTCAAAAGGCTCCGGTACTTTTTCGTTGCCAATGAAATCACAGCAGAAGACAAATAAAACGTTATATTACTTACAGCTTGCAGCCACAAACATACAACCTCATTCAAAGCCTTACACTTCCGGAGATTCTGGACTCCAATCCCTTTGATCAATTGGCGCAACTAGTGAGGGACTATTACAATCCTTACCCTCCATTATTATGCAGCACTATAAATTCCACATAACCATGGAGAAACGGCGTCTGCTTTTGTAGCTAGACTTCGTCAGATGTCGGAACATTGTGAATTTTTACACATCTCTTAGCGACATGTTAGCTGACTGGTTGGTCTGCGGGATCAAAAAATGTTGTTTTTCAAAATAAGGGGCAATTTAGTGTGGCCAATCCACCTACCCTGCACATCTTTGGGTTGGGGTGGTGAGGCCCATGCAGACACGAGGAGAATGTGAACATCTCACACGGGTAGTGACCCGAGGCCAGGATCGAACCCAGGTCCTCGGCACCGCGAGGCAGCAGTGCTAATCACTTCCTCACTGTGCCACCCTGGGGGGATCAACAATTAAAATATTCAGAAGAGGTTTATGGCAGAAACAACATATCCTTGAACAAAATGGTTGAGTTGGGTCAAGCAACTTTTGAACTTCTGAAGCGAGATGAGTCAATTGTGTCAGGAATCAGAGACTGATCAAAGTTCCCAGAGTGGGGGGAACAGCGGGGCCAGAGAAAAAGAAATGCCTCACAAGGTTTAGCAACTTGTTATCATAGTAGGAGTTATCATTCTCAAGACGGATGCAAGAGTAAGGAATTCATCTGTTTCAGATGGAATAAAAAAAGGCCATGTACAAGCCAGATGCAGAGTCAGACAGAATACTCCAAGCTCCCCCCAAAAATGTTGGTGACTCTAGTGAACAAACTTGAGGAAGACACTGAAGAGAAGCTCAAAATATATAAGCTCAACATGGTAAGATTAAACAAAACACTCCACATTATGATTGTCCTTGTCGTCAACAACCGTCTGCTAAAGATAGAGGTCGATACAGCTGCCACAGTAGTGGGTGAGCAAACATTTAGGTATCTTCAGAGAAGGCTACAGCCTCTGAATCTCAACAGTACATCAGCTACTTTAACCAGTTATACTGGGGAGGCACTGAAGATATTGGGAAAGGCATTAATACCAGTATTGTCCCAACACTACCAATCAGGTTAGCTGCATTTATTGTAGTGAAAGGACAAGAGCCAAGCCTCATGGGGTGGGATTGACTGAAGAAAATCAAGCTAAATTGGCTAGAAATATTCAGCATAAATGATGGAGTTTTCCAGGAACTTCTACGTAAATACCACAAGGTTTTCCAGAGAGTTGGGGTGCATAAAAGGAGTTTAAAAAAAGATCTACGTAAAACCAGAAGCACCGCCAGAATGTTTCCGTGCCAGACTGGTGCCATCTGCTCTACACCAAAAGACTTAAGTGAAGT
Source organism: Scyliorhinus torazame (assembly GCF_047496885.1). Taxonomy (NCBI): domain Eukaryota; kingdom Metazoa; phylum Chordata; class Chondrichthyes; order Carcharhiniformes; family Scyliorhinidae; genus Scyliorhinus; species Scyliorhinus torazame. Next base: position 29,020,879 of record NC_092723.1, read on the forward strand.
TGAAGCGTCTGGAAGACAGTTAAAGACAGTTTTCAGAATGAACAGCACTGATCGCCCCATTGTTGAAGCCGGATCATACAGTCCGAATTTACTGTGATTTCAAAATGACTGTGAACAGGGCTGCTCAAGTAGATAAATATCCGGGGCGAATTTCTCCGTTATCGGCGGAAAGTCCGCCGATCGGCGCAAAAAACGGCGCAAATCCGACTTGCGTCACGTCGGAAAAATGGGTCGATAGTCTCCGGCCCGAAATGGGCTAGCAGCGACGTAACGGGATCCGCGCTTGCGCAGTGGTTCACGCCGTGCAGCGTCATACGACGACGACATGTCATCATTGCCCATATCCCCTCCTCCCCCCAGCCAGGTGGCATGGACCTCATGGGTCCAACTGTTGGAGGCTGGCACCTGGCCAGGTGGACCAACTCACTTGCCCTCCCATCCCCCTCCTCGGCACGGACCCCCCCCCAACCTCCACCCCAGCACGGACCCCCCCCAACCTCCACCCCGGCACGGCACGGACACCCCCCAACCTCCACCCCAGCACGGACCACCCCCAACCTCCACCCCGGCACGGCACGGACCCCCCCCCCCCCCAACCTCCAGCCCAGCACGGACCCCCCCCCCCAACCTCCACCCCAGCACGGACCCCCCCCAACCTCCACTCCGGCACGGCACGGACCCCCCCCCAACCTCCACCCCAGCACGGACCCCCCCCAACCTCCACCCCGGCACGGCACGGACCCCCCCCAATCTCCACCCCAGCACGGACCCCCCCCCAACCTCCACCCCGGCACGGCACGGACCCCCCCCAACCTCCACCCCAGCACGGAACCCCCCAACCTCCACCCCGGCACGGCACGGACCCCCCCCCCAACCTCCACCCCAGCACGGACCCCCCCCCAACCTCCACCCCAGCACGGACCCCCCCCCAACCTCCACCCCGGCAAGGCACAGACCCCCCCCCCCAACCTCCTCCCCAGCACGGACCCCCCCAACCTTCACCCCGGCACGGACCCCCCCCCCAACCTCCACCCCAGCACGGACCCCCCCCAACCTCCACCCCGGCACGGCACGGACCCCCCCCCCCCAACCTCCACCCCAGCACGGACCCCCCCCAACCTCCACCCCAGCACGGACCCCCAACCCCCAACCTCCACCCCGGCACGGACCCCCCCCCCAACCTCCACCCCGGCACGGACCCCCTCCCGGCACTCCCCCGGAGCCCAGCCTACTCTAACCACCCCCCCCCCGCCGCACACACACACACACAACCCGAGACACACCTCTCCTCACGCAATCAGACTGCGGCCACGCCATTGCCTGCCCAGAGCCAACCCCCCAGGCCGTCACTCACCTCCACGCTGGTCAGCGTGAGCCTGGAGCACCGGGTCACGCCGATGAAAAGGAGGTTTGATTCCATCCGGAAGGGAGAATATCGGCAGGCCGAAAATCGGCTGCCTTGCGCAGACCCGTGACATTCTCCGCGGCAGCGGCGCCATTAACGCCCCGCCGGCTTTTCTCCCTTCGGAGACTTCGGCAACCGGTGGGGGCGGGATTCACGGCGGCCAACGGCCATTCTCCGACCCTATTGGGGGTCGGAGAATGACGCCCCAGATCCCAGTGGAGGGCTATGCACCAAATTGGCAGAAGGCATTGTGGTAAATACCACTAGTAACACATTGCATGTATTATGGTACTGCCCACATATAACAGGTACCACGGTAAATCCCTGCCTGCTGGCTCCTCTGAGCAGGCGGCGTATAAAAGTGTATGCTCTCCTGCGCTGCTCCCATTCTGGTTCCAGCTGCAGGAGGCACAACATCTTGTGCAATAAAGCCTCGAGTGTTTCACCATTCTCGTCTCGTGGTAATTGATGGTACATCAATTTATTGCACAAGATTTTAAAAGATGAACATCGTAATCAAGCTTGATCGCCTGGAGCTGAGCCCTCACGCAGCAAACGCCTCGCCCACCTTCGACCACTGGCTAGACTGCTTCGAAGGCTACCTCAGAGCAGTCACTGAAGAACTCGCTGATCCACAGAAGCTCCAAGTCCTCTACTCACGGGTAAGCCCTGAAATTTTTCCCCTCATCCGGGATGCCCCCACCTACACAGAAGCGATGACGCTACTAAAGGGACATTACATTAAGTCGGTGTATCAAGTGTACGCCAGGCACCTCCTGGCACGAGACGGCAACTCCCAGGGGAGACTCTGGACGATTTATTGCGGGCCCTAAAGATTCTCGGTAGGAACTGTGACTGCCAGGCAGTTTCGGCAGTCCAACACACCGAACTATTAATCAGAGACGCGTACATCACGGGCATGAAGTCTACGTACGTTCGCCAGCGACTATTGGAAGGGGATACGCTCGATCTTGCAGAGACTAGGTAGCTTGCTAATTCACTAGAAGTGGCCTCACGTAATCTGGAGGCCTACACCCCCGACCGCACGGCACCCTCGTGGGCATCGTGGGCCCCACCAGCTGCCGACTCGAGCTCACCACAAACCCGCGCCGCGCGGCAGCCAGCCAACTCCGGGGGGCCCCAAGTGTTATTTTTCTGGCCAGAGCAAACATCCCAGGCAGTGCTGCCCGGCGCGGAGCGCGACCTGCAACGGGTGCGGGAAGAAGGGCCACTTCGTTTCCGTTGGCCAGGCCAGGTTGGTCGCCGCTGTTTCCAGGCCCGGCATTGCTACACCCCCCACGTGTGATCCAGGGACGCCGCCATCTTCTCCACCACAATCCACATGCAGCCCGTGGGCGCCGCTATCTTTGATGCCGCCCGCCATGGGCGCCGCTATCTTCAGCGCCATTTTGGACCGCGCCTCAGGACCCCTGCTCATCGGGCCGTTCGCTGCCCGCTGATACCTCCGCCACCGCTGATCAGCCCGGGTCCTCCCAACATCTTCCGCAGCTCGCATCCATCACCCGATCAGCCTCGGTCCCGCAACCTCGTGACTGCTGCGACAACGGTAAAGATCAACGGGCACGAGATGACCTGCCTCTTTGATTCCAAGAGCACAGAGACCTTCATCCACCCTGCTATGGTAAGGCGCGGCTCCCTCCCGGTACACCCTGTCACCCAGAAAATCTCCCTGGTCTCCGGATCCCATTCCGTGGAAATCCGGGGGTACTGTGACACGACCCTCACCGTTCAGGATGTAGAGTTCAGCAACTTCAGGCTCCACATTCTCCCCCATCTCTGTGCTGCCCTGTTACTAGGTCTTGATTTTCAATGATGTGGAGAAGCCGGCGTTGGACTGGGGTGGGCACAGTAAGAAGTTTTACAACACCAGGTTAAAGTCCAACAGGTTTGTTTCAATGTCACTAGCTTTCGGAGCGCTGCTTCTTCCTCAGCTGAATTCACCTGAGGAAGGAGCAGCGCTCCGAAAGCTAGTGACATCGAAACAAACCTGTTGATTTTCAATGCCACCTCCAAAGCCTTACTTTGAAATTTGGCAGACACCTGCCCCCCCTCACCGTCTGCGGCCTCACGACCCTTAAGGTCGATCCACCTTCACTGTTTGCAAACCTCACCCCGGACTGCAAGCCCGTCGCCACTTGGAGCAGACGGTACAGTGCGCAGGACAGGGTCTTTATCAAATCGGAGGTCCAACGGTTTCTGCGGGAGGGGATCATTGAGGCCAGCAACAGCCCCTGGAGAGCTCAAGTGGTGGTAGTGAAGACTGGGGAGAAGCACAGGATGGTCATTGACTACAGCCAGACCATCAACCGGTACACGCAGCTCGACGCGTACCCCCTCTCACGCATATCTGACATGGTCAATCAGATTGCGCAGTATCGAGTCTTCTCCACAGTTGACTTGAAGTCCGCCGACCACCAGCTCCCCATCCGCCCGGAGGACCGCCAATACACTGCGTTCGAAGCAGATGGCCGCCTCTATCACTTCCTCAGAGTTCCCTTCGGCATCACCAATGGGGTCTCGGTCTTCCAGCGAGAGATGGACCGAATGGTTGACCAGTACGGGCTGCGGGCCACCTTCCCATACCTACATAACGTCACCATCTGCGGCCACGATCAGCAGGACCACACCGCAAACCTCCAAAAATTCCTCCATACCGCCAAACCGTATAACCTCACCTACAATAAGGAGAAATGCGTGTTCCGCACCAACCGCTTAGACATCCTTGGCTACGTAGTGGAACATGGAGTCCTAGGGCCCGACCCCGACCGCATGCGCCCCCTCCTGGAACTCCCTCTCCCACACTGCCCCAAGGCCCTGAAACGATGCCTGGGGTTTTTCTCGTATTACGCCCAGTGGGTCCCGAATTATGCGGACAAGGCCCGCCCACTCATCAAGTCCACAGTTTTTCCCCTGACAGCTGAGGCGCGCCAGGTCTTCAACCACATCAAGGCGGACATCGCCAAGGCCACGATGCACGCAATCGACGAGACCCTCCCCTTTCAGGTGGAGAGCGATGCATCAGACATAGCTCTGGCTATGACCCTCAACCAGACGGGCAGACCCGTGACTTTCTTTTCTCGTACCCTCCATGCCTCCGAAATTCGGCACTCCTCTGTCGAAAAGGAGGCTCAAGCCATTGTGGAAGCTGTGTGACATTGGAGGCATTACCTGATCGGCAGGAGATTCACTCTCCTCATTGACCAACGGTCGGTTGCCTTCATGTTTGATAATGCGCAGCAGGCAAGATCAAAAATGACAAGATCTTGAGGTGGAGGATCGAGCTCTCCACCTATAACTATGAGATCTTGTATGGCCCGGGGAAGCTCAATGAGCCTCCTGATACCCTATCCCGCGGTACATGTGACAGCGCACAAATGGACCGACTCCGGGCTCTCCACTATGACCTCTGCCACCCGGGGTCACCCGGTTCTTCCATTTTGTCAAGGCCCGCAACCTGCCCTACTCCATTGAGGAGGTCAGGACCGTAACCAGAGACTGCCAAGTCTGCGTAGAGTGCAAGCCGCACTTCTACCGGCCAGATAGAGCGCACCTGGTGAAGGCGTCTCGCCCCTTTGAGCGCCTCAGCATGGACTTCAAGGGGCCCCTCTCCTCCACCGACCGCAACGTGTACTTCCTCAACGTAATTGACGAGTACTCCTGGTTCCCTTTCGCCATCCCATGCCCCGACATGACTACTGCCACGGTCATCAAAGCCCTGCACAGCATCTTCACTCTGTTCGGTTTCCCCACCGACATCCACAGCGATCGGGGATCCTCTTTCATGAGTAATGAGCTGCGTCAGTTCCTGCTCAGCAAGGGCATCGCCTCAAGCAGGACGACCAGCTACAACCCCCAAGGAAACGGGCAGGCAGAGAGGGAGAACGGGATGATCTGGAAGGTCGTCCTGCTGGCCCTTCGGTCCAGACATCTCCCGGTCTCCCGCTGAAAGGAGGTCCTCCCTGACGCGCTCCACTCCATCCGGTCGCTCCTGTGCACCGCCACTAATGAGACCCCTCACGAACGTGTGTTTGCCTTCCCCAGGAAGTCCGCCTCTGGGGTCACGCTCCCAACATGGCTGACAGTTCCTGGACCCGTCCTCCTCCGGAAGCATGTGCGGAGCCATTAATCGGATCCCTTGGTTGAGAAAGTCCACTTCCTCCATGCAAACCCGCAGTACGCCTACGTGGCACACCCCGACGGGCGACAGGACACAGTCTCCCTCCCGACCTGGCACCCACTGGGTCCCCGCCAACAACCTCCGACCTGACACCGCACCCCTCCCCCCCCCGGTTGCCTCATTCACCCCTGTGCCACCCACCCTCCCACCAGCGAACCTCACCGCAGCCCCCACCACAGCAGGATCCGTCCCCTCACTGGATCCACTAAGGGGTGACGAAGACGCGGGCAACACGCTCCCGGAATCGTAGGTGACCATGTCGGCGGCCACATCACCACCGGGACTGAGGCGATCGTAGCGGAGGGTCAAAGCCCCCGACAGATTAAATCTGTAATGTTTTCCGTCACCCCCGCCGGACTCTTTTTTAAACAGGGGGTGAATGTGGTAAACACCAATAGTGACACATTGCATGTATTATGGTATTGAAATGAAAATGAAATGAAAATCGCTTATTGTCACAAGTAGGCTTCAAATAAAGTTACTGTGAAAAGCCCCCAGTCGCCACATCCCGGCGCCTGTTCGGGGAGGCTGGTACGGGAATTGAACCGTGCTGCTAGCCTGCCTTGATCTGCTTTAAAAGCCAGCTAAACATGGGCTAAAATGCCCATGTATTACAGGTGCCATGATAAATCCCTGCCTACTGGCTCCTCCAAGCAGCCGGCGTATAAAAGTGTATGCTCTCCTGCGCTGCTTCCATTCTGGTTCCAGCTGCAGGAGGAACAACATCTTGTGCAATAAAGCCTCGATTGTTTCACCATTCTCATCTCGTGGTAATTGACGGTACAGCAGGCATCGAGTTGGATTTGAGAAATGTTTACCAGCAGCTTGAGCTAGAGGATGAGTCAAGAAAGTTTGTCACCATAAATGCCCACAAAAGCTTATTCCAATATACAAAGCTGCCCTTCGGTATTTAATTTGCCCCCGCTATATTTTCAGAGCACCATACCGCCCAGCGTCGATAGTGTTGGAACTGAGTTATTTTCAAAGGGGAATCACGGGCTAGATTCTCCTGCCAGAACTGAATCGCTTTTGGTTTGCACTAGTGCTAGGAGCACCACCCAGTTGCCATTCACTCTCTCCAGCCATGTCAATTTATATATGACGGGTATCACAAAGGTTTCTTTCACAAAACCTGCTATTGGGCCGCCATTTTAAGCAGGTGGTCTGATAGCGAGGTCACCTGAGATAGATAGGTTCTTGATTAATAAGGGGATCAGACGTTATGGAAGAAGGCAGGAGAATGGGGATGAGAAACATATCAGCCATGATTGAATGGCAGAGCAGACTCGATGGGCCGAATGGCCTAATTCTGCTCCTATGTCTTATGGTCTCTTGAATGCTTGTCGCAGACCTGGATGTCAGGGTATCATCAGAGTAATCTTAGGAGTTGAGGAAGCTAGGCCTGTGTTGGAGCTGTACTGTTCTGCATATAAAGTTCTTTTGTGAATTTAGTATGCAAGGAGGAGTCCGGAAAGGAGAGTAACAGTCCAAGTCGGGACTACTTTGCAGCTCGGTTCCACCCAGGCTGGTTTTCAGTTAACTGAGTTAACTAGCCCGCTGATGGGCCTCCGCCCCTCATTGGGGGAGCTCGTACTCCACGGGTAGATTAATTGGGTTGTCGCCATAGATCTTCTTGGGGTTATAACAGTTAAATAAATCACTGTTGTGACTTAACACAGCCTCTTCGCCTCGCAATACAACAGCTAGCCACTTCGAAGAACAACCTCAGGGCATTCCAAACTATTTTACAGTCAATTAAGTACTTTTGAAGTATAGTCACTGTTGTATTGTAATGTCAGAAACAAGATTCAAAATTTAAGGCATGTCTAGCTCCCACAAACATCAGCACGATAATAACCAAAATAATCTTTTTTTGTGATGTTCATTGAGGAATGAGGACCCCAGGAATAATAATCCTGTTCTTAAACAAAATAGGACCATGGAAACTTTTATCTTCACCTAATGCAGACAGAGTGTTGGTTTGACTTCTCATGCAAAGGTAGCTTCTCTGACAGTACAGCACTCCTTCAGTATTACCATATGTCAGCTTAGATTTTTTGCACTTAAGTTCATGAAGCAGGAATTGAACCCGCAATCTTGAAAATCAGAAGCAATGGTGGTATCAAAGCCACAGCTGACAACAATACTAGTGCATCTGCCAATGTTTTATTATTTTCCATGTGTGTTAATTTTCCTTTTTCCCCCTACAGAAAACACATACGGATTGCTCATCACGCTACTTGTAATAGTATTACTGGCCGAGTGCGATTCAGACTAATGGAGTGCAGCTGAACTGAGAAAATTGCTTTCTCTGATGATTGGCGCATAATTTACCACCATACGACATGCTCTCATACAAACACAATTTGATGATACTGAATTTCCCGTCTCCACTTTTTAAAATGTAAGGAGGAATCAATATAAATCAGATAAATGTTGGCATTAAAAACTGCACATAGGAATTTAGCATTATATGTTAACACAGGAACAGCACAAATGGAAATATACACCATGGTTACTACAAAATAGTTTTTGTCCCAAGTTAATAGTTATTTTCTATCCTTGTATTTCTCTTAATTGCATTTCACTGAAAAGTTCTAAAGTTGATCAAATATTCTCTCCCAGAAATTCACAATTTGTGCAATATAGCAAAACATAATTTAGCCTCTCGTGTCTTTTCCACTCATCAGTTTAACCATGGGTGATCTGTATCTTAATTTCCAGTCTAATGGCTAGAGAACTGGTGGAAGCCCTGCATTGTGTAATTGGGGAAGCCGTTATATTAAATGCCCATAAGGCAGTTAGCTGACAAGCATTAAGCCTTCTTGTGATTTAGGACTCCAGGGGTAGAAATACCTCTTCCCGAGAGCGGTTTGTCAATCAAAAGTTGACAGCTTTCACTCACCAGACAGCCAGGATGTACGAGGGACATGAGGCCTCATTCCACCACGGCTGGTATTCAACTAGCGGTGGGCAGGGGAGCCACCACACTGTAAGCCTGAAAAGCATAGCCTATTGGGAGCCCAGGTCAAAGGTGGATGAAGACAGGATAGGGTTAGCGGTTAGGAGTCATGGGTCAGGGGTGTCAGAAACAGACAGGGGGAAGGGGGGGCACACCTTTCTGTGGCACCACTCCATTCAAACAGGCACTGATTACCTTTGAATGAGGAACCCACTTCCAGGAGTGTCAGGTTTGCCTTTTAGGCTTTCTGCGTGATGACGCCCCGCCTGCCACGTGTTGAATACCACTTAAGGATTTTAATTTGCATCCAGGTAGAAAGGCCATCCATGACAGTTGGTGGTTTGTGTTAGAAAAGACTGATGAAAGCCTGTTTTTCATTGACATCACAGATGAAATGCAAGATCTGTTCCATAATAAAGGAAAATTGAAGCAATTGCACGTGGCTCAGTGGTTAGCACTGCCGCCCCAGAGCACCCGGGACCTGAGTTTGATTCAAGCCTTGGATGACTGTGTGGAGTTTGCACATTCTCCCCATGTCTGTGAATGTTTCTTGCGGGATGCTCCGGTTTCCTCCCACAGTCCAAAGATGTGCAGGTTAGGTAGATTGGCCTTGCTAAATTGCCCCTTAGTGTCCAAAGGTCTGCAGGTTAGTTGGTGTTAAGGGGTAGGGCAGGTGAGTGGACCTAGGTAGGGTGCTCTTTCAGAGGGTTGTGCAGCCTCGATGGGCTGAATAGCCTTCTTCTGCACTGTAAGGATTCTATGAAGGGATTCAGGTAAACGGCGGGGCAGGAAGGCAGCAGGGTCCCCACCACTCACTTGATTAAATGCCCACTCTGCCTTCAAACTCACCACCTGGGGCCATTAAATAAATGTGTTTTATATTAAGTATTCAGTAAGTTTTGTTGTTGAATTTACATTAATTTTTAAATTAAGTTTTGTTTCCCGGGGCAAGTGTGAATCAGCAGAAACTGAAGAGTGCCAATAATTTTCTATTCAGAATTTAAGTATCAGTTTGATCTGATGTATGTTTGTATGGTATCCTACCTTGTTAAAAATCTGAAGGTCTGTTTTTTTGTATGACTTATCAAGAAGATGAAAGTATTTATATATCCTGCATCTTGGGCCAGTTACACCTCAAAAATGTTGGGCCCATTTCCCATTCCTACCATGAAAGGTATATTATAAAATGCAGAAGTCCTAAAACTACTATAATGTGGATGTACTGGTATTTTTAAATTGCACTGTTATGCTCTTTTTTAGATTTAAAGTTATTCAAAACAACAGAAACTTGCATTTATATAGCATATCTAATTGAGTAAACTGACCCAAGGGACTTCACATGAATGTCAAAAAGCACAATTTGATACCAAGCCACCTGGGGACTTATTAGGACAGTTTGGTCAAAGAGTAGGTCTTAAGGAGTGCCTTAAAGAAGAAAAAAGAGATGGACAGGTTTAGAAAGCTTATTTCCAACTTCGGGCCTCAGCAGTTGAAGGCACAGGCCAGTAGTGTAGCAATTAAAATTGGGAATACACAAGAATTTTGAATTGGAGGGTTGGAGGAGGTTAGAGATTGGGAAAGGGAGGCTGTAGAAGGAGTTTCATAGATTATCATAGAATTTACAGTGCAGATGGAGGCCATTCGGCCCATCGAGTCTGCACCGGCCCTTGGAAAGAGCACCCTACCCAAGGACAACACCTCCACCCTATCCCCATAACCCAGTAACCCCACCCAACACTAAGGGCAATTTTGGACACTAAGGGGAAATTTATCATGGCCAATCCACCTAACCTGCACATCTTTGGACTGTGGGAGTTGAAAACAAAGAAGTGAAATTTAAAATTACAGCATTGCCAGACTGCTGACAATGCAGGTCAATGAATAACACATCATCTAAAGTAAAAGACAATATAAAAACCGAGAACTGAATTAACGGTATTGAAGATGAAACTTTGAGATTCACAGTTGTGGTTGATTAGTGTGGCTGGTCTTATTCAACTATTAATACCCAGTATTGCTGATTTCAAGCAGTTTGAGATGACACTGAAGGAATGGGAATATTCATTTTTATCAATCAAATTTAATTTGATGTTCCAATTGTTTCTGAATAAATAATTCAAATGGACCAACAATGTTTTTCTTTCTCCAATATGTTGAAAATTTGAATATATTTGACAGATACAGAGGTCAAATCGACAGGTGTAAAATTCCATTGTGACTTTTAATCTGTCTTATTATTCGTAAATGTGTTTGTTGATTTGGATCTAATTAACTTTTTGGACCATTTGGGCTGTGTAATATATTTTTTGTGCAAAAAAAAATTGACATTAAGAACATTCATGCTGCATCCAGTTTTGTACTTTTATTCAGCATGTCAGTCTTTCAGTCCACAGTCCTACAACACAGGTTGAATATGACTGCTGCCTTCCATACAAATGGTGATGTGACATCTTCTAATATTACAGTTTGGAGACTCTAATGCTGGATATATTGAACAGTGACAAAAATCTACTTGGGTATTTGTGAAAACATCAAATGTTTTTCAAATGTGCCCACAGAACAAGGTTACCTCATTTAACCAGGTCCAGTACTCTGGAGTAGCTGCAAACACAGCAGTCATTTCAGTATTTGCAGTGTGATCCATTTAACATTTGAATCGAGACAAACCCCAGGGCTCATTATTATGTCTGTTGCTGAAGAAAGCAGACTGCAATAGGATCAACAATTTCACTTATACTAAAAAAAAAACTAGATAAATGCCACAAAAGTCTGAATTGCTTTAAAAATTTACCACATAAATATATGGATCCAATTTCAAATTTATGTTTAATGTTCTGATTTTATATAAATGCTTCCAAAAACTAGGTGGTAGAACACTCAAAAACATGCCTAAAATATTCTCTGTATGTTTTAAGTATAACTTTGTTTTGTATTAAATATTAACTAACAATGTTGTGAATATCTTTGTTAGCCCTTGTTAAAATGATGCTTCATTACCTGTTTCAGTATGTAAGTAATAAAAATAATTAATCAAATTGGGAAATTATGATTTAATTCTTAATTGGTATTCTCTTTATACAATAAACCTTTGCAATCAGTGCCATTGTTACCTTCACCATTCCCTGAAGTTTTAGTAATCTAATTTCCAGCAACACGCACATTTTTGTAATTATTGCATTGGAAACATCTCCAATTGAAATTTGATCATTTTGGTGTGGGAATAGCATTGCTGCAGGATTTAAAGAGCAAGTCATTATTATCCTAGTTTTCGCTGAAGAAATCAATTGAATATTATTGGATATCAGTGAAGGCAACCACAGAATTCTGCCTCACTTTGCAGATCTTGATGTTGAAATACTGCTACAGGAAGCTAATCTGATGAGGGAGAGACACTTTGGAAAACATAGGTTCCCAAGAGTGCTGCTCAATGTGTTCCCTCAGTAGAATGAAGTAGGGCAGTGAGTTTTTTTTATTCGTTCACGGGATTTGGGCGTCACAGGCTGTGCCAGCATTTATTGTCCATCCATATTTGCCCTTGAGGGGGCAGTTAAGAGTCAACCTGTGGATCAATTTCTGTGGATCTGGAGTCACATATCGGCCAGACCAGGAAAGGATGGCAGATTTCCTTCCCTCAAGGACATTAGTGAACCAGATGGGTTTTTACGACAATCGACAATGGTTTCATGGTCATCAAAAGATTTTTAATTCCATTGGGCAGCACGGTAACACAGTGGGGGCAGCATAGTAAGCACAGTTGCTTCACAGTTCCAGGGTCCTATGTTCGATTCCAGGTTTAGGTCACTGTGCGGAGTCTCCCTGTGTGTGCGTGGGTTTCCTCCAGGTGCTCCGGTTTCCTCCCACAGTCCAAAGATGTGCGGGTTAGGTGAAATGGTCATGCTAAATTGCCCTTAGTGACCAAAAAGGTGAAGTGGGGTGGCTGGGATAGGGTGTGGGCTTGGATGGAGTGCTCTTTCCAAGGGCGGGTGCAGACTCGATGGGCCGATTGGACTCCTTCTGTACTGTAAATTCTATGATTCATGTTTTTATTGAATTCCAAGTTTCACCATCAGCAGTGGAAGGTTTTGAACCTGGGGCCCCAGAGTACTCTGGATCTCTGGATTACAATCCAATGACAATACCACTACGCCATCGCCTCCCCTGATAGTACACAGTAACTTCATTTGAAGCCTACTTGTGACAATAAGCAAGTTTCAATAAGCACAATTCGGCAGAAAAAAATCTTTGTCCAGTTTTGGGCACCACTACTGGGGTGTTACTTGATGGCTGTAGCGCTGAGAAAGACTGCGCTATTCAATGGCACTTGGCCATTTTATTTTGTCCTCAGGGAGTTTTTCTAAGCCGAAGCCATATATGAGTCATTCCCTGCTGGTGAGGCACCATTTTGGAAGGCCTTCCTGATCTTTCCCCCCAACCACCCACCACTTACAGTTCCCTCACCCCCGATTTTCGACCGCCCCCTCATCTCCACCTTGGGGAAACCCCGGGGGCACCACCTCACCCACCCGCCACCTAGTAAGGCTCCCCCAGGGCCAATCCCTGGCACTGCCAAGGTGCCTGGGTGCCACTCTGCCCTGTCACCAATCACTCGGTGGTCTCGAATGGCCTGGGATATCCCCACGCTCCCCCTCCCCCCGGTGCATTACGACTGACCCATGTTTGTGGAATACAGCACCAAAGCACTAAACAGTGCCCTGGCAAGGTCTCCCAGGTGCAGCTGTTAGTTCGTGGGAACCAGTAAAGTCTCGCAAACGCATATTTAAATGATCCGAATGGCTCATTTAAGTATGTGGATCTGGATCATGTCCAATGAGGGCCACATATTCCTAGTCCTGCAGGGGGCCAGGAGTGAACCAGCGTAAATCTAGTAACTTTTGCTGCAGATACGGGTCCCCGCACTTCCAGGTTGGAGGCCGTGCATGCGCATGGCAGTGGCCTCGCTGTGCTCCATGGCAGACTCAGACCGCGGAGCTGGAATCTGAACATAGTGCCCCCGATCGTCCACGCGCCCGACCCTGACACCCACCCAAACATTGCCCGGCCGCATATAAGGCCCCCCACCCCCCCGTGCCCTGCAATTGGCTCGCCCCCGACCAGGACTGAGTCCACAGCCACCACGCTAGTATCCCAACTGGCAGGACCATGTTACATCCTCACCGTCGGGACTTCGGCGGTCGGGGGTGGAGAATGGCTTTTAAAACTACATATTTGTGAAGCTGAGGGTGAAATAAAGGAGTATTGTATTATCAAACTTTTCATGTATAATAAATATTTTTTCTTTTTGTGAAAACCTAATTAGTGGTCCTGTGGCTCTGTTCTTCCATGTTTTCTAAAAAAATGTAAAAGTTATGCTCTTTTGAGCTAGGGTTCCATTCTGGAATCTTTTCTTCCAGTAGTAACACCAACTGGGATCAACCACAACAAAAAAAAAATCAAGGATTTAAAGGGAGCCTTTCAGCCATCAAAATTCATCCAGGCTTTATTGCTGCCTCTGATATCAGACCCCAAAATCTAGCACACGACCCCACTGGTGTCATGATTCACAGTTTGGGAATCCCTGGGTAACTGTTTTCAGACTCTGTTTCAGTGAAGACGGAGATGTACATGCGGCCACATGGTGTGATGGTGCAGCACCTGGGAGAGTTCCAGTGGATGGAATAATTGCACTGGAGATGGGTGAGAAGGGTACATGGGGCAAAGAGGTCAGCCTGATCATAGAATGCGCTACCCTCTCAATGGGTAGCAGAGTCTCAGCTTTATCTAGATGACCGCGCACTAATGCCTATGCTGATTCCCCCTTTCTGTGGATGTGGTTGTGGAATCATGTATAACATCAAACACGAATTGAGGCCACTGGGAAATGGTAACCACACAATGCATATCATCTGAAAGGTGGAGTTGGCACTCAATTTTTCACCAGTGGCTTACAATAGGGTTCATTGGAGATCTCAGTCAGCAAACCACCACTGCGTAACCTAAGTTATAGATACCACCATTAAACCAAGTGATAAGGCCAGTTAGGTATAGAGGGCAATCAGGTTCAGGGATATGGCTGAATGTTCCTCGTGCAGAGATTCCTTGGATCATTAATTCTCCATCAAAGCAGTTAGGTGTTTTGTGAGTGGAAAGGACTTGCACTTACTTAATGTTCAGCAGGTAGTGTGTGACCACTCGAAGCAGTTCATGGAGGTGAGTGTGAGGTTTCCAGGAAGCTGCCATGACTCTAACATTCGCAGACTCCAACACATAGACGGAGAACACATGGCGACAAGGGCCAAGCAGGTAAACCTGCTGAAGATGAAGTATGGTATTGATGCCTTGATAGATGTTGAGCCAGCAATACTCACCCTTGAGGTGTCACACATAATTATTGTCTGCTGCACATTGCACAACATGGCCCTCCAGAGGGAACTGGAGCATTGCCTCATCCGTGAGGTAAATGGAGCATGGGCAAAATGGCCCAACCTCACATTTCCATTTTGTTATGGCGAGATCTTAGACACTCCAAAGTATATTATGAAGTCCACCTGACCGATAACCTTTCTGTTGAATTTGGCTAAGATGAGCACAAGAACCTTCCCTTCAGATGTGATTCACCAGTCTTCCGAGACACTTTATTCAAAACAAGCTTTATTCGAAGAACTTAGTTAACATAGATATATAAACACACAGCAAGAAATTTTATCAATTACAAACATAAATACCCCACACAGCTATAGTAATCTATGTATAACACTTAATGAATTCCCCATTGACTGTTCCAATTCAATAACAAAATCCAAACCCCCTTTTCAAGGGCGTGGCCCAGCACTTGGCATTCTCACTTGAATAAGACTGACTTTCCCTGAGATTCTGACCCCGTCTCACCAGCAGGTTTAAACTCCTTCCAGAAAGCAAACTATATCAGGTAGCTATAATCAATGGGTTTTTACTGGAACAGATATTTAAACTGAAAATAGAGAGATACAGGCCAAAACGCTTCTTTCTCCTGTCTGTAGTCCACAGCAGACAAAACTGAAAGTGAAACTCAAAAAACCTCACAGCCACAGCTCAGCTCCACCCACAAAATGACATCACTGAAGCTATGTGATAAAACAAAACCTTTCTTAAAGGGACACTACCATGGCACTATTGCCAGGCGCTCAACCGCTCTAGTGGACCACAAGGGCGAAAGTGAAGGCTCAAAGGGGACTCCATCCAGAGGAAGATACTTAGAGGAGGAGGATGGTCATGAGGCACCTCAACTATTGCCAGTCGATGGAGGTGGCATCAGGGGACCCAGGCCACAGGATACTGATATACGTGGTGGGGAAATTTGTGGCTCTCTGATCAGCATATGTTTCATGTGAGGCCAAGTGGAGGGGAATGCTGAAGCAAGAATTTCTCTCCCAGTGGTGTGGTTCCTAACTTTTCATAGAGAGCCTCAGTACCACTGTGAACTCGTGTTCACTATGTATAAATGCTTTTCTCAAAACAGGCGATCATAAATCCTGCATATTCACAGAGTGTAAATAACTTCATCTGTCACTGCCTCCGCTACCTCCTCCTCCACTTGTGTGAAGTTTTCACCAGATTGTGCCACCAAGTCTGCACAAGCAACAGGGACCACCAACATGAGTGTTCCAGCATTGTTAGAAAGTGGACAGGACATAAGTGATGCAGTGGCTACAGATGGTTTTGAATTCTCTGAGCTTTCAAATGTGGTTATGTCCATGTCTGATCCTGATCTGCTACTGGATCTGGTGGAGATAAAATATTAAAGTGAAACATGTGGTCTTTCAACAAAGTTCTCTTGCCTTCGCTTAATAAGAAGTAGCAGGTAAGGCCCACACAGTTGCCTCAAGATAGGGAATGTTGGATGCAACTAAATCTTTACACACTCTCCATAACTCATCAACACACCACAGGAATTGCTGGGTTAGCACCCTCTTAACCTCTTCCACTGACGCTGTAAAGTTCCACATGCGCATCGTGGCCCACTCATGCATCACCTGGATCCCCAAAAACCTGAACTGCTCTCTTACCACTTTAAATGGTAGTGCCCAAATTGGTCGTCCACCCCGCCCGCATTCACCGGAAACACTGTGCTCTTCCCTACATTCAACCTACACTGGGAGAAGGCCCTAAATCTCTCCTACAGGCCCATAATTCTGTCCATACTCTCCAACGAGTTCGACATAAACAACAGGTCATCTGCATACAGCAACACCTGGTGCTTGCTGTCCCCTCACAATCCCTCGCCACTAGGCCGACTGCCAAAGGGCCATTGCCAGCCAAATCAGCAACACAAATAACAACGGTACCAGCGGACACCCCTTCCTACCCTGAATTCATCTCATTCGTACACACCCTAGCCACAGGAGACACATAAAAGACGTCACAAACTTTGGCCCAAACCTAAACTTACCCAGTATTTCAAATAGATACCTCCACTCTACCTGATCAAAGGTCTTCTCCGCATCCATGAATACAATAACCTCCAAGGCAATTATGTTCAGCAGCCTCTTAATGTAACTGGACAGCACGGTAGCATAGTGGTTAGCGCAATTGCTTCACAGCTCCAGGGTCCCAGGTTCGATTCCCGGCTGGGTCACTGTCTGTGTGGAGTCTGCACGTTCTCCCCGTGTGTGCGTGGGTTTCCGCTGGGTGCTCCGGTTTCCTCCCACAGTCCAAAGATGTGCGGGTTAGGTGGATTGGCCATGCTAAAGTGCCCTTAGTGTCCAAAATTGCCCTTAGTGTCCAAAAATTGCCCTTAGTGTTGGGTGGGGTTACTGGGTTATGGGGATAGGGTGGTGTGGGCTTGGGTAGGGTGCTCTTTCCAAGAGCCGGTGCAGACTCGATGGGCCGAATGGCCTCCTTCTGCACTGTAAATTCTATGAAAGGAATGGAGAGCTGCCTCCCCTTCACAAAACCCACGTGATCCTCAGAGACCACCTCTGGCACACACCCTTCCAACCTACACACCAACACCTTCGGCAATACTTTCACACCTACACTCCAGTGGGTCCTTCCCCTTTTTCAGGATCAAAGAGAATAACACCTCCGATAACGTTTCTGGCAACTCACTCCTCTCCATTGCTTCGCTGAACATCCCAAACAGGTGAGGGGCCAACTCTGTCACAAACTGCTTGTAAAACTCCGCTGGAATGCTTCCCGGCCCTCGGGTCTTCCCCTACTGCATTCCTTTGATACAATCCATCACCCCCCTCAGCCTCAGTGGCTCCTCCAATGCCGATTCTTATCCTCTTCCAGCTCTGGGAGCTCCAACCCATCCAGAAACTGCCCCACATCCCCCGCTTCTCCTACCGGCTCAGCCGAATACAACCTCTCGTACAATCCCCAGATACCTTGTTCATCTTTTCCGGCTCCGACATCAGCTCCCCCTTCTCCACCTAAGGCCCTCTTACACACTCCTCCACCCCTCCCCCTACCATTCCCACCTTAGCCTGCGCAACACGCCCCCAGCCTCCCTAAAAAACATCAAAACCATCAACACAGAGGATAACAGCAAATTACCGCGGATGCTGGAATCTGAAACCAAAGAGAAAATGCTGGAAAATTTCTGCAGGCCTGGCAGCATCTGTAGGGAGAGGAAAGAGCTAGCGTTTCGAATCCAGATGACCCTTTGTCAAAGCTGACAAAGAGGGCCCCATCGGACACACCCCTTAGTCAAACAAAACACCAAAATACAAGAAAAATCGTTCCAAAAAGCAAAGGTAGGGAGGGGGGGGGAACGATCACCCACTTCACAAACTTACAACTTCTAAAAATCACCACCACCCTTATTGGCAACCCAAAACAGCAGCAAATCCCAACTTTTGCAGACTTAACTCCTCCATTCCATACCTCCCCTCAGCTCTCGCCCAGTTTATGATCCCTGATCATTCGTCTCCTCAGGCTTCTCAAAGTAATATTCCCGACCGTCATGAATTACTTAGAGTCTGGCCAGGTACCACACCCCGAACGGGATCTGTCGTCTGTACAGCACCATTTTGGCCTTGTTGAAACCCACTCGCCTTTTTGCCAGCTTTGCTCCAATGTCCTGCTAGATCCAGATTTGATTGCCCTCCGATTCACAGACTCGCTTTGCCCTGGCCCACATCATGATCTTCTCCTTGTCCAAAAACTTGTGCAACCATACAATCACCGCCCAGGGCAGCCTCCTACACTCGGCTTCTGTCTCAAGGATCTATGGGTCCGGTACACCTCTGGGGCCTCGCCCAACACCAACCTGGCCAACATCCCGAAACATACTTTGTGGTGCTTGTTCACTCCCTCCGGCAAGCTCCGTAAGTTCTGTCATCTGGATCTGTTCTCCTGCTCCTCCACCTTCCACTGCAGCGACTTGCATGGATCCCGCAGGATCCCCACCTCTGCCTCCAAAGACACAACCCGCTCACTCTGGTCAGACACCACCTTTTTCACCTCCCAGATCGTCGCCCATTGCGATTGAGGCACTTTTCCACTCATCCAGAGACCCACAAAGAGGTGTCACTGCCTTCGACCAGTCACTATACATCGCCTTCCTCTGCTGCTGAAATTCCGCCTTGATCAAGCTCATAAATTGCTCCATCTGAGGCTTTCCCACCACTCCCAACCCTTCCTCCTCTACTGTGGTGGTATGTATTAGGGGTAATATGGTACCTGTGAAGCCGAGAGGCGATTGGCTGACAGGTCCCGGGTCCTGTTTGGATCTGCCGACTTCTGGCTCCACCATGAAGGCGGAGTATAAGAGCTCGAGTTCTCCCAGCAGCCGCATTCTGTAACTGAGCTGCTGGGGAACAAGTCTTGCTTAATAAAGCCTCGATAGACTTCATCACTTCTCGCCTTGTGTAAGTCATTGCGCACTACATCTACCATTTTCACAATTGGTGTTGTGCCACGAGTATCCACCAATTCCTTAGCCAGGTCTCACCCTGTCTTCTGCAGTGTCTAATTGCCAGCAAACATGCCATTTCAGGGGTCCAGGGGAGAACTTCTTCCTTTACACTTTCTGCTCCACTTTTTGGCCGAATCTACCCGAAACACGGGTAGAAAATGGCCAAAAGCAACGCCTTCCAGTCAGAGCTTCCCTGTGTGCGACCACACACTCCATGGCCGCCTCCAGAACATATGCCCCTCAATTGAACCAGCGTAATCCATACGTATTCTCTGCCATGGGTGTGTCGGCCATTCGCATGGATGTAAGGGTTGCAGAGGTGGAGTATTCCTTATTGTAGCACAGGATTGGCATCGCCCCACCTTCTCCTCAACTTGGGCCTCTCATCCTGGCCTACCAAAAAGTGGATCGCGTGCCAATTCCTTCATCCTCATGGAGCTGATCAAGGGTTGTGTTATGCAAGCACGGAGGAATAATGACTCGAATTCCCGATAACAGAACTCCACTCTGGACTGAAAGGGAAAATGCTGGAAAATCTCAGCAAGTCTGGCAGCATCTGTAGGGAGAGAAAAGATCTAACGTTTCGAGTCCAATGACTCTGTCAAAGCTGACAAAGAATGTGGCGAATATTTATACTGTGGAGTGAGAATGAAAGATGAATCATAGCCACAGAAACCCAGGGAAACCGGGTGCTAATAGCCACAGAAACCAAGGGGAAAGAGTGCTGATCATCTGGGAGACGTACTGGGTATGGTGGAGGAGTGGACTAGATTGTCTCGGAAGGAACGGTCTCTGCGGAATGCTGACAGAGGGGGTGAAGGGAAGATGTGTTTGGTGGTGGCATCACGCTGGAGTCCCAGAACAAGGATAGAGTCCCCCTCGTTCTCACATTTCATCCCACCAGCCTCCGTATGCAAAGCATAATCCTCCGCCATTTTCGCGAACTCCAGCGTGATCCCACCATCAAACACATCTTCCCTTCACTCCCTCTGTCAGAATTCCGCAGAGGCCGTTCCCTCCGAGACAATCTAGTCCACTCCTCCACCATACCCAGTACCTCTCCCATCACCCATGGCACCTTCCCATGCAATCGCAGAAGGTGTAACACCTGCCCCTTTACCTCTTCCATGCTTAACATTCCAGGCCCAAAACACTCATTCCAGGTTAAGCAGCGTTTCACTGGCATCTCTTCCAATTTTGTCTACTGCATTCGCTGCTCCCAATGTGGTCTCCTCTATATCGGAGAGACCAAACGCAGACTGGGTGATCGCTTTGCTGAGCATCTTCAGTCTGTACGCATTCAGGACCCTGACCTTCCTGTTGCTTGCATTTTAACAAAAGACCCTGCCCCCATGCCCACATGTCTGTTCTTGGCCTGCTGTAATGTTCCAGTGAGGCGCAACGCAAACTGGAGGAACAACATCTCATCTTCCGGTTAGGCCTTCCGGCCTGAACGGCGAATTCAACAACTTCAGATGATCAGCACTGTTTCTCCTTGGTTTCTGTGGTCATTAGCACCCGGTTTCCCTGGGTTTGTGTGGCTATGACTCATCTTTCATTCTCACTCCACAATATAAATATTTCCCACTTTCTCTGTCCGTTAGCTTTGACAAAGAGTCATCGGACTCGAAACGTTAGCTCTTTTCTCTCCCTACAGATGAATCTTTCAACTCCTTCTTAATTAACCTCTGGCTGCTAGCGCTGTTCTGCAATTTTGGTGATATTGCTGACTCCATGATCAGAGACCAAATCGTTTTTGGAGTTCACTCTGATCCTCTGAGAGAGCAGCTACTGAAAATCAAGCTTTTGACCAGCCAGGCACGATTGAAACGTGCACACGCCAAAAATCGCTATGCCCAGTACAAATCGGCTGAAAATGAGAAAATTGCCTCCCACGAGGCAGAGAGTGTGCAGGCCATCTCCCCAGTTGCAGCGCCTCAGCATTGATGAAAGCGGCCATTTCGCACGCTTTTCCCGCGGCCCCACGCATGCGCGATACGAATGGGAAAACAAAACGGCCGACACCCGCACTGCGCATGTGCGAAGACGCGCGGAGCGTCAGGACATCAACGTTATGACGTGCTCGAACTATGGCAATGCCCTCTTAAAGCACCACTGCCCTGCAAGAGGCAGGCGATGTTTAAACTGTGGAACGCCTGGACACTAGGCAGTCTTGTGCAGGTCTGCACCACCAGTCAGGAGCCAGCGCTCCCAATTCCGACGATGGGGCGTTCAGAGTGTGCAACAACGATTACAGGATTCTGATCCGAGCAGCACAATGGATCCAGAGGAAGAATGCCTGGATTCCGCCTACTGTGTGGGCATCATTACCAAATGTGAATATGCCACATCCAACTCATCACAAATTCAATCCACCCTCGCTGTGGATTATGTGGACAAATGGCGTGCGGTGATGCAGGTCAACCACTGCTTCATCCAGTTTAAGCTGGACACAGGTGCTTCTGCCAACCTCCTCGCACAGGCAGATTTCAAACGCATCAAGAAGCCCCCAAGGTCCTTCCAGCAGCCTGCAGGCTCCTGGACTACAACGGAAATGCCATCCCGGCACTGGGATCCTGCCATCTACTCGTCTCCAACCGGAGCACCCATGCACGGTTACGTTTTGAAATTGTCAAGCCAGACAGGGCATCCCTACTTGGCGCGCATGCCTGCAAGCAGCTGAACCTCGTCCAGCGGGTTTACACAACAACATCCTCCAATGTGGATCTTCAGGTCGGTATTGACGACATCCTCGCTCAGTATTCGGATGTGTTCGACGGGATGGGCATGCTACCATATCGATCAAGGTTCTGCTCTGACCTGATGCCAAGCCAGTGGTCCACTCACCACGCCGGGTCCCGGCTCTGCTGAGGGAGCGCCTGAAGGCACAGCTCAAGGATCTTCAGCAACAGGGCATCATTTCCAAGGTAACCAAACCGACTGACTGGGTCAGCTCAATGGTATGTGTTAGAAAGCCTTTGGGAGAGATGCGCATCTGCCTTGATCCCAAGGATCTCAATAAGAATATAATGCGTGAACACAACTCCATCCCGAAGCAGGAGGAACTCACCAGTGAGATGGCACAGGCACGTTTTTTCAACAAGGTAGATGCGTCACATGGATTTTGGCAAATCCAGCTGGATGAGTCCAGCAGAAGGCTCTGCACCTTCAACACACCGTTTGGCAGATACTGCTATAATCGCATGCCGTTTGGCATTGTCTCGTCATCGGAGATCTTCCATTGTATCATGGAGCAGATGATGGAGGGCATTGAAGGGGTTCATGTGTACGTGGATGACATCATCATATGGTCCACGACCCCTGAAGAGAATGTTTCACGTCTCCAGCAGGTATTCCGCCGTGTCCATGCCAATTGCCTGAAGCTGAACAGGTCCAAATGTTGCTTTGGCATGTCGACACAAAAGTTCCTAGGTGACCAGATCTCTCAGCAGGACGTGCACCTGGACACAGACAAGGTCAAAGCCATTGAAGCCATGAAGGTCCCTGAAGATAGGAAGGTGGTTTTGCGCTTCCTGGGCATGGTCAATTTTCTGGGCAAGTTCATCCTGCACTTGGCCTCACACACGGCCCCACGAAACTTGGTGAAAAAGACCACTGCCTTTGAGTGGAAGGCAGCACATCAGGCAGAATGGTTGGAGCTGAAAGCCAAGCTCACCACTGCACCCGTCTTGGCATTTTTCGACCCAGACAGGGAGACAAAGATCTCGACAGATGCGAGCCAGGATGGCATCGGTGCGGTCCTGCTTCAACGCGTTGACGCTTCATCCTGGGCACCGGTAGCCTCCGCATTGAGGGCCATGACGCCCACTGAAACAAGGTATGTGCAGATAGAAAAGGAATGCCAGGACTTCCGGGTCCGGCTATGCAGAGCTAGGTCGCACATTCGGTTGCTCCCGCTTGGAACGGACTTTTGGGCTCTTTAACAGGGCCCCCACAGCATTTGTTTGACATTTCCCGGTGTGGCAAGAAGACTGCAACATTCCCCTGACAGTGTCCCCCAGGAATGTTATGTCTTTTGGCTACCAGACCCGGCAGAAACAGTAAAAGATTTGGCTGCAACAGGATAAACAGGGCCTCTTCCAGCATGCAGGCGGGGGAAGGGCAAGCTTAAAGCTGCAAACTGACCTGAGGGCCTTTATCAAAAGTGAATTCTAACAGCAGAGGGAACAACTGTGAAAAGATCTCACCAAGGCCACTGACAAAGCGGGGACGAGGCTTCCGGTGGCGGCCATGGAGGAGTAGGTCACGCATTCGGCAGCTCCCGTCTGGAACGGACTCTTAGACCTTTTTCAGGAGTTTCCACAGACATTTTGGGGCAGATTGGTGAAGCGAACACTGCCAAAAGGATTCCCTCTCGAGACTTTTGGGCTCTTTTCAGGGCCCCCAAGGGCACTTTTTCGACATTTCCTGGTGTGGGAAGTAGTTAATAATAGCTCCCCATCAGTATATGGCTTTAACTAGGAGCGGGGTGACAAAAAAGGTGGTGGTGGACCAGAAGAAGGGAGGGAAGAAGGACAAAATGGCGGCGGGCGGAGACCAGGCAGCGTGGAGGCAGTGGGCGGAGGAGCAACAGGAGGGTATCCAGCGCTGCCTCAGAGAGATTAAAACGGACCTGCTAGAGCCGATGAAGGCTTCTATTGATAAGCTGCTGGAGACACAGACGGCCCAGGGGGTGGCGATCCGAGAGGCTCAAAAAAAGATCTCTGACAATGAGGACGAGATTTTAGTCCTGGCGGTAAAGGTGGAGGCGCACGAGGCGCTCCACAAGAAATGGCAGGAGCGGTTAGAGGAGATGGCGAATCGGTCGAGGCGGAAGAATCTGTGGATTCTGCGCCTCCCGGAGGGGCTGGAGGGGCCGGACGTGGGGGCCTATGTGGTCACCATGTTAAACTCGCTGATGGGAGCGGGGTCCTTCCAGGGGCCCCTAGAGCAGGAAGGGGCCCATAGAGTGTTGGCGAGGAGGCCCAAGGCTAACGAGCCACCGCGGGCGGTGCTGGTGCGGTTCCATCGGTTCGTCGATCGGGAGTGTGTGCTCAGGTGGGCCAAGAAGGAGAGGAGCAGCAGGTGGGAGAACGCGGAGGTTCGGATATATCAGGACTGGAGTGTGGAGGTGGCGAAGAGGAGTGCCGGGTACAATCGAGCGACGGTGGTGCAGCACAGGAAGGGGGTGAAGTTTGGCATGTTGCAGCCGGCGCGACTGTGGGTTACCTACAAGGACCGGCACCATTATTTTGAGTCTCCGGAGGAGGCGTGGGCCTTTGTTCAGGCCGAGAAGCTGGACACAGACTGAGGGTCGGGATGGGCGATTGGGGACTGCGGTGGATATGTTATGCCTATTTTTGGTTCCGGGGGGGGGGGGGGCCTTTGCATTGTTTTGGGTTTCTTTTTCTCTGTGTTTTTCTCTTTCGGGTTGGGGAGGGTGGATGGGGTGGGTTGGGCACTGTTTTGGTTGGTGGCGGGGCCTGGTAGGTGGAGAGCGCGGGATTTTTTCCAGCGCCGAAGACTGGGGGGGGGGGCGGGACCGGGGCGGGGAAGCGAGGATTGTTTCCCGCGCTTAGAACGGAGGGGGAGAGCCTGTGAATGGGGAGCGGGAGAGGAGGGTGTGCCACACAATGGGAGGAGTCGAAGGGGAGGTGGGAGTGGCCGGGGTCAGCAGGTGTCAGCTGACTTGCGGAAGTGCAATGGGGGGAGTAAACCAGCTAGGATGGGTCCTAGCCGGGTGGGGGGGGGATCGAGTTGCTGCTGCTAAGATCAAATCAAGGAGGAGCTGGAGTGAGTGGGGTGGGTCGAGACGGGGGTATGCCGCTGTGGGGAACGGGCCAGGTGTGGGGTGCGGGCGCGTGGCTGGCCGAGGAGGGGTCATGGCTAGTCGGCGGGGGAGAGGGGCGGGTAGCCCCCTGATCCGGCTGATAACCTGGAATGTAAGGGGACTGAATGGGCCGGTTAAGCGGGCCTGCGTGTTCGCGCACCTGAAGAGGCTCAAGGCGGATGTGGTTATGCTCCAGGAGACACACCTGAAGGTGGCAGACCAGGTAAGACTGAGGAAAGGGTGGGTAGGTCAGGTGTTTCACTCGGGGCTAGATGCCAAAAATCGAGGGGTGGCGATCTTGGTGGGAAAGAAGGTGTTATTCGAGACCTCGAGCATTGTGGCAGATAATGGCGGTAGGTACATAATGGTAAGTGGTAAGTTGCAGGGAGAGAGGGTGGTACTGGTCAATGTGTATGCTCCGAAATGGGACGATGCGGGTTTTATGCGGCGTATGTTGGGTCGGATCCCAGACTTGGAAGTGGGGGGCCTGATAATGGGGGAAGTCTTTAACACGGTGTTGGATCCTGCACTGGATCGCTCCAGGTCTAGGATGGGTAGGAAGCCGGCGGCGGCTAGAGTGTTGAGGGGATTTATGGACCAAATGGGAGGGGTGGACCCTTGGAGATTTGCAAGGCCGGGGGCTAGGGAATTTTCATTCTTCTCACATGTCCATCAGGCTTATTTTCGAATCGACTTTTTCATTTTGAGTAGGGCGCTGATAGCGAGAGTAGAGGATACCGAGTATTCGGCTATAGCCATTTCGGACCACGCCCCCCATTGGGTGGACTTGGAGATGGGAGAGGAGTGGGACCAGCGCCCGCTGTGGCGCTTGGAGGTGGGGCTGTTGGCGGACGAGGAGGTGAGCGAACGGGTCCGAGGAAGTATAGAGAGGTACTTGGAGACCAACGACAACGGGGAGGTCCGA
Source organism: Scyliorhinus torazame (assembly GCF_047496885.1). Classification (NCBI taxonomy): domain Eukaryota; kingdom Metazoa; phylum Chordata; class Chondrichthyes; order Carcharhiniformes; family Scyliorhinidae; genus Scyliorhinus; species Scyliorhinus torazame. The sequence goes on from NC_092723.1 coordinate 29,047,096, forward strand.
GTGGGGATGGTATGGGAGGCACTGAAGGCAGTGGTGAGGGGAGAGCTGATCTCCATCAGGGCCCACAAGGAGCGGGGGGAGAGGGAGAGGCTGGTGGGGGAGATGGTGAGGGTAGACAGGAGGTATGCGGAAGAACCTGAGGAAGGATTCTTGAGGAAGAGGCGCAGTCTCCAGGCTGGCATTCTCAAGTTTTGCGGCTATGTCTACGGCCTGCTGACATTCACTGTTGAGATGGATCATAGGCCTCTGGTCCACATTATCCACATGGACCTGAACGGCCTCAGTTGCAGCGCATCCTTCTCAAACTCAGAAGGTACGACTTTGACTTAGTGAACACGCCTGGCAAGGAGCTCATCATCACTGATCCATTGTCCCACTCCATCACATTGCCTAGTGAACCGCTGGAAATCATCCGGCAGATTGAATCACAGGTGCAGCTGTGTGCTAGCACCCTCCTGGCGAGATGGTGGTTTGTATCCACGAGGAGACAGCCAAATACCCCCTCTTGCAGCACGTCGTGCACCACCTCGCCAATGGCTGGCAGAAAGGGCAGTGCCCTGACGGTGATTGATGGTATCCTCCTCAAGCAGGACCGGATTGTTATTCCACTCAGTCTCCAGAGCTTGGTGCTCCTCCAAATCCATAAGGGACACCTGGGCGTCGAGAAGTGCAGACGCAGAGCCAGGCAGGCTGTCTACTGGCCCGGTATTAGCCAGCACATCTCGAACATGGTCCTCAACTGTGCGACCTGTCAACGCTTCCAGCCAGCGCAGAGCAAGGAGACACTCCAGCAGCATGAAATCGAGACATCCCCATGGTCCAAGGTTGGCATCGACCTCTTTTGTGCGAATGGTCGTGACTACGTGTTGATTATTGACTATTTCTCCAACTACCCTGAAGTCGTGAAGCTCTCAGACTTCACATCTCGGACCGTCATCAAGGCCTGTAAGGAGACGTTTTCCAGGCATGGTATCCCACTCACTGTCATGAGTGACAATGGCCCGTGCTTCAGCAGGCATGAATGGTCTATGTTTGCCAAGTCATACCATTTCAAACATGTCACTTCCAGCCCACACTATCCGCAGTCCAATGGGAAGGTTGAAAAAGGGGTGCACATTGTGAAACAGCTCATCTGCAAGACCGCGGATTCTGCTTCTGACATCTACCTCGCTTGCTTGCGTACAGGGCGACCCCACTGTCCACTGGCATGTCGCCGGCTCAACTCCTGATGAACAGGGACCTGCGGACGACACTTCCAGCCATACACTTGCCCAACCTGGATCACCTCCCGCTGCTGCAGAAGGTGCAGCAGCTCCGAAACCAGCACAAGCAGGGCTAGATGCTCATGCCACCGATTTGGCCGTGTTATCCCCGGCAGACACTGTCAGGATCAAGATGCCGGATGGTGGCTGGTCTGCTTCAGCTGTCGTTGTTCGACAGGCTGCGCCCCGCTCGTATGTTGTATGTACGGCTGATGGTTCTGTTGTGCGACAAAACGGATGGGCACTGCGCAAAGTTGTCTGCCCGCAACTGCTTTCTTCTCTGTTTCTGTCCATTGTTTTGCCACCTCCTGAAATCTCAAACTACGAGGCAACCACTCAGGCTTCCATCCCGCCTGCCAAGGCGCCGTCATCCCCACCACCACCTCTCCGGCGGTCGACAAGGATCAGACGCAAGCCCCAGAAACTGGACTTATGAACATTTGTTTTGTTTGCTATGTTCTGTTTTCTCACATGAGACAGCTGTCTTCACATGTAAATATGTTCACATATGCCACCGCTTGTAAATATGTTAATATATGCCACCACATGTAAGTACTTTCCCATTAGCCAACAAAACATTTTTTAAAAAGGGAAGATGTCATGATATGCAGACATGCAGATACTGATATACAGACAGGCAGCTAATGAACACAGGACATGACTGATGCACGATCAATTGCACAAAGACTAAAGTTGGGTATAACTGTGGCTTTATTACAGTCAGATGCGTGGCCTCCTGCTGCAGCTGGCGAAATGGCAGGGCACTGGAGGTCATGCATATTGATACAGTTCTCGGTGGGCGGAGCCAGCTGGCAGGAGCTACCAGCGAACATGTAGTGCAAGTCCAACCTTACATCTCCTATTACAGTGGTTCACCACATTCACCCCCTGTTAAAAATGAGTCCGGCGGGGGTGACGTGAAACTATATACAATTAGTGCAATTATGTACAGTCCACGTTGATGGTCCGGAGTCCGTCAAAGGTTCAGCCGGTCCGGTGCTTTGGTGCTTCGTTGGGAGCGGCGTAACGGTGGCGGCGAACTCGGTGCTGGCGGTGGTGGAGGTGGCACCGATGCTGATGCTGGCCAGTCAGCGGGGAACTCCGGGAGAGTGCAGAAGTCCTCTTCGTCCTCTTCGTCTTCTTGTGCGGAAAAGGGGAGGGGGGGTGGTCTTGTGGGGTCAATATTGGCGGCGCGGTGGGAGGTGGGGCTGTGTGTTGGGGTGAAACCTGATGGTGCCAGGTCCCTGAGTGAGACAGTATCTTGGCGGCCGTCGGGGAACTCAACGTAGGCATATTGAGGGTTGGCGTGGAGCAGGTGAACCCTGTCCACCAAGGGGTCCGCCTACGGAGAAGGACCGGTCCTGGAGCAGCGAGCCAAGTCGGGAGCGACACCCCGGATGTGGACTTCCTGGGGAAGGTAAAAACACGTTTGTGGGGTGTGTTATTAGTGGCAGTGCACAATAGTGACCGGATGGAGTGCAGAGCGTCAGGGAGGACCTCCTGCCAGCGAGAGGCAGTTCCTGGACCGTAGGGCCAGTTGGACGGCCCTGCAAACCGTCCCATTCTCCCGTTCTACTTGCCCGTTTCCCCGGGTGTTGTAGCCTGCTGGAGGCTATACCTCTGCTGAGCAGGAACTGACGCAGCTCATCGCTCATGAATGAGGATCCCCTGTCACTGTGGATGTAGGCGGGGAAACCGAACAGAGCGAAGATGGTGCTGACGGCCTTGATGACAGTGGCAGACGTCATATCGGGGCATGGGATGGCGAAGGGGAATCTGGAGTACTCATCGACCACACTGAGAATGTATGTGTTACGGTCGGTGGAGGGGAGGGGCCCTTTGAAATCAACGCTGAGGCGTTCAAAGGGGTGGGAAGCCTTTACCAGGCACGCATGGTCCGGCCGGTAGAAGTGCAGCTTGTACTCCGCAAAGACCTGGCAGTCCCTGGTGACTGTGCTTACTTCCTCGCTGGAGTAAGGCAGATTGCTAGCTTTGACCAGATGGTACAATCGAGTGACCCCCGGGTGACAAAGGCTGTCGTGTAGGGCCCGGAGTTGGTCCACTTGTGCGCTGGCACATGTACCTCGGGAGAGAGAGGGCGTCTGGGGACTCGTTGAGTTTACCGGGGCGATACAAGATCTCGTAATTATAGGTGGAGAGCTTGATTCCCCACCGCAAGATTTTATCATTTTTGATCTTACCCCGCTGTGTGTTATTGAACATGAAGGCTACTGACCGTTGGTCCATAAGGAGAGTGAATCTCTTACCGGCCAGGTAATGCCTCCAATGCCGCACAGCTTCAACGATAGCTTGGGCCTCCTTTTTGACTGATGAGTGTCGAATTTCCGAGGCATGAAGGGTGTGGGAAAAGAATGCCACGGGTCTGCCTGCCTGGTTTAGAGTGGCGGTAAGGGCGACGTCTGAAGCGTCGCTTTCTGCTTGGAAAGGCAGTGACTCGTCCATTGCGCACATCCCGGCCTTGGCGATGTCTGCTCTGATGCGGGCGAAAGCATGTTGTGCCTCGGCCGCAAGGGGGAATTGGGTGGACTGAATGAGTGGGCGGGCCTTGTCCGCATAGTTTGGGACCCACTGAGCGTAGTAGGAAAAGAACCCCAAGCAGCGTTTGAGGGCCTTGGGGCAGTGGGGGAGGGGAAGTTCCATGAGGGGCAGCATGCGGTCGGGGTCGGGCCCGAAAAGTCTGTTTTGGACTATATAGCCGTGAATGGCTAACCGTGTCATGCTGAACACACACTTCTCTTTGTTGTAGGTCAGGTTGAGAAGAGTGGCAGTGCGGAGGAATTTATCGAGGTTGGCATCGTGGTCCTGCTGGTCATGGCCGCAGATGGTGACATTATCTAAGTACGGAAAGGTGGCCCGCAAACCGTACTGGTCGACCATTCGGTCCAGCTTTCTTTGGAAGACCGAGACCCCATTTGTGACACCGAAAGGGACCCTAAGGGAGTGGTAGAGGCGACCGTCCGCCTCAAAGGCAGTGTATGGCCGGTCCGACTTCCGAATGGGGAGCTGGTGGTAGGCGGATTTCAGGTCAATTGTTGAGAAGACCCGGTACTGCGCAATCTGATTGACCATATCAGATATGCGTGGGAGGGGGTACGCGTCGAACAACGTGTACCGATTGATGTCCATCATGTGTTTCTCCCCAGTTTTAACCACTACCACTTGGGCTCTCCAGGGGCTGTTGCTGGCCTCGATAATACTCTTCTTAAGCAGCCGCTGGACTTCGGACCTGATGAAGGTCTTGTCCTGGGTGCTGCACCGTCTGCTCCTAGTGGCAACGGGCTTGCAATCCGCAGTTAGATTGGCAAAAAGGGAGGGGGGGATCGACCTTGAGGGTCGCGAGGCGGCAACGGTAAGGGGGGGTAAGGGCCCGCCGAATTTGAGGGTGAGGCTCTGGAGGTTGCACTGGATGTCCAGGCCCAACAGGAGTGCAGCGCAGAGATTAGGAAGGACATAGAGGCGGAAGTTACTAAATTCTACGTCCTGGACCATGAGGGTGACTGTACAAAAGCCTTGGATCGGGACGGAGTGGGATCCGGAGGCTAGGGAGATCCTTTGATTGGCAGGGTGGACCGCGAGGGAGCAGTGCCTTATCGTATCTGGGTGAACAAAGCTTTTGGTGCTCCCGGAGTCCAGCAGGCACGAGGTCGCGTGGCCGTTGATTTTAACCGTCATCGACGCGGTCACCAGGTTGTGCGGGCGAGCTTGGTCCAGCGTCATCGAAGCGAGCTGCTGGTAGCCATCGGATGCTTCGAGTGGCGAGCGTGTGCAGTTCCGATGTTGGGATGTCCAGAGACCCTGTGGAGGACTAGATGGCGGCGCTCATGGTGCGCACATTGCGGGGTCGGGACAAGATGGCGGCGCCCATGGGGCGCACGTGGCCGAAGGGGGACAACTTGGCGGCGCCCATTGGTCGCACATGGACCCGGGAGGAGAAGATGGCGACTCCCATTGTGCATCTGGCATGGGGGTGGGGGCGATAGGGGGCGCGATCGCAGCGACTGCGCGGGCCTGGCACACCGGCGTGAAGTGGCCCTTTTTACTGCAGGCTTTACAAACTGCAGTGCGGGGGTGCTTCTGCTGATCGCAGAAGTAGCAGCGGGGAACCCCGGGGTGCGTGGATCGGTGTGCGGCGCAGGCGTATTGAGAAGGCAGGACCCCGGCTGAGGAGGTCATCGGCGGGGTCCCGGAGGGGTAGCAAGGAGTAGAAGGGTGGGCAGCGTGGCGGGAGAGGTACGATTGTACGTTACGGGATGCGATCGTCATGGAAAGCGGCAAGGTTTTCGTCTCTGCCAGTTCGAGCGTGGCCCCTTCCTGTAATCGTTCTTGGATGCGGTCCGACGCAATCCCCGTCACAAAGGCATCGCGCATGACGAGATTAGCGTGTTCGGCGGCCATAACGGCCCGACAGTCACAGTCCCGGACGAGTGGAATTAGGGCCCGCCAGAAGTCTTCGATGGACTCACCAGGTAGTTGCGAGCGGGTGGCGAGTACATGCCTGGTGAAGAGCGTGTTCGTCTTCTCCGTGTAATGTTCCTTAAGGAGTTCCATTGCTTTTGTGTAATTCGTGGCGTCTTGGATTAACGGGAACACGCTGGAGCTCAGTCTGGAGTACAGGACGTTTACCTTCTGAGCCTCCATTGGCTCGGGGTCTGCAGCCTTGATGTAGGCCTCAAAACAGGCTAGCCAGTGAGTAAAGCCTTTTCTGGCGTTGGGCGAGTGCGGATCCAGCTGGAGACGATCGGGCTTAATTCGGATATCCATTCTGTGGAAACTCTGACTGCAATAAATTGATGCACGATCAATTGCACAAAGACTAAAGTTGGGTACAACTGTGGCTTTATTACAGTCAGATGCGTGGCCTCCTGCTGCAGCTGGCGAAATGGCAGGGAACTGGAGGTCATGCATATTTTTACAGTTCTCCAGGGGCGGAGCCAGCCGGCAGGAGCTACCTGCGAACCTGTAGTGCAGGTCCTACCTTACATCTCCTATTACAGTGGTTCACCACAATGACCAATGAGCAGGCAGGACACTCAGGGGTGTTATCTCATTATAAAATACACGAGGCACTTACACTCCGCCTCTTTCCACTGATGAACATCTACAGAGTGAGTCAGGGTGTATCACACCTCCAGCACATGGCTAAGAGCTAGCCTGGCTCAGTCAGACAGAGTAACCACACTTAGGTTAGCAGAGAGTTGAACTCATAGAGAACTGTGCTAACCGTGCAACTGGTTCACTAAATCAGATTGAACTAACTTCAAGGTCTGGAGTATCTTTTGGTTAAAGCTGCATCCAGTTGCAGCCTGTGTTATCCCAGAGTACATAACACATCACTGCACTTGTGGGCAGACTGGCTTCCTGCTTGAGTCCTTCCCTATCAGATTGACCACCTCTGCAACAAGGAGCGGGAGCTAATTAAGACTCATGCTGAAAAGGCTGAGGCACTGTTTAAATCACAGAACTTTTTCTCTAAAATATGGAATTGGGGACTGAATACCAATATGCATTCATGGATTGGATTGGATTGGATTTGTTTATTGTCACGTGTACCGAGGTACAGTGAAAAGTATTTTTCTGCGAGCAGCTCAACAGATCATTAAGTACATGAGAAGATACGCATTATATCGCATATTGTTGTAATTCTGCAGCTATTTGTACTTCGCACTTTTTTAATTACACTCTGCTGCCTCAAATGAAAAATTAGAAAATGGTGGAAAGACAGGTGCCCCTTAGATAAAGAGGAGCTGCTATGGTCCTTACCGAATGACCATTCCACATTTAAGCCTGGACCCACTTTAGTTAACAGTCTCTTATGTGGGACTTTATCAAATGACTTCTGGAAGTCCATGTAAATAACATGCATAGACATTCCTCTGTCTACGATCTTGTCCATCTCTTCAGAAAGTTAAATGAGATTTGTCAGGCATGATCACCCTTCAGGATTCTATGCTAGCTCTTTTTTTGAGCTGTTTACTTCCTCTATCCCTGATATAGATTCCAGCAATTTTCCCCACCACAGATGTTCGGCTAAATAGTCTGTAATTCCCTGGTTTCCCGCTTCTTAAAAAGAGGAGTGACCTGTGCAAGTATCCAGTCCAGAGGGACTATACCTGAATCAAGGGAACTCTGAAGGAATCTAGTTAAGGCATCTACAATGTGCTCCTCTACGTCCTTTAACATCCTTGGACAGAAACCATCAGGTTGAACTCTTTAGTTCCATTAATTTCCTGGTTACTGATGCTGTACTTAAGTACTTAAGTATTAGGTCCCTGTCCTCTATCGACTATTCATTTTTTTGGAACTTCTGGCAACTTATTCTCCTTTTCAACTGTAAATACTGAGGCAAAATAATTGTTCAACATGTCTCCAATTGCACCACTATCAACGACAATATCTCAATTTTCAGCTTTTAGTTGGCTTACATTGTTCTAGACCACTCATTTTCTCTTTATATAACTATAAAATTTCTTATTGATTTGATGTCCCTTGCAAGTTTGAAGAAGCTCAATATCATCCAGGATAAAGTGGCCTGCTTGATTGGTGCGCTTTCCACAAGCAATGACTCCCTCCATTACTGATGAACCAGTGGCAGCAGTGAGTACAATTCACAAGATTCATTGCAGGAACTCATCAAGTCTCCTTGGACAGCACCTTGCAAACTCATGATTTTTACCATCTGGAAGGACAAGAGAAGCAGATACCTGGTAAGACCATCACCTGGGCGTTCCCCTCCAAGTCACTCACCACCATGATTTGGAAATATATTATTGTTCATTCACTGTTGCTGGGTCAAAATCCTGGAACTGCCTCCTTAACATTGTACCTATGCAGGGCAGCACGGTGGCGCAGTGGTTCAACCCTACTGCCTCATGGCGCCGAGGTCCCAGGTTCGATTCTGGGTCACTGTCCGTGTAGTTTACACATTCTCCCCGTGCTTGTGTGGGTTTCACCCCCACAACCCAAAGATGTGCAGGCTAGGGAGATTGGTCATGCTGAATTGCCGCTTAATTGGAAAAAATGAATTGGATACACTAAATTTTTATTTTAAAAAATTTAAAAACATTGTACCTTGCCTCAGATACTTACAGAAGGCATCAACACCACCCTCTCAATGGGCAATAAATTCAGGCCCAGCCAACAATGCCCACATCCTGTAAAAAAAAATCTAAGTGATACTGAGCAGTATATAGATGGGAGGTTCATGACAATTGTAAAGTTTATATTTGAATAAGGAAGCAACTGGATTTCTATATTTGGAGATTGTCACTTGATTTATAAGGAATTGCCTTTACTGAATCATTCCACCGATAATTGGCAGCCCTCTCATTGTTCGAACATATTCCTCAGTTTTGATGCACAACAATTTCCAAATGTGGGGGGTGGGGGATGATTAGTTTAAAATCAGGCATATTTGTAAGATGTTTTCACAATTGTATAGTTTCCATTTAGGGCCACGCCTGAAATCCACGGGCGCTTTGAACATGACTCACTTCAACATTGTTAGAAACTTGAGCAAAAACTTTTCGAAAGGTGCCTGTACAAAATATGGCTCCAGTCCAAGTGTCACAGTGACGCTCGGCGCTGACCACACTGCTCCGGAAGTGGGGTGCGATTTCCTTCCGGTGTCAGCAGGGCGGCGGTGCTCTGTTGACTCAAGACCGACTTGAGCTGGAGGCTATTTAGTTGCTTTTGAGCCGAGAAACCACTGCAGAGTGTAACGGTCCCTGGGAAGGAACGGTCCAAAGTTTTCTGCATTTTTTCCGGCCGAGGGAAAATCTGCACGGATGTTAGAAGATCGAGAGAATTGGGGAATGTCAGGGAGGCTGATCCTCGCTCTAATGGCCGCCTGGGTGGCCCGGGTCACGGGTAAGCAACTGCATCAGAGATGTTTCACCACTCGCCTTTGTGCAGCGCCTTTAATGTCAGGGAAACCCTAACCCTCCCCCCCCCCCCCCGAGAGCTCGACAGGGAGAATTCTCCAGAGCCAGAACGGAGCAAAGTAGGGCGAAAAGGCAGAAGAAGTTGTGTGGCGGGTGCCCCCGCCCCTCTCCCCCCACGCCCCGCCCCTCTCCCCCCACGCCCCGCCCCTCTCCCCCCACGCCCCGCCCCGCCCCGCTCTCCCCACGCCCCGCCCCTCTCCCCCCACGCCCCGCCCCTCTCCCCCCACGCCCCGCCCCGCCACGCTCTCCCCACGCCCCGCCCCGCTCTCCCCACGCCCCGCCCCGCCCCGCTCTCCCCACGCCCCGCCCCGCCCCGCTCTCCCCACGCCCCGCCCCGCTCTCCCCACGCCCCGCCCCGCTCCCCCCACGCCCCGCCCCTCCCCCCACGCCCCTCCCCCAACGCCCCGCCCCTCCCCCCACGCCCCGCCCCTCCCCCCTCTTCTCCCCCCCACCCCCTCTTCTCCCCCACCCCCTCTTCTCCCCCCCCCACCCCCTCTTCTCCCCCCCCCACCCCCTCTTCTCCCCCCCCCACCCCCTCTTCTCCCCCCCCCACCCCCTCTTCTCCCCCCCCACCCCCTCTTCTCCCCCCCCACCCCCTCTTCTCCCCCCCCCACCCCCTCTTCTCCCCCCCCCACCCCCTCTTCTCCCCCCCCCACCCCCCTCTTCTCCCCCCCCCCCACCCCCCTCTTCTCCCCCCCCCACCCCCTCTTCTCCCCCCCCCCCACCCCTCTTCTCCCCCCCCCCCCACCCCCTCTTCTCCCCCCCCCCCACCCCCTCTTCTCCCCCCCCACCCCCTCTTCTCCCCCCCCCACCCCCTCTTCTCCCCCCCACCCCCTCTTCTCCCCCCCCCCCCTCTTCTCCCCCCCCCCCCCTCTCTCCCCCCCCCCCTCTTCTCCCCCCCACCCCCCTCTTCTCCCCCCCACCCCCCTCTTCCCCCCCCCCACCCCCCTCTTCTCCCCCCACCCCCACCCCCCTCTCTCCCCCCCCCCCCACCCCCCTCTTCTCCCCCCCCCCACCCCCTCTTCTCCCCCCCCACCCCCCTCTTCTCCCCCCCCCACCCCCCTCTTCTCCCCCCCCCCACCCCCCTCTTCTCCCCCCCCCACCCCCCTCTTCTCCCCCCCCCACCCCCCTCTTCTCCCCCCCCACCCCTCTTCTCCCCCCCCTCTCTCCCCCCCCTTCTCCCCCCCCCTCTTCTCCCCCCCCACCCCCCTCTTCTCCCCCCCCACCCCCCTCTTCTCCCCCCCACCCCCCTCTTCTCCCCCCCCCACCCCCTCTTCTCCCCACCCCCACCCCTCTTCTCCCCCCCACCCCCTCTTCTCCCCCCCCACCCCCTCTTTCTCCCCCCCCCCACCCCCTCTTCTCCCCCCCCCCCACCCCCTCTTCTCCCCCCCCACCCCCTCTTCTCCCCCCCCCCAACCCCTCTTCTCCCCCCCCCCACCCCCTCTTCTCCCCCCCCCCACCCCCTCTTCTCCCCCCCCCCACCCCCTCTTCTCTCCCCCCCCCCACCCCCTCTTCTCCCCCCCCCCCCACCCCTCTTCTCCCCCCCCCCCCCACCCCCTCTTCTTCCCCCCCCCCACCCCCTCTTCTCCCCCCCCCCACCCCCTTCTTCTCCCCCCCCCACCCCCTCTTCTTCCCCCCCCTTTTAATCAGGCACTTCATTGACTCTGACGATTAATTCTGAAAAGTCACTGGTAAAATTGTTATTCTACTCCAACATATCTTTTAGGGTGGGGGTGCTTGTTATTCATTACAATGAAGAGAGGCTTTTGGATACAAGGTTCCAGTTACTGTGCTGGATCACTAGTTGAATAACAGACATGGTATCTCATAAGAACATAACATCATTTTGGATATTATACTAGCTGCTAAAGGGAAACGGTTCTGTGTATGACTTGACAAACCATTTATTTTTATCTGCTCTTTTTGTTTGTGAATTGACTGTGAAAAGGCTAATCATATGACAACTCAACAGGGAGAATTATCCAGAGCCACATTAGGACCCATGGCCAGAATGGAGCAAAGTTGGGCGGAAAGGCAGACGTGGCAAAGGGCAGGGCGAGTTCAATCAGGCAAAATCCATCCTGTACAAAAGGGGAGTGAAATTTGGAATGCTGTTCTCAGCCAGGCTCTGGGTCACGTTCCAAAACAAGGACACTATTTCAACACACCAGCAGATGTGGACGGGTTGTTCGGATGAACGGCCGCACAAGGGGCAGGCAAAGGCAATGCTGACGGCGAAGGGAGTAGGAAAAGGGGGAAAAAGGAACCACTAATGGACGCATACTATGTTTGTGCGTGACTGTACTGCCTCGCTTTCAGAAGAAATGTCCGACCAAAGGGAAGGGCGAAGGCAGGGGGGATGAGGGTGAGGGAGAAACTGAGGGAACAGATATCTAGCGGGTATGGGAAAGGGATACGATCAGCCCCGGGGGGGGGGGGGGGGTGCAGCACACCTAGCGGGGAAAGCCAGCGCTAAGAAGAACGAAAGCAAGGGGTCTGCAGTGCGCTTCCTTGCCAGGGAGGGGGTGTCTGGCAGGGGATAGGGATCAAGGGCAAGGATGGAAAATGCAAGCAGGGGAATGGAGAAGGGGGGGGGGGCAAAAGGGGAATACAAGGACAAGAAAGTGATGACTCTCAGCAGGTAAGGTGCAGGCTGATGGGACAATCCCCACCAGGATAATCACCTGGAATGTTGGGGGACTTAACGGCCCAGTGAAAATATCCAGAATCTTCTTCACCCTTTTGAAGTTTGAAAGATGACATATTCTTCCTCCAAGCGACACACCGGAGGGAGAAGCACCGACTGCGGATAAGGAAGGGCTGGGTGGGACAGATGTACCATTCATGTTATGGGACAAGGTCTAGGGGGTAGCTATCCTGATTAGCAACAGGACGGTGTTTACGGCTACAAGGGCAGTCTTGGACTAGACTAGCTGAAGAGGTATAAAACGTCTGATTTAAGGAAGATATCGTTCAGATTTAACTTAATGTGCTAATTGATCTCTCGTGTTTTAAATAAAGAGTACTTAGTGAAAGTTGAAACTTTTTTTTCAAGGTCAATGTGGCACTCCTCCAATGCTGCCGAATGGCTTTCTAGCTGAGAAATTCAGTTCCATGACTTCATTTCCTGTCGCTACCATAGTCTACTACGCCTGTTACCCCGGTTACAGTTTGAAGGAAGGGAGTTCAAAAACCATTACCTGCCTGGAAGGTTCAACTTGGGGACCAATACAGACCAGTTGTGAACGTAAGTAATCAGAATAATTTTATTCTCTTCCCCTCCGCCTGTTACCTTACCCTGCTCTATCTGGAAAGAAGCAACTTTGCTGGAATTTTATTCCATGGATGCAAATAGTTTGTCTTGAATATTACCAATTTTTAATTTAAAAACATATTTGTGGGGCGTGGACATTGCTGGCTAGGTCAGCATTTTTTGCCCATCCCTTGTCCTTGGTGGTGGTGAGCTGCCTCCTTGAACTGTAGTCCCTGAGGTGTAGTTACATCTCCAGTGCTGTTAGGGAGGGAGTTCCAGGATTTTGAGCCAGCGACAATGAAGGAACGGCGATGTATTTCCAAATCTGGGTGGTGAATGACTTGGAGGGGAACCTCCATGTGGTGGTGTTCCCAGGTATCTGCTGCCCTTGTTCTTCTAGATGGGAATGTTCGTGGGTTGGAAGGTACTGCCTAAGGAGCCATGGCGAGTTCCTGCAGTCAATCTTGCAGATGGTACACACTGCTGCCACTTCATCAATGCTTGTGGAAGGGGTAGCAATTAAATGAGCTGCTTTATCCAGGATGGTATCGAGCTTCAGGAGTGTTGTTGGAGCTGCACTCATCCAGGCAAGTGGAGAGTATTCAATCACACTCTGGACTGTGCCTTGTGGGTGGTAGGCAGGCTTTCTTGAGTCAGGAGGTCAGTTACTCTCCACAGGATTCTGAGACTCTGACCTGCTCAGATAGCCACAGTATTTATATGGCTGGTGCAATTCAATTTCTGGTCAATGGTAACCCCAGGATGTCCCCAAACTCCCCAAATCTGTTGGAAAAGTTACTGAGATTCTCCCCTTTCTAGTAAGAAAATACAGACCAAAGCTAGTATTTCACGAGTCAGATCCCTCCATTTATGATGGCTGCTAAAAGTAATCATGAATCCATGTGGTACATTTATAAAAAAAAAAAATACATCTTAAAGCAGTGTCCCCAATTGTGGAATCTTTACCTTGCTGTTTATTTTCTTGGCCATAAAATAAACTGGGGCAGTCTGATATTTTTTGAAAAGTTGTGTATCAATTTATTTGAAATTTGTGCTGGAAAGGCCTGTTGGAGATTTGTAAAGTCGCTGCATTTTCTATTTTTTTCCTGTGTAGCAAGAAACTGTGGTAATCCAGGGGAGATTCTGAACGGATATTATAGAGCAGCAGATGGTACTACTCTGGGAAAGAAAGTTTATTTTTTTTGTGACGAAGGGTGAGTATTCAATAAGTAAACAGCTGAAAGTAGCTTATGTGACCTTAGTGATATCTTGTGTTCCTTTTTAATTATTAAAGGTGTAGAGAGCAAAGCATCTTAACACCATCCTAAGAAGGTGACAACTTGTGCTTTTGAATCTGGTTAATTTTTTATTTTGTAACTTTGGTTAAGTATTGCATCCACAGATTCCTGAATGAGGGTCAATATATAGTTTTGAAAGATTCTATTATTTGTTTTGTGAAGGAGGGTGTCCCAGTGTACCTCTAGACTGGTCCATCGACACCCCATAATCCCAGCTATGGAAGCTGTTTTGTTTCTTTTTATTTCTCATCACTGCTATCCTCCTTGCTTCTGAGTTGGGCTTCAAATTCAATTGTGCGGATTCATTATCATGAGCAAGTTGGTTTGCGTAAATGCTTAATTATGTGCTGTGAACTTAGTGATTAAATTTGGCCTTTCACCTGGGTTCCCTCAAATGGTTATGAAGAAGAAACATTTAATTTCTAATTGATCACAGGATCCATAACCAGTTCATAAAAGTGATCCATTCCTCCTAAGCCCACATCATGCACAAGTGGCATTCATGCCCAGAAGAAGAGTAGCATAATAGTAATGTTACCAGGATACCATCCAGCAGGTTGGACTAATGCTCCAGAGTTATGAGTTCAGATTCCACCATGACAGCTGAGGTTTTTTAATTCAACTAATTAAATACATCTGGAGTAAACAGTTAATAAAATGTAATGTTTAAGTTTGGTCTTCAGCCTGATGAGGACTTCCTCCTTCCCCCTCCAAGCAGCCAGTAAATTATTTCTAGCGGCTGTAGTTTGCCTTATGTCGATGACCGCCCTGTTCATTCCTATCTGGCCAATGATCAAGGTCATCTTCAACTTTTATCATGATGGGTGCCATGCTTTAACTCCTGCCAGGCACTTGCAACGCGAAGAGGATACACAAAGTGCCGCAACAAAGGAAAGATTTCAAAATGGGTGAAGCAGACCGGAGGTGCACCTGGGAAGGGAGTGAGCTTAGTGAGCTGCGGGTCTACAGAGACCTGGAAGCGGAGTTGGCAAAGAGGAGAACCAGGTTCAACCGGATAAAGGCTGCCCTCTTCAAGAAGGGGTGAAGTTTGGGGTTTTATATCCTGTCCGCTTATGGGTGACCCATCAGAAACAGGAGTCTTATTTTAACTCGCCAGAGGAGGCGATGGAGTTTGAGGGACCATGTTTGGGAGTAGTGTGAGGACACTGAACTTTGTAGAGGAGCTTTGTGTTTATGGTAGAATGTGGGTTTTGGTAGAGGGCGGCGATGGTGAGTGTGCCTTTTGTTCTTTGTTGGTTTGGGAGGGGGGGGGGAAGGGGTGGACTCGAGGGGTAAGGGAGCTTAGAGGCCTTAGGTGGGGGCCCATGATGCTAGCTGGATGGGCTAGTTAACTGAGTGGGGAGTCGTCAGGAAAAAGGCGTGAGGGGGGGATGGGGTTGATTCTTTGGGGTTGAGGGGGTGTTGCTGACATGGGCGCAGTTGGGAAGGGAGAGATAGCGGCGGACATCCGAGGACGGGCCCGAAGAGGTGCGTGACGTGGGCCGGGACTGGCTCAAGAAGAGGAATGGCAGATTGGCAGTGGAGGGGGGTGAGGAGTCCGCTAACCAGGCTGGTCACATGGCACTTGAGAGGGCTGAACGGACCGATTAAACAGTCGCGTGTGTTCAGGCATCTGAAGAGCTTGACGGCAGGCGTGATGGTTTTACAGGAGACGCATCTGAAGTTGGGGGATCAGGACCGGGCTGATGAAGGGATGGGAGGGGCAGGTGTTCCATTCTAGGCTGGATATGAAAACGAGGAGAGTGGTGGTGTTGATCTATAAGAGGGTGGCGTGAGATGTGTAGCATTGTGGCTGACCTGGGGTGGTGGTCAGTGGGAAACTGGAGGGGGATTCCTGTGGTCATGGTAAACGTTATAGCCCAAATTGGATGATGAGGATTTTGAGGTGTGTGTTGGAAATGGTAGGCCAAGGGTGAAGACGATTTCATACTTCTCCCATCTGCACTGGGTTTATTCCCGGAACAACATTTTGGTGATGGACATGGCGGTGGTGGCTGACTCAGGGTATTCGGCGATCGTGGTCTCTGACCACGCACTGCATTGGGTGGATTTGCAGGTGGTTCAGGGCAGCTCTGGCTCAAAGGTGTTGGTTTGAGCTCTTTTTACCCGAAAACGGAAGAATTTTGCAAGGAAAATGTAACTGAAGATGTGGACCCCCGCCCCAACCAGCAGCTAAAGGAGATGCATGAGATCGGTTGAAGGCCATCGAGGAAACGGTCGCACTACTGAAAGGATCGATGAGAGAGAAGTGGCTGGAGGCACGGGTCACAGATCCGGGAGATGGAGAAGGTAATGTCTGATCGCAGCGATGGGGCAGTGGCACTGAAGGCGGAGGTGAGGCTCCTGGGGGACCTTGCAACTCGCTAAGGGCATAGGTAGAGGAGCAGGAGAACAGATCCAGAAGGCAGAATCTGCATAACATTGGCTTGCCAGGGGGCATGGAAGGCATGAGTGCCACAAGGTATGTCTCCCGGATGCTGGGGGGGGGGGTTGCTGGACAAGGCCCTAGAGGTAGATGGGGCACACTGGTCCCTAAGGCAAAAGACAAGAGCGGGGGAGCTGCCAGGGTGATTGTGAGGCTCCATCAGTTTGTGAAGAAGGAAAAGGCCCTGCGATGGGCTAGGGAGAAGCGGAACTGCGAATGGCGAGGAAACAGGGTCCGAATCATTAGAACATCGGAAGGAGCTGGCGAAAAGACACGTCGGGGTCAACAAGGCCAAAGCAGTTCTATACCAAAGGCTGATCTGGCTTGGGGTACTGTACCCGGCGAAACATGGGTGAATTTTGAAGGCCGGGAGTACTATTTTGAAACTCCAGAAGAGGCAAATGACTTCATTAGAGACCATAAACTGGGGGAGAAACTGAATGCTGATGGGAGACTGAGGAGCTGGAACAACAGATTGGATTAAGGGGCTGGTTTAGTACAGGGCCAAATAGCTGGCTTTTACAGCAGAATAAGACAGGCCAGCAGCGCCTGTTCAATTCCCGTACCAGCCTCCCCGAACAGGCACCGGAATGAGGCGACTAGGGGCTTTTCACAGTTCAACACTTCATTTGAAGCCTACTTGGTGACAAGCGATTTTCATTTCATTTCAAGATGCGGGTACTGTGGGAGCTGGAGGATGGGGGGGCTTTGGGTGGGCTGCTTTTGTCGTTGTGATTGTTTAAGGGGCAACAAGTTTGTAAAGGGCCAACTGCGCCCCCCACCCCCCGGTCCGTTTGAGGTGATTTTCGTTTTGGAGGGGGGTGGGGGGGGGGGGGGTTGACCTGTGGTTTTGGATCTCTTTGGGTGTGTAGGGGAGGATAGGGCCCACAAGGAGCCATTTGCACAGACCAAGGGAAACGGGGGTGTGGAGGGGTAGACAGGAGGAGTCTTTGGGCAGGAGCTGCCACGCTGGCTGGTAATGCTGGTGAATGGAAGTGAGATAGGGGAAGTAGATGCAGGGTTGACCAGGTTGGTTTGGGGGGTGGGGGGGGGGGGGGGGGGGGGTGGGGGGGGTGGGGGTGCGGGGTGGTTGCATGTGACGTGGCAGTATTGGAGAATGAGCAGGGTCATGGGTGGGGAAGGGGGCCTTTTTGGATGGGTCCGGTTCAGGGCAAAATAATAGGAGAAAGGGGAGAATGGCAGACAGTAGAGAGGAGTCGAGGCGCATGCCTCCAGTAATGTTCGTAAGTGGATTGAACGGGCGGTGAAAAGTGTTGGGTCTTCGCGCACTTGAGCTTGTAGGCAGGGGTGATCTTCTGCATGAGATGCACCTCCAGGTGAAGGATCAGAAAGGGATGGGTGGGTCAGGTATTTATCTTGGGATTTGATTTCAATGTTGTGGTGGGTGGCCATCCTGCTGAGAAAAGGATGGGGTTTGTAAGGGCCAAGGAAGTGCTGGATCCGGGTGGGAGGTTTGTGGTAGTGAGGGGTGTTGTAGGGGACGCATGTGGTGCTAGTGAACGTTTATGCGCTCCATTGGGATGACGTGGGGTTTGTGAAGGGGTTGCTGGGAACTATCCGGACCTGGACACGCATCGGTTGGTTATGGGATTGCCTGCTGGAACAAGGGTGGATGAGTTGAGCCTTAAGTCAATGGCATGTTGAGGATGGCGAAGGAGTTGGGAGGTTTATGGAAAGGATGGAATGGTGGATCCGTGGAGGTTTAGGAACCCAGGGGAAACGAGTCATCTTTCTCTCATGTATACTCTAGAATTAACTTTCTTGTAGTGAACTGAGCGGTGGTGGTCGGGACAGAGTACCCAGGAATCATGATCGCAGATCATGCACTGCACTGGCTGGTGGTCGGACTTAGCTTGAGGCAGGAGCAGGGGCCCGGATGGAGGTTAGATTTGGGGCTTTTGGCAGACAAGGAGTTCTGTGAGAAGGGACGGTCGGTGATCAGAGATTATGTGGAGTTGAATCAGCGGCCACATTTGGGAGACGTTGAAGGCGGTGGTTCGAGAGGGATGTTTTCTCGTTCAAGGTGCACAAATAGGAGGAGGGAGGAGCATGGAGGGTTGTTGGCTGAGATAGTAGAGGTGGACAGGAAATATTTGAGTGCCCCTGCCAAGAAGGGGTTGGCGCAGAGGAAGAGTTCACAGGGCAGTTTGACAGGCTGACGACAGGGAAGGCAGTGGGGCAGCAATGAAGGGCGAGGGTGGTGCAATATGAATATGGAGAAAAGGCAAGCCCTATGCTAGCCCATCAGCTCCGGACGCAGGACGCATCTGGGGAAATTCTAAGGGTATGGGAAGGGGGAGGTATTGTTGGAGCCAGGGAAGGTTGACAAGGCGTTCGGAGTATTATGAGAAGTTCTATAAAGCGTTCGCCACGGAGTTGGCACCACATTTACTAGGGATGCTGGACGAGGCCCTGGAGAAGGAAGAGATACCAGAGACACTGACCCAGGCGTCGATCACGCTAATCTCGAACAAGGGGAAAGACGGGTCATACAGGCTCATTTTACTGTTGAACACTGATGTGAAAGTGTTGGCTAAGTTAGTGGCAGGGAGGGAGGAAGGATGTGTTCGGGGGTGGTTGCAGAGGACCAGACAGGCTTTGTAAAGGGAAGCAGCTTTCCAGTAACATTAGGTGGTTATTAAATGTGGTCATGACCCCATCGAAGGGGCGCATACCAGAGGTGGTAGTCTCTATGGACGCGGAGAAGACTTTCGACCGGGTGGTCTCTATGGACGCGGAGAAGACTTTCGACCGGGTGAAGTGGCAGTACCTATTTGAGATTTATGAGAAGGTTTGGGTATGGGCCGAAGTTCGTGGTGTGGGTGCGTCTGTTGTACATGGCCCTGGTGATGATGTAAGGTCAAACAACAGGAGTTTTGGGTTGCACAGGGGAACGAGGCAAGGGTGTCCGCTGTCGCCGCTGCTATTCGGGCTGGTGATAGAGCCCTTGGCGATGGCCCTTGGGGGTCAGTAGAGTGGCAGGGGATTGTGAGAGGGAGTAGGGAATGCCGGGTGTCGCTGTGCTCTGATATGCTGCTGTTCGTGTCGGACCCATTGGAGAGTATGGGGAGAATCATGGACATACTGAGAGGGATTCAGGGCTTTGTTGGGCTATTAGCTGAAAAGAGTGAGGTGTTTCTGGTCAATATGACCAGTCGGGCAGCCAATCTTGGGGTGTTACCATTTAGGGTTGCCAGGGACACGTTTATGTATTTGAGGATTGAGGTGACGGGCATGGGTGACAATGCACAAATGGAACCTGACAAAGTTGGTGGAGGAGGTTAGAGAGGACTTTGGGAGATGCAATTTGTTACACCTGTCATTGGTGGGGAGGGTCCAGGTGGTAAAAATGAACGTTCTAATAAGGTTCCTGTTTGTATTCCAAACCCTCCCTGTTTGTATTCCTAACCCTCCTGATCTACATTCCGATGGCCCTTTTCCAGAAACTTGATGCAGCGATTTCAGAGTTTATATGGGCGGGGAAGGTACCTAGGGTGAAGAGGGCCTGCTGCAGAGGCAGAAAGGGGGATTGGCGTTACCAAACCTGTTGCACTACCTCTGGGCGGCAAATGTGGAGAAGGTGAGGCAGTGGTGGGAACGATAGTGATTAGAATGGTTTGGATGGAAGAAGAGTCCAGTTGAGGGTCCAGCCTGGGGGCCATGGTGACAGTGCCGCTTCCGCTGGCGGCGAGGGGGTACACTGTGAGCCCAGTGGTACAATCCACGATTAGGGTGTGGAACCAGTTGAGGCACTTGGATTGGATTGGATTTGTTTATTGTCACGTGTACCGAGGTACAGTGAAAAGTATTTTTCTGCGAGCAGCTCAACAGACCATTAAGTACATGAGAAGAAAAGGGAATAAAAGAAAATACATAATAGGGCAACACAACTTTAGGATGGAGGGGATGTGTGGGAACCATGGGCTTAAGCTGGGGGAGACGGATGGCATGTTTAGGAGGTGGAGAGAGGTGGGGCTGATGAGGGCAAGGGATTTGTACCTGAAGGAGAGGTTTGTAAGTCTTGAAGAGCTGCGGGAGAGGGAGTTGCTGACGGGAAGAAAGTTCAGGTATATGCAAGCGAGGGACTTGACATGGAAAGAATAGAGAGGGTTCCGCAAGCTGCTGGAGTATACCCTGTTGGAGCGATTGCTTCTCCGGGATGTGGAAGCGGAGGGTAGGATTGGGGATATAACCTGAGTGGTTGGGGGAGGAGGGGGCCGCACAGGTCGTGAGGATTAATGAGAACTGAAGGAGGTGGATATAGGATGTCGAGTGAGGCAATGCGCAGGCTGAATTCGACCTCTTGGGCGAGGATGAGTGGGTTCTTCCAGGGGGTGGCAGACGAGTGTGAGAAGTGTGGATGAGGACCCTTCTCATACAATAACAATACACCATCCTGATTTTTTTATTTGCCCATCTGGTATTCTAATACAAAGAGCATTGTACTAAAGTGCCATTATTTGTATTGTGGTAATTCAATGCTTTTGCGCTATAATTGTTAACACTCATCCCTGATTGCTTTCCTGTAACATCCCCATTTAGCTTTAAACTTTGTGTGTGATGAGTGACTTTTTGTTTTGACTTTTTTAGCTATCTGATAGTCGGTCGAGATTACCGTGTATGTGTAGCTGATGGGTGGGATGGCCAGGTCCCACGATGTGACAGTAAGTTAAAGTTCAATGTTTCTCAAAGGTTTTGAGTTGTTTTGATGCATAACCTTGAGGTGCTTCAATGCGGGTAAATTCAAGGACTTTGTGGAGTGTCTGCTCTCCTCTAATAATCATTTTCTTTTGCCTTCGCTGTATTCTAAATGTTTGCTCTCATCTTTTCTCTTGGCATTTTCAGTGTGACGTTGTTGGGTTGTGTTCCAGAAAAAAGATAGTATTCTTTGGTAGGAAATGCTTGCACCACATCAAGCTGTGGTTGGCATTTGTTTGCTGCATGACATAGAGGCAGGAGGAAGGATCTAGGTTCCAGCTTTTTTTTTTGACTGGAAAAGCAGGTTGTCGGGTGGATGGTGGGGGTAAGGCACAGGTTCTTGAGGTGAGAAACAATAGGAAAAAAAATGGCAATGCTGAGAACTGATCAAGATTGTTTAGACACCGAGTGGGAAAGGGTCAGAGGTGTCCAGCCAGGAACTTTCTGCAGAAACTTGTAGGGAATTGTGTCACAGATATATTGTCACAGATATATTTTAGCCTGCTATTCACAGCTGGTACCTTTTGATCAGTGGTAATATATTTTGCCAGAGACTGGGGTACTGTTTGAAGAGTGATGCAAAATGAGCTATCACTCAGTTGATAACATTTGTCTCCGAGTCAGAGGGTTGTGGGTTTCAAGACCCACTTCAGGAGCTGGGCACCCGAAAATTCCAGTGTAGTACTGAGGGAGCATTTGAGGTGATATCTTTCAGATGTGTCGTTGCACTGTAGCCTACCTGCCCCTCAGATGGGTGTAAAGGATACCAAGGCATTATTTGGAAAAAGTTACCCCTGTTCCTATGCAATATTTATCCCTCAACCAACATGACTAAAACAGATGATCTGGTTATTAGTGAATGAGCAAAGATCTAACAAATGGAGTACAATGTGGGCAAGTGTAAAGTATCAATTTTAGTAGGAAGAATAAATAACAACATGCTATCTAAAGGATTGCAGAACACTGATGCAGAGGAATCTGGGTGTCCTACTGTATGAATTGGCAAAGCAAGTAATTGGGAAAGAATGTTATTGAGAGGGGAATTTTAATAAAGTGAGGAAGGATCTGCTCGCTCACTCCTCCCCTGCCAAATGCTGTTCCCAGAAGTGATTGGGTCTTTGCTGTGTGTCGGGTTGGGGATACAAATTCAGGATGTGATACTTTTCCCAGAGAATATTGGACCACTGGAATTGACTGCAGATTGGTGTTGTTTATGCTATGAGCAAGGTATATCCCCTCATGTACAAGATGATACTTGGAATGCAGGGTCAGTGTGGTTTCTGAACTAGTTTTAACCAGAGATGAGTTGGGGAGGAATTTCCCCTCTTGTTTTTCTGTCCTCACTGGAGATCACATGCTTTTCGTTGATTTGTAGACTATCCGTTGTGTATTACAATATGCCTCTGAAGTCTGGAGTAGGCTGGATGGATTTCATTGCTCATCATTGAACATATACGGGAGAGAATTGGAAAAAAAAAATGCTCTACCTTATGTGGCAGCATATTTGTTCACAAGTATGCGGTGTTACTGAACTTGTCAGATTTTAATCCCTCAAGGTGACGTTTTGTTCTGACAGTCTGTTCATAATATTAACTATTTTTCATTTATCTCCAGTGGTCTCATGTGATTACCCTGCATCCATTAGTAATGGGAAGGTTACAGCACCGCCCAAAGGAGACACGTGGACATCGGGAATGGTAGCACAATATTCGTGTAATGGTGACTACTCATTGATTGGTGAAGAACAACTTACTTGCACTATATCTGGCAAATGGGACAAGGCGCCACCAAAATGCAAAGGTGATTTAAGTACACAATCAGAATTTATTTTAATTGCCTTTTACAGCTAGAGTTGAGATGGTTGTTATTTGGTGTTTTAGCATTGCAACACATTCTGCAGTCAGTAGACAGTACTTTTATAAAAAAAAAAAAAAAAAAAATTTTTACGCTACCCAATTCATTTATTCTAATTAAGGAGCAATTTAGTGCAGCCAATCCACCTACCCTGCACATCTTTGGGTTGTGGGGGCGAAACCCACGCAAACACTGGGAGAATGTGCAAACTCCACATGGACAGTGACCCAGGGCCGGGATCGAAGCTGGGACCTCGGCGCCGTGAGGCAGCAGTGCCAACCACTGTACCACCATGCTCTCCGACGATAGACAGTACTGATTATCATGCATGTTTTTATAATATAGGAAATGAGGGACAATCTATGTGGATTATTTGTCTCCTATAATCTTAGGGCTAATATTTAAAGCTCTTTCCTTCCACTAATTAGGCTTCCTCTTCAGGCACTACTTGGTCTGTATAAGCTGAAACAGAATGCAATTAAAATATATAACTAGTATGATGAATGTAGGAATTTCAGATATATTGGGCTATGTCTTCACACCGGCGTGGGAACAGTGGCATTTTACGACCGAATATTCGGTGCAATACGGTCACCGATCCTCTGTTTGGCTGGAGGCTAGTAGCTGGCAGCGTAAGAGCATCCGCATTCAGCTGGCGATACGGCCCGGAGAATTGCCGGGTCCGTGGCCACGCATGTACACGATGGCGGCCTCCAGCAACCTCGCTGTGCAACTTGGCCGGCCTGCAAAATAGTGCCCCCCCCTTTTGGCCGGCTCACGAGCCCCGGATCACAACCCATCAGTGTCCCCAACCCCTAATAAAGTCCCCCCCCTCCCCCTGCGGATCAGCCGTTCCCCCGACTGGTGGCGTTGGACTGAGTCCGCAGCTGCCACGTCGAGTTCCCAACGGATAATGGCACACCTGACTGATGCCGTCGGAATTTGGCCAGTGTCGGGGGCAGAGCATCAGGGGTTGGGCCTCGGGCAATGTCCCTTGAGGGGGCAGAGCATCGCGAAAGCAGTGCCGCCGCTGATTTAGTCAGAAACAGGTCATCTCCAGCCGATCACCAAACACGATTTCGACGTCGGCAACTGGAGAATCCCGCCCATTGTATTGTAGGTATTTGGTGCAGTTGGGGTTAAAAGCCTGGTTAGAGTGTGTTTGACTGCTGCAGTCATGGTTTTAATGAATCCTGGTTTGAACGGTTGGGAGCCCAGGGGTGCAGTTAAGGCATTGTAAAAAGCTTGGGTTAATGCAGTTTCGTTTGGATTAAGAGGGGGTTCCCTGTGGAGTTATTTAGATTTCCGCTTGGTAGGATAAATTAATTACTGGTTGGAGCCAACGTATCGAGCATTCTGCAGAAAAACAGTTTTTGTTGTTAGTTGATGTGAGCAGAAGTCAAGCATCTCAGTTCAATTAAAATATATGTCTGTAACTAGATTTGGAGTTACTTTCCAAGCAGTTCCGAGTGTAATTAGAAGGTGAGCTGAAGCTGCTTTTGAAGAAATATAGCCAGACTTTCTTTATGGTTCTGATAGGATCCCAATTTTTTTCTTTAAAGAAGTGGCAAAGGATCTCATCTCTTTTGAGGGCAAACTGTATTTAACAGTGGATTGTGAGCTGAGATTTATTTTGTGTTTGGGAGTAAAGATAGCAATTAAGGGTCACTGTTTTCATTCGCATTGTTTAAGGGATTATTGTAAGCTATTTTCTGGTATGTTTTTTTAAAATTTAGAGTACCCAATTTTTTTCCAATTAAGGGGCAATTTAGCATGTTCAATCCACCTACCTTGTACATCTTTGGGTTGTGGGGGCGAAACCCACGCAAACACTGGGAGAATGTGCAAACTCCACACGGACAGTGACCCAGAGCCGGGATCGAACCTGGGACCTCGGCGCCGTGAGACTGCAGTGCTACCACTGAGCCACCGTGCTGCTCTTTCTGGTGTTATGTTAAAGATATTTCAATACTGTTAGTAATAAAGATCATTTTAATACACCATATCCCTATTTTTGACCTTTCATCCGAGAGGCTTGAGACAATAATCTGAACTGACTGCATCTATACCATGAAATACTTTATATATACCTCCTTTGAAGTAGGAAGAGGTTAAATTGTTCTTTAAGGATACAGGGGTAACAGTGCACAAGTTGAACGCAAAGTTATTGCAAATGCTTTGGCTATGATTATATAGATAATAATGAAAGCCAGTTGGATGTCAATGGAGAGTCATTGGAGGAGGTTTGTGTGAAGTAAAGAATTAGAAAACTTAAATTCAGTAGTTTAGCTAAAGAATGTTTAGGGATACTTCATTTGAGGTGTATATATAAAGTATTTCATTGTATAGATGCAGTCAGTTCAGATTATTGTCTCGAGCAAAAAGAAAACTATTTGGGCAATGATAAATGTTTGCAGTAATCTGCTTGATAAAGTTGCAGAGTCGAAGATGGTTTGAATATTAAATGATCTTATTTGACATTTTAAAGTTTTCGGTATATCACACTTCATACTTCTAAAGGAGGTTCTTGTGGCCCTCCGAATGAACATGGCTTTTAATTTTTGCTGGTCATTGAGTTTATATATTCAATTTTGCTGTCTTTATAATACGTTTTGTTCTTTTGTCAGTTGTTCAGTGTCAGCGTCCTCCAGATCCTGCAAACAGCAATGCTGTGAATGGATTTGGACCAACCTACAAATATCATGACTCGATCACCTACCGCTGTAAAGACGGTTATGAAATGGTTGGCGCTAATGTCATCAGATGCAATGAGACTAGCATGTTTGAACCATCGCCACCTATTTGCAGACCTCGTGAGTAACCATCTCTTAAACTTGAGGGTAGAATTAGTTCTGAATTGAACTCTGTATAGTCTGTTTGAAGAATAGGCCAGATTCTTCGGCGGGGGGTTGGAGGCAGTTTATTAGTGAGCTGCTTCAGTGTTCACTATCACTATTTCTCAGACGGACCAGTATGTTCAGGTTAATGTGAAAATCTTGTAGTAATTCATGGTCTCTCACTTGAGACTCTGCCACAGGCTGCATTGTGGCTCCTCCGAAGGTCAGTAAACACTGAAAATCAATGGGAATTTCAACTTTTCCTTCAAACACAAATAAAATGTTACATCAGGTGTCACTGGATTTTTAACAGCAAAGTGATCAATAAAGTTTGATCAACAGAACTCGCCCTGAAAAAAGTAATTTTATAATCTAGGGAGTGTTTTTAAATAATGAACAGATTTTTGTGCTAAAGGCTTTTTGAAGTCTAACTTCATTTTCATTGCAATTTTAAATTTTTACAAAAATCACATTTATTTTAAAAAAAACGAGAAAGAAAAGAAAGCTATAGATATCAATGTACAATAGGCACAGCACAAAGCAGAAGTAATTACAAGCATGGGGACAAATGAGACTGGATGGGTACAAGAGCCGTCTGCATCAAAACAGGATATGGGCGGGCAGCACGGTGGCGCAGTGGGTTAGCCCTGCTGCCTCACAGCGCTGAGGCCCCAAGTTTGATTCTGGCTCTGGGTCACTGTCTGCGTGGAGTTTGCACAATCTCCCCGTGTTTGCGTGGGTTTTGCCCCCATAACCCAAAGATGTGCAGGGTAGGTGGATTGGCCACGCTAAATTGCCCCTTAATTGGAAAAAATGAATTGGGTACTCTAAATTTATTTTTAAAAACCAGGATACGGGCATCACAGACCTACATCATACCCATAGCTTTGGGAAAGAAAATAGCAGAGGGAAGAAACAACATCCCGAGAAATCCAGAACTGAGGGGAAATTACACTGACAACACAATTAAACTTCTCTTCAATCCCATGACAGAATTAACAGCTATTGTATAACTACAAGAAGGGGGTCAGACACCACAAGCTCAAGAAAATCTCAAAGCCCAAATCTTGACCCAGGGTCTCCCATAGAAAAATAAAAACAAGGAACCAGGAACAGAATCCGTGCTATCGTACCCCCATCCCCGAATCCCAGATATAGGATCGCTATTGGGCGCAAACCCAATCCATCCCAAAATCATCACCCATCCGGATGTAGTTTCAACCACATTGGACTCCCTCACAGGCTCCCCATGAAGGAGTCCATGGAGCAACAGGTCACTGGCCACGGTACCAAGTCTGGCTGAGCCCAGCACTGATACAAAAAAGAAATTCAGGAGAATGCGGCCCCAAAGACTTCCACAGCACCCAACCCTTACACCCCTCCGAGGTTGCGCTAATTCCAGCTCATACAAGACAAAGCACAACTCCCACCTCCACACAAAAGAAGAAAGCGTATACGACTGAGCCTCAGCCGAGGGAGAACCCCAAACGCAAGGAACTAAAACAATCAAGACACTCATTTCCCCCTCACGGCAACAAGGAGCCCCAGCCACTTCCCATCAAGACTACCAGCCTCTGCCGAAATGGGAGAAGAGAAGGAAACCCCTCCCAGGGTCCAACCAACCACCACAATTGCCACCATATTCAGGATGCTCACAATCCCCCTCATTTTCAGTAAGCTCCGACAGTAATGAAAACAAACAACAGGGAGATCCAGGTCAGGAGAAAAGACTGGCACAATCCAAAGGAAGAGATCCCGGTCCTCAACAGGATAACACATCATCTGCCTGGGTCTAAAAAAAGAAATGGAGGCAGGACAAATTTTAAAGAAAATGTTAAAAATAAACTCAAAACAGATTAGCTCTAACTAGGGGGGCTTTTTTCAAATACAGCAAGGACCGAACTAACCTGAACAAGTCATACCCTCCATCCTACACCTCGCTCCGGCTCTGTTCCTCTTGCACAGGCAAGAAGAACCCATTCTCCACCACCAGGATCTTCAGACAATATAAGACCTACACGTGCTTGAGATACAAAGACTGCACAAATCCGGGGTTCAACATTCTACTTGATGTGATATAAATTTGTCAAATCTGGATAACCAACAGTGCAGGACATCACACTCCATATTATTCTCTTCCCTGCAAACCATCAAATTGACATCAACAAAAAACAGGATTATCAGGGTAATAACTGCGATGCGAGGCAGTCTTCAGGGTAAAGATTTCTCCACTGGCACAAGAAGAAAGTAGAAATCGAGGATCAGAATCGGTGAGCACTCTTCAGGATCTCTCTGGAATTCTAACGATCTAAGCATGAGACTCCATTACTTCCAACATACCGTCTCTCTGGAATTTCCAGCATACCGTCTCTCTGGAACCCAGGTGGTCAACAGCCTAGACTCCTGCCAGCGGGGGTGATTTTGGCTGGCTTGGCATCTCCAACCCCTCCCAATTGACATTAGGATCAGGACAACACCGGACCAGTGATCGAAAGGCCAAGAGAAGGCCAGGCCTCAAAAGACCGGATTAAAAATGCTCTATTTAATTTAAGTTGCCCAGCCTTCAGATCAAGATTCATGGCACCCAACTCTCATTCAACTGAAAATGCCTCCACCACATCACTCTGGGAACCATGTTTGACAGAACTCCGCACTCCGCACCCACCCCCACCCCACTCTCTCGACTGTCAGGATGGACCACAGGCCATGCAACTGGAACTCAACCATATGGAGACGGGCTTCCTCTAGGGATAATGCTCTCTACTACAAGATTCTCCTCGGGCGCTTCCCAAAACCTCCTTTTAAAAGCGCCTCGCAACTCATTGACTACCTGCACTGCAGAGCTGCAACTTTCGGGCAGAACAACATCTTTGTTGCAGCCGACATCTGCCAATGCACACCCCCAACAGGGCAGAAACCCACTCAAAAGCAACTGTGCCACTAATGGCAGGGCCCCATCTGATTCCTTCCAGCCACCATGAACCAACGAGGTTTTATCTTGGCTCATTCTCAGGACATAATTTCTACTGTGTAAACCAAGAAAAGACAAAAGAAATGTAGGCACGGATGAAAAGACTGATTTAATAGATGAGCCGAGCTGGAAAATGAGGAAATGCAGCTGTTCCCGCTCACGTCATGTGACCCCATTTTTTTGGGAGTATATTCAGCTTATTTTTGGCTTTTATCTTCATTCCATTTGTATGTCCCAATCTTTAAATTACTCCCTGTATTTTAAAAAAAAAAAAGGTTTGCTGCTTGTTTGTGTGAGGGAGTGTGGGATCTGTGAAAATGTTTTCATGTGGTTGGCTGCTTTTTAAAAAATATATATATTTTATTCAAATTTTTCGGTCAAACAAAGACAAAACAAAATTTTCCCCTTTTACAACTTAAAACAATATATATAATTGTTTTAAAAAATAAATAATGTATTAACTAAACGGCACCTGCCAACAACAGAAATAATAACTAGTATCCAAAATAATAATATCACAAAAACCGATATAAATAACTGATATACAAACACCTGTATAAAACCCCTGAGGACCTGGATGAGCCCTCCCCTCCCCCCTGGGTTGCCACTGCTACCTTTCCTATTTTCCTTATCGTCCTGCGAGATAGTCAAGGAACGGTTGCCACCGCCTGGTGAATCCTTGAGCCAAACCTCTTGGTGTGTATTTTATCCGCTCCAGTTTTATAAACCCTGCCATGTCGTTTATCCAGGCCTCCACGCCCGGGGTTTTAGCTTCTTTCCACATAAGTAATATCCTTCGCCGGGCTACTAGGGACGCAAAGGCCAAAACATCAGCCTCTCTCGCCTCCTGCACTCCCGGCTCATCTGCAACCCCAAATATAGTCAACCCCCAGCCTGGCTCGACCCGGACCCCCACCACCTTTGAAAGCGATTTCGCCACCACCACCCAGAACCCATGCAGTACCGGACATGACCAAAACATGTGGGTGTGGTTCGCTGGGCTTCCCGCGCATCTCCCGCACCATCCTCCACTCCAGAAAATCTACTTAGCCTTGCTCCAGTCATCTGCGCCCTGTGTAGACCTTGAATTGTATCAGGCTGAGCCTGGCACATTAAGACGAAGAGTTTACCCTACTTAGGGCATCTGCCCACAGCCCCTCCTCAATCTCTTCCCCCAGCTCCTCTTCCCATTTTCCCTTCAGCTCCTCCACCATCGTCTCCCCCTCGTCTCTCATTTCCCTGTATATGTCTGACACCCTACCCCCCCCCACCCATGCCCCCGAAATCACTCTGTCCTGAATCTCTTGCGCCGGGAGCTGCGGAAATTCCCTCATCTGTTGCCTCGCGAAAGCCCTCACTTGCATATATCGAAATGCATTCCCCGGTGGCAACCCATATTTTTCTGTCAGTGCTCCCAGACTCGCGAACGTCCCATCTAGGAACAAATCCTTCAATTTCACAATCCCTGCTCGCTGCCAAGACTTAAATCCCCCATCTATCTTCCCCGGGACGAACCTATGGTTGTTCCTTATCGAGGACCTCACCGAGGCACCCGTCACTCCCTTATGCCGTCTCCACTGCCCCCAAATTTTCAACGTTGCCACCACCACTGGACTTGTGTACTTTTTCGGGGAGAACGGTAAAGGCGCCGTCGCTAATGCTTTTAGGCTGGTTCCTTTTATAGGACGCCATCTCTAGCCTTTTCCACGCCGCTCCCTCCCCTTCCCCCATCCACTTGCATACCATTGATATGTTGGCGGCCCAATAATAGTCACTTAAACTCAGCAGTGCCAGTCCCCCCCCTATCCCTGCTACGCTGCAGAAACCCCCTCTTCACTCTTGGGGTCTTCCCAGCACACACAAAGCTCATAATACTCTTATCCACTTTCTTGAAAAAGGCCTTTGTAATCATTACAGGGAGGCACTGGAACACAAAAAGAAACCGCGGAAGGACCACCATTTTGACCGCCTGCACCCTGCCCGCCAGTGACAGGGGCACCATGTCCCACCTCCTAAAGTCCTCTCCATCTGCTCCACCAATCTTGTTAAATTAAGCTTATGCAAGGTTCCCCAGTTCCTGGCCATCTGGATCCCTAGGTACCGAAAATCCCTTGTTACACTCCTCAACGGCAAATCATCTATTCCCCTGCTCTGTTCCCCAGGGTGCATCACAAACAGCTCACTCTTCCCCATATTTAATTTATATCCTGAAAATTCCCCAAACTCCCTGAGTGTCTGCATTATCTCGGGCATCCCCTCCACTGGGTCCGCGACATACAACAACAAATCACCCGCGTATAGTGACACCCGGTGCTCTTCTCATCCTCCAAGTACTCCCCTCCACTTCCTAGAGCCCCTCAGCGCTATGGCCAGTGGCTCAATCGCCAACGTGAACAGTAGCGGGGACAGGGGACATCCCTGTCTTGTCCTCCTATATAGTCGGAAGTGGTCTGATCTCTGCCTATTTGTAATCACACTTGCCACCGGGGCCCTGTATAGGAGCTGAACCCATCCAATGAACCCCTCTCCAAATCCAAATCTCCTCAACACTTCCCACAGGTAATCCCACTCCACTCTATCAAATGCTTTCTCTGCATCCATCGCCACCACTATCTCCGCCTCCCCCTCCGGTGGGGGCATCATCATCACACCCAGCAGCCTCCGTATGTTAGTATTCAATTGTCTCCCCTTAACAAACCCCGTTTGATCCTCACGAACCACCCCCGGGACACAATCCTCTATCCTCGTTGCCATCACCTTTGGCTAAAAGCTTAGCATCTACATTCAGGAGGGAAATGGGCCTGTATGACCCGCACTGCAGCGGGTCTTTGTCTCTTTTCAAGAGCAGCGATATCGTCGGGGGTAATGTCCCCCTTTCTCTGGCCTCATTAAAGGTTCTCGTCAGAAGCGGGGCCAGCAGGTCCACTTATTTCCTATGAAATTCCACCGGGAACCCATCCGGTCCCGGGGCCTTCCCTGCCTGCATGCTCCCAATCCCTTTTACCACCTCCTCCACCTCAATCTGTGCTCTCAGTCCTGTCCTCTCCTGCTCCTCAACCTTCGGGAATTCCAACTGATCTAGGAAGTGCATCATTCCCTCCTTCCCTTCCGGGGGTTGAGCCTTATACAGCCTCTCATAAAAAGCCTTAAACACCCCGTTCACCCTCTCCGCTCCCCGTTCCATCTTACCCTCCTCGTCCCTAACTCCTCCAATCTCCCTCGCCGCCCCCCTCTTCCTCAGTTGTTGGGCCAGCAACCGGCTCGCCTTCTCTCCGTACTCATACTGCACTCCCTGTGCCTTCCTCCATTGTGCCTCCGCCTTGCCCGTGGTCAACAAATCAAATTCCGTGTGCAATCTCTGTCTTTCCCTGTACAGCCCTTCATCTGGAGCCTCCGCATACTGCCTATCCACCCTCAATTTCCCTCAACAATCTCTCCCTTTCTTTACTCTCTTGTTTCCCCTTATGGGCCCTTATAGAAATCAGTTCCCCTCTGACCACCGCCTTCAGTGCTTCCCAGACCACTCCCACCTGAACCTCTCCGTCGTCATTAATCTCTAGGTACCTTTCAATACATCTCCTTACCCTTTTTTAAAAAAAATATATTTTATTGAAAATTTTTTCCAAACAACAATTTTTCCCTCTTACAAAGCAAACGAAACAATAACAAAACAGAAATTTTTAACAATACACAGGTAACAAAACCCCATTGTCTATTGACCTAAACTAAACTAACCCCCCCCCCCCCGGGTTGCTGCTGCTGGTCATCTGTCTTCCCTCTAACGTTCCCCTAGGCAGTCGAGAAATGGCTGCCACCGCCTGGTGAACCCTTGAGCCGATCCTCTCAGGGCAAACTTTATCTGCTCCGGTTTAATGAACCCCGCCATATCATTTACCCAGGCCTCCAGTCCGGTGGGTTTCGCCTCCTTCCACATTAGTAGGATCCTGCGCCGGGCTACTAGGGACGCAAAGGCCACGACATCGGCCTCTTTTGCCTCCTGCACTCCCGGCTCTTCCGCAACTCCAAATAGAGCTAACCCCCAGCCTGGTTTGACCCGGGCCTTCACCACCTGCGAAATCACTCCCGTCACTCCCTTCCAATACCCTTCCAGTGCCGGGCACGCCCAAAACATATGTGCGTGGTTTGCCGGGCTCCCGCCACACGTCCCACATTTGTCCTCCACTCCAAAGAACCTGCTCAATCTTGCCCCCGTTATGTGTGCTCTATGTAGCACCTTAAATTGAATCAGGCTAAGCCTGGCGCATGAGGAAGAGGAATTTACCCTGCTTAGGGCATCAGCCCACATACCCTCCTCTATCTCCTCCCCTAATTATTCTTCCCACTTTCCTTTTAGTTCGCCCACCAACTCCTCCCCCTCTTCCCTCATCTCTCTATAAATCTCTGACACCTTGCCCTCTCCGGCCCACACCCCTGAAAGCACCCTGTCCTGTATCCCCTGTGTCGGGAGCAACGGAAATTCCCTCACCTGTTTAGTAAACGCCCTTACCTGCATAAATCGCAAGAAATTTCCCCGGGGCAACTTATACTTTTCCTCCAATGCTCCCAAACTCGCAAAAGTCCCATCTATAAATAAATCTCCCACCTTCCTAATTCCCAACTGGTACCAGCTCTGAAATCCTCCATCCATTCTTCCTGGGGCGAACCTATGGTTGTTCCTGATAGGGGACCCCACCAGGGCTCCCCGCACCCCTCTCTGTCGCCTCCACTGTCCCCAGATATTCAGTGTTGCCGCCACCACCGGGTTCGTGGTAAACTTTTTAGGTGAGAACGGTAGCGGCGCCGTCACCAGCGCCTCTAAACTCGTCCCTTTACAGGACTTTCTCTCCAGTCTTTTCCACGCCGCTCCCTCACCCTCCATCATCCATCTATGTATCATTGCCACATTGGCGGCCCAATAGTAATCACCCAAGTTCGGTAGTGCCAGTCCTCCTCTGTCCCTACTACGCTGAAGGAACCCCCTCCTTACTCTCGGAACTTTCCCTGCCCACACGAAGCTCGTGATGCTCCTATCTATTTTATTAAAAAAGGTCTTGGTGATTAGTATAGGGAGACATTGAAATACAAATAAGAACCTCGGGAGGACCATCATCCTAATTGCTTGCACCCTGCCCGCCAGCAATAGAGGCTGCATGTCCCACCTCTTGAAGTCCTCCTCCATTTGTTCTACCAGCCGTGTCAGATTAAGTCTGTGCAAGGTTCCCCAGCTCCTAGCGATCTGAATCCCCAGGTAGCGGAAGTTTCTTTCCACTTTCCTTAGCGGTAAGCCTTCTAACTCTCTACTCTGGTCCCCTGGACGTATCACAAATAATTCACTCTTCCCCATGTTTAGCCTATACCCCGAGAATTCCCCGAACCCCCTCAAAATTCGCATAACCTCTATCATCCCCCCCCCCCCGGCTGGGTCCGACACGTATAACAATAGGTCATCTGCGTATAACGAGACTCGGTGTTCTTCTCCCCCTCTAATCACCCCTCTCCATTTCCTGGACTCTCTCAACGCCTTGGCCAGAGGTTCAATTGCCAACGCGAACAACAATGGAGACAGCGGGCATCCCTGTCTTGTTCCCCTATATAATCGGAAATACTCCGATCTATGTCGACCTGTAACTACGCTTGCCGTTGGAGCCCCATAAAGAAGTCTAACCCAGCTAATAAACCCGTTCCCAAACCCAAACCTCCTTAACACTTCCCATAAATACTCCCACGCCACCCTATCAAATGCCTTCTCTGCGTCCATTGCCGCCACTATCTCTGCCTCCCCCTCCACTGGGGGCATCATTATCCCCCCTAATAGTCGTCGCACGTTAACATTCAGTAGTCTCCCTTTTACGAACCCTGTCTGGTCTTCGTGCACCACCCCTGGGACACAGTCCTCTATCCTCGATGCCAGTACCTTTGCCAGCAATTTGGCGTCCACGTTCAATCGTGAAATAGGTCTATAGGACCCGCACTACAATGGATCTTTGTCCCTCTTCAAAATTAGTGATATCGTCGCCTCCGACATCGTCGGGGGTAGGGTCCCCCCTTCCCTGGCCTCATTGAACGTCCTCGCCATCAACGGGGCCAACAAGTCCACATATTTTCTGTAATATTCCACCGGGAACCCGTCTGGCCCCGGGGCCTTCCCTGCTTGCATGCTTCCCAGTCCCTTAATAACCTCGTCCACCTCAATCGGCGCCCCCAGGCCTGCCACCTCCTGCTCCTCCACTTTCGGGAACCTCAATTGGTCCAGGAACTGCCGCATCCCCTCCTCTCCCTCTGGGGGTTGAGACCTATACAGTTCCTCATAGAAGGTCTTGAACACCTCATTTATCTTTCCTGCCCTTCGCACCGTGTCTCCCCTTTCGTCTCTAATTCCTCCTATCCCCCTCGCTGCTGCCCTCTTTCGCAATTGATGCGCCAACAGGCGACTAGCCTTTTCCCCATATTCATACCTCCTCCCCATGCCTTCCTCAACAGTACCTCCGCCTTTCTGGTGGTCAGAAGGTCAAACTCTGTCTGGAGTCGTCTCCTCTCCCTGTACAATTCCTCCTCCGGGGTCTCTGCAAATTCCCTGTCCACCCTTAAAATCTCCCCCCGTAATCTTTCCCTTTCCTTGGCCTCTGTTTTCCTTTTGTGGGCCCCAATAGAGATCAGCTCTCCTCTAACCACCGCTTTTAATGCTTCCCAGACCACTCCCACAGGGACCTCGCCCTCGTCATTGACCTCCAGGTATCTCTCAATACACCCCCGCACTCTTGCACACACTCCCTCATCCGCCATCAGTCCCACATCTAATCGCCAGAGTGTTCTCTGCTCCCTGTCCTCTCCTACTTCCAGGTCCACCCAATGTGGGGCATGATCCAAAACCGCTATGGCTGAGTACTCTGCTTCTTCCTCCCTAGAGATCAACGACCTTCCCAACACAAAATCTATCCGGGAGTACACTTTATGGACATGGGAGAAGAAGGAAAACTCCCTAGCCCTAGGTCTAAGAAATCGCCATGGATCCACTCCCCCCCATTTGGTCCATAAACCCCTTAAGTACCTTGGCCGCTGCCGGCCTTCTTCCGGTCCTTGAGCTAGATCTATCTAGCCCCGGGTCCAGCACCGTATTAAAGTCCCCTCCTAAAATCAAGTTTCCTGCCTCCAGGTCCGGTATACGCCCCAGCATCCGTCTCATGAATCCCGCATCGTCCCAATTTGGGGCATACACATTAGCCAACACGACCTCCATTCCCTCCAGCCTACCACTCACCATTACATATCTACCTCTGCTATCTGCTACGATGTTCTTTGCTTCAAATGCTACCCGTTTCCCCACCAAAATGGCCACCCCTCTGTTCTTTGCGTCCAGTCCTGAGTGGAACACCTGTCCCACCCATCCTTTCCTTAGCCTAACTTGGTCCGCCACCTTTAGGTGCGTCTCTTGGAGCATAACCACGTCTGCCCTTAGTCCTTTCAAATGTGCGAGCACTCGGGCCCTTTTTATCGGTCTGTTCAGGCCTCTCACGTTCCACGTGATCAGCCTCACTAGGGGGCTACTTGCCCCCCTCCCGTGTCGACTAGCCATTACCTTCTCTAGGCCAGTCCCATATCCCGCCTCCGCGCTCCCGCTCGCTCCCCCAGCGTCGCACACCATCCCCGCCCACCCACTCTTTAGCCATTTCCTTTTGGATTTCCGCAGCAGCAACCCTGTTGTCCCCCCCCCCCCCCCCCCGCTAGATCCCTATCTAGCATGATTGCTCCCCCCATATCACTTCCGTAAGTCATCTGACTTCAACTGACCCCGGCTACTCCTGCTCACTCCTCGACCCCCCCCCCCCCCAGTGTGGGGGAACTCCCATCCGCCTTGCGCCTGTCTTCCCGCCTTATTCTTTCTGGCGCGGGAACATCCCTTTACCTGACCTTCCTCTTATGGTGCAGCTCCCTTTCCCCTCCCCCTCTCCTTCCCCATTCTCCGACTATGCCCCGTCTTTCCCCCCTCACCGGCGCCCACATTTCCCCAATGTCTCCCCCTTCCCT
Source organism: Scyliorhinus torazame (assembly GCF_047496885.1). NCBI lineage: Eukaryota > Metazoa > Chordata > Chondrichthyes > Carcharhiniformes > Scyliorhinidae > Scyliorhinus > Scyliorhinus torazame. The sequence goes on from NC_092723.1 coordinate 29,083,722, forward strand.
GTTTACTTCTCAATTAACTTCCACCGTAACATTAACAAAAACAATAACAATAACATTTCCTGCAGCATCAGTCCCTCAGTTCCGGTCCAATTTCTCTTCTTTGATGAAGGACCATGCTTCCTCCGCCGTCTCGAAGTAATAGTGTCTCTCCTGAGGCAACCAAGAGACATACCCTTCCTGGGGGACACTGTCGGGGGAATGCTGCAGCCTTCTTCCCACACTGGGAAATGTCAAACAAATGCCGTGGGGGCCCTGTAACGAGCCCAAAAGTCCGTTCCAAGCAGGAGCTACTGAATATGCGACCTAGCTCTGCATAGCCGCACCCGGAAGTCACATCTCCTTACCCTTACACACACACCCTCGTCCGCCAACAATTCCATATCTAATCTCCAGAGTGGGTGCTGTTCCTTTTCCTCTCCTACTTCCAGATCTACCCAATGTGGGGCATGATCTCAAATGGCTATAGCCGAATACTCCGTCCCTGTCAACTTCGGGATCAGCGCCCTTCCCAGGACAAAGAAGTCTATCCGAGAATACACCTTGTGGACATGGGAGAAGAAGGAGAACTCTTTACTCCTAGGCCTAGTAAATCTCCAAGGATCCACTCCTCCCATCTGCTCCATGAAGTCCTTAAGCACCTTGGCCGCTGCCGCCTCCTCCCGGTCCTAGACCTTGACCGGTCCAGCCCTGGATCCAGCACCGTGTTGAAGTCTTCCCCCCCCATTACCAACTTTCCCGCCTCCAGGTCCGGGATACGCCCCAGCATACACTTCATGAAGTTTGCGTCATCCCAGTTCGGGGCATATACGTTCACCAGCACCACCGCCTCACCTTGCAATCTGCCACTCACCATCACGTATCTATCCCCACTGTCCGCCACTATGGCCTTCGCCTCAAACAATACCCGTTTCCCCACCAATATTGCCACCCCTCTATTTTTCGCATCCAAGCCCGAGTGGAATACCTGTCCCACCCATCCTTTTCGTAATCTAACCTGACCCGTCAGTTTCAGATGCGTCTCCTGCAGCATGACCACATCCGCCTTTAGTTTCTTTAGGTGCGCAAGTACCCTTGCCCTCTTAATCGGCCCATTCAGCCCTCTCACGTTCCATGTGATCAACCGGGTTGGGGGGCTCTTTACCCCCCCCCCCCCCCCCCCCCCCTCGTCGACTAGCCATCCCCTTTTTTAGGCCAGCTCCTCACCCGGTTCCCACGCACCCGCTTGTCACCCCGACGGCGCCCTCCCGTCCCGACCATCCCATCCCGTAGCCGCTCCCCCTTCCCCTTAGCAGCAGCAACCCAGTTAACCCCCCCCCGGCTAGATCCCCCTCTAGCTTAGTTGCTCCCCCCATGTTGCTTCCAGAAGTCAGCAAAATCTGGCTGACCTCGGCTGCCCCGTTTATCCTTAGCCTCCCATTGTGTGAGGCGCCCTCCTTCCTGCGCCCCCTTTTCCCTCCACAATTACCATAGCGCGGGAACCAAGCCCACGCTTCCCACCTGGCCCCGCCCCTAATGGCGCAGCTCCCGCTCTCCTCCCTCTCCTTCCCCACCCGCCCACAGTTCCCCCTTCGAGGGGAAAGAAAAAGTTCCCCCCTTCCGATTCCCAGTCCCATGCAACCACCCCACTACTTCATTACAAAAGTCCTTTCTCCAGTCTAGACCAACTTTTCTTCTTCAATAAATGTCCATGCCTCTTCTGCCGTCTCAAAGTAGTGGTGTTTTCCCTGGTGTGTAACCCACAGTCTCGCCGGCTGCAGCATTCCAAATTTTACTTTCTTTCTATGGAGCACCGCCTTGGCCCGGTTGAAACTCGCCCTCCTTCTCGCCACCTCCGCACTCCAATCCTGGTACACGCGGATCGCCGCGTTCTCCCACCTGTAGCTCTGTGTCTTTTTCTCCCATTTTCCCATTTCAGGACCATCTCCCTGTCTTTATAACTCGAGGTATTTCTCCTGCCTTCGGTCTTCTCACGAGGACTCATGGGCAGCACGGTAGCATTGTGGATAGCACAAATGCTTCACAGCTCCAGGGTTCCAGGTTCGATTCCGGCTTGGGTCACTGTCTGTGCGGAGTCTGCACATCCTCCCCGTGTGTGCGTGGGTTTCCTCCGGGTGCTCCGGTTTCCTCCCACAGTCCAAAGATGCGCATGGTGAGGTGGATTGGCCATGCTAAATTGCCCTTGGTGTCCAAAATTGCCCTTAGTGTTGGGTGGGGTTACTGGGTTATGGGGATAGGGTGGAGGTGTTGACCTTGGGTAGGGTGCTCTTTCCAAGAGCTGGTGCAGACCTCGATGGGCCAAATGGCCTCCTTCTGCACTGTAAATTCTATGATAATCTATGACTCGATATGCTCCCTCCACTTCCAAGGGGCCCGTCGGGGCCTCCGGTCCCATTAAGGAATGAAGCATCGTGCTCACATACGCCCCGACGTCCGCTCCCTCTGCACCTTCGGGAAGACCCAAGACTCTCAGGTTCTTCCTCAAGCTATTTTCCAGGGCTTCCAGCCTCTCCATACACCTCTTATGCAGTGCCTTGTGTGTCTCTGTCTTCACCACCAAGCCCTGTATTTCGTCCTCATTTTCGGCAGCCTTTGCCTTCACGCCACGGAGCTCCAACTCTTGGGTCTTCTGCGCCTCCTTTAGCCCCTCAATCGCCTGCAGCATCGGGGCCAGCACCTCCTTCTTGAGCTCCTCCACACATTGCCGAAGGAACTCTTGCTGTTCCAGGCCCCATACCAATCGGCCTCCCTCCGCCACCATCTTGCTTCGCGCCTCCCTTCCTTGCCGTTGCTCCAGGGGATCCTCTGCCACCCGGCCACTATTATCTTCTTTCTCCATGTACGTCCGGGGGGGCTCCCTTTTGTTTCACCGCACAATGGATTTAGCCTTCAAAAATTGCCGTTGGGGCTCCCGGTAAGAGCCCAAAAGTCCGTTCCAATGGGAGGTGCCGAAACGTGCGACTTAGCTGGTCATCGCCGCACCCGGAGGTCCGGTTGGCTGCTTTGACAACCTGATGACATCACTCCAGCTCCACACTGAACATGACAATCTGCTGCTGTCCGACAAGAGGTGAAATTATCACCAGAGTATTGTTTTGACCACCAAGCAACAAGCCTTGCTTTGCGATCTGCGGCAAACACTCATGCTTTGTCACTGACTGCAAAATCCAGGTCACTCACCCACCCTGACTTGGTAATACATCGCTGTTCCTTCACAATTGCTGGGTCCAAATCCTGGCATTCCCTCCCTAACAGCACTTTGGATGTGCCCATAGGACTGCAGCAGTTCAAGAGGGCAGCTCGCCACCATCTGCTTGAGGGCAACTAGGGATGGGCAATAAATGTTGGCCCCCCCCTCAAATCCAAGAAATGAATTACTAAAATGTATATATCTTTTCTCAAATAACATGGGTATCCTTGCTCCTCTTTGCTTATTTTACAAAAAAAAATTTTCCTGCCACTTAACCCAATCAGTAACTGTTTTTATCATTTTTTATAATAAACATGTTAAACTAACTTATGATACTGGCAGAAAGTTCAACTTATTTTCTACTCTGCTTTGCTGCCCTCATTGTGAGCTCATGATAATTAGCAAATAAATAAAAAATGTGCTGGTTCTAAAGGCCAACATCTTTTAGAATTTTGCACCGTGTAAAATATACCAAACAATTAAAAACTGTAATCTAAAACCAGACTAATCTTTTAATACATGTTGAGTTGGTGGCAGAGCTTGTGACTTGGACTTTCTGCTGATTGTTACACTTATTACAGATGAAGCCAAATGACCTAAAATTTAAGCTACTGTAAAGACATTGCATGAAAAACATAGTGCTGCAATTGTAATTAAGGAAATTGTGATCGTCAGTTAAGTGTCCCAGCAGCCAATAACACCTAAACTTACAAATGGTAGTTTATTCCATCATGGAGATTATAACAAGCATTTCAATTCACTAATTTGCATCCTAGTTAAGCAATGCAGGGACTTTCAAATTCTTCGGCCTTGTTTAAAATCCCTGCACGGCGTTGCCTTTTCCTACCTATGCAGTCTCTAGCCCCACAACTCTGAGCAGCTCTGACGAAGAGTCATCCAGACTCCAAAGACCCCCGAACAGGTGCCGAAATGTGGCGACTAGGGGCTTTTCACAGTAACTTCCTTTGAAGCCTACTTGGGACAAGCGATTTTTTTTAAATTTCATTTTTTCATTTCATTTCAAGTTAGTTCTATTCTCTCCCTCCACAGATACTGTCAGACCTGAGATTTTCCAGCATCTTTTCTGTTTTTGTATCTGATATTTACTCCTCCGATTCTGCAATTAAACTGTTAGGCAAAGAAGTGTTATTTTATGGTAACACTGCTTAATATTTGTTGTTTTTCTCTGATAATGTTTAGGTATGGCAGCTACTATAGCTGGTAAGGTTATGACATTGAATTAATAGTGTACTAAACTGTTCTTTCCTTTCGCACGTTTTAAGTGTTTTTTGTGGTAACACTGTCCACGTGATCAATTTTACTTTTTCTTCCTTTTACCTGTAACTACAAAAGCTGGTGAGTGCATTGCAATAACCCAGGGATTCCCAAACTGGGGTCCGCATAACCCATAAGATCTGCAAGAGCATCCTGGGGTTTGGTCCAGGACAGGCTCATTTGTAAAAAAAAATTTAATTGCTTCAGAGCTGCTTGTCAATCGGAAGTTGACTTTTGGAGAAGATTGGATGAACTGGGAACAGCATGAAATTCAAAACTTAATTTCAGGACCAGTGTGGACAGCAGAGTGATGGGAAGAGCGGGCCTCCGAGCAGAGATTCGTAATGGACCTTGTAGCAGAGGGGCAGAGCAAGCCTCCGCATGTGAGAGAGCGGAATGGTGAATGTGTGCGTGCGAGAGAGAGCACGCAACCCTATGAAAGTTTTCTTCTTTCCTTCAATGGCCGCCAACTTCAAAGGCCCCAAATCCTGAACAGTTTGCTTCAACCTGCTTCCCAAGATTCACAAATAGGGCTGCCATGGTTGACTATGGCTTCCCCAATGAAGTGCCCCAATGAATTAATCTCTTCAGATCTCTACTCTTATTTTAGCTCCTTTTGTCTAATCTCTACCCAACGACACCCATGTCCTTTCCAAAGCCCTCCATCATTTTCAGTTTTTAATTTCCTCACCCTAACCATCTCCTCTTCACCATGCATGTCCAGTACCCTCTACCTCTATTCCCTACCAGCACGTTTGTTATGTCTCCCTTTTTCCTCAGGCAACGATTCCCACACTGGTTGATGGGGCTTTCAACTATGTTCCCCTTTTAATTGCACCACACCAGCTACTGTATTCAATGGCCAATCATGTCATCTCCAAAAGCCACCACCAATTATTTGCTGTTACCGGACATCATCTCCCCTTTCAGTATTCACAGTGGGCCGTTTCCTCTGTGGCACACTAGTTTGCTCCTCAATCGTCACCCAACTCTCCCCACCCTCCAGCACCTATCCATGCCAGTTCAGGAGATGCAATACCTGCATCTCTTTTACAGTCTCTCTCTCCTCCCCATCCAAGGCTGCAAACAGTCCCTCCAGGTGTAATGGCAATTTTGTGTGTGAACCTTTCAATTTTGTCCACTGTATTTGTTGCCCAAAATAGTCTGCTCTACATTGGAGAGACCAAAAGCCGAGTGAGCAACCATTTTTTTGTAAAACCTCCTTTCAGTCCACAAGTGTGACCATGATCTTATTATCTGTCGTCTTAATTCCCCACCTTATCCTCAGCTGACCTCTTTGCCCTTAGCTGCCTCTGGAGACTCTTAAGTTCAAAGAATAACTGCTTCTTTTTATTAGGCATTTTGCAGTCTTCCAGACGCAGCACTGAGTTTATCAATTTCAGGCTGTTATCACTTCCCCTGTTTTCCCACATTTTTCTGTTGCAGGCATTAGAGGTTTTTTTTGTTTATGCTTTTAGATGTTCACCTTTCTACCATTCGCATCTCCTCTGGATACAACAGTACTTTACTTGTCCCGTTCCAGCTTGCTTTGAATGTACACCATCGACTCTTTTGTCATTTAATCTCTTTGTCTTCCAGATGATCACAGTCCTTCCCTTTTTATTTGTTCCGCACCTGCTACACCTAATTACTTGAGTATAAGCTATTGCATTTCTATCTCTTCCCATTCGTGATGAGAGGTGATTAACATGAAAGGGAAACATATTTGTGAAAAAGATACTTGATCAGCTTTTGTAGCAATTGTTCTCAAAACTGT